>NC_085140.1:337652965-338252965 GCF_024139115.2 Armigeres subalbatus
GCTAGCTCGTATTTTTGACATGATATTTACATCCAGGACAGTACTCTATTGATACAGTTTATATTTTAAAGGATGCTTTCGACTGTTGTGCTCAATTTTGTTTGACTATTATCGGCTCTTTCAGTCTTATAAAGCAGCTAAAACGTTATTGCATCTATTTTCCGACGTTTCGGTGTATATTTTCCTGAAATATACACCGAAACGTCGGAAAATAGTTATTGCATCTATTTTTAGCTGCCTCATAAGACTGAAAGAGCCGATAATAGTCAAACAAAAAAAGATACAGATTATAGTTAGTTAATCAAAATGAACATGCCAGTCATGCTAGAATTGGAGAGATCTTTGAGGTCAATGTTACTTAAAAATTACCAAATAAAGATGGAGCTCAAAAAGAATCAGATTTTGAAGTACTGAACCTCTGCTTACCATAATTTTATTTAGCCTATTTCGGAGGTCTTTTGTCTTGGGGTCTTTGTCTTGGGAGGTCCTGGGGTACAGCTGGGACTTGCTAGATGAAGCTCTCACAACTTCATCCACACAGTTAAATATTTTATAAATTTGTATCCTATGTATTCAAATTGTATGCGTTGCAATGGAAACAATGCACTCTACAATAGTCGGATCTGTCCTGAGCACGTCCTTGCGAATGCTGAGAAAGGGGAAGGATGGTTATTTGGACACCTACTTAAGAAAGATGCAGAGAACTCTACGACCTCTCATAGGTGTCACGGGAGGTTTTGGATTTGTTAGTGTGGGAAGTTATAGCAGTAGGAGTCGTATTGGTAAAACGTGAAACACAGAAAGAACGTAACTAATAATACAAAGTAGGAAAGGAACGAGTCTGGAATTGAACTTACGACCTCCTGCTTATAAGGCAGAAGCAGAAGCCACTAGACCACCGAGCTCATCAAATAGCACTACTCCAACATTTATCCAAGCCTTTTTCTCATAGTCACAAATCGGCATAAAATGTCTGCGTTCTATAAAATTGATTACTTTCTGGTCCAATTCCGGTCACTTGATTTTGATTCTCTTTTTTTTTTGACAAGTTAACAAACGTGTAGTCTTCCACAAGCTTGTTGACCATGATCTTTAACCTTTGCGGGGTGGCTAGCGGAACGCTTGGTCAAATTATCCATCTCGATGTCCTTCTTACGGAGTCATGTGTCCAAAACTCGAATTTCAATATCACTTCCAATTTGCGATACATCGGAAACAACAAATTTTCAACAAACAAAAATATTCTGATTTGAAACTTAACTTATTTTCTATACTTAATTTCGATACAGTCCTTATTTCTGGAAATAGATTGATTAACCACTTCTTGCACATTTGTTCGCCATGTCCTTCTAGAAGTGCAGTAGAGATATGGAATTCAGTTGCTGTTGTCCCACACTGGATTTCCTATAGGTTTTCAACATTCGGAGCCCAGAAAACGATTTATTCAGCAGCAGGCGATATCGGAATGGTGAAGAATGCTTTTACATACTTGATACATTTTGGCAGAAGACCTATCAAATGTGGTTGTTCCTGCAGATAGTTCACAGAATCTTAGACGTTTACAGCAAATTTAGTACCATCAATCAACAACTGCAGAAACATATCTCGTTGCACCATCAACCGCTCCGCGTCACCTGAAGCATCATTGTCAGACAAAGTTGTGAAAAATTCAACTAAACCAAAATAGTTGGCCAGGACAGACGACATCGACACATACTTTACAGTCCATCCCAAGTTACATTTTAAGTTTTATAACGTTCTTGAAGACCATAATTTACTCTTCAAGGGTGTTATAAGACCAGCATACAACCAAATTGTTGTTTTTGAAAATTTGTATGACCATTTGTCCACGCTGGGTGAGCGGGTATATAAAACTGATCAAAATCTGTCCACGTGGTATATGGACAGCCCCTTAGAACATGTTTTATTTTACTCTACAAAGAATAATTCAACAGATTTTTCACTTGCGCTGCATATACTGACGGAAATTGATGATATCACGTAAATACTACTTCACGCTATATCACATCAATTGAAAATGCCCTGTCTTTATTTATATTAATATGTTCAACGTCAACCTAGAGCTGAACCTCAGATTGAACCAATTTGTCCGGATATTTTACAAGCTCCGTAGGCTTTATGAGGAATATTTTCCCATGACGTTACATCACAAACTTCACCTAGGTGAAACTCCTCCCATTTTTTTCCTATTGCCATCATAGCAAAGCTTTTTTGAGTTTAAAGAGCATACGAAATTTTAAGTTCGAGACTTATTTGTACTTCTCAGAAAATTTCATTTTTCGTGGCGTTACAACTTTTTTTGTGACAGATTTTACCTTGTCAAAATTCAAATTTCCTACAATTTTAAATAAAGTTTCACATAGGGTACGGATTCATTTTTTCATCTTTGAATAGGTGAGAACAGAGGGAATATTGATGCATCAGATTACAAATTACAGTCAATTTGGGAATATCTGTTTAAACAGCCGTCATTCTAATTGTTAGTCAAAAACTTATTTTTCGCCAAACTATTATCATACCAAATATTTTATTTGATGATTAATGTATTGAAAAATATGCGAAACACATAAATAAAATAATGTCAAAAATCGAGTTTGAATAAATTGGTGGACCTGTCCGAAGAATGTGTCATTAACATTTCAAACTTCGAAAGTCTGAAAACTCCAAAAATGTTCAACCAGTTGTCACTCTTCAATGAGATACCCTTTAAAATTAAGACAACGTTAGTTTAAATTCTCTCTACAGTTTGCTATGAAACATGGTATATGCTTATGGCCATTTGGGGCTTCACCTCCCAAAGAACGCACTTCGTTTGCATTCACTCCCGATCTTTTTCATTGGCCTCTTTGTACCAAACAGGAAATGCAATTCGTGATGCAGCGAAACATTCCTGAAAAAAAATCAGCTCATCTTAAGAAGTGCACACACATCCTCATCAACATAACTTTGGTTGAATAGCTTCAGTGCGCACAGCTGCTGCTTATCAGCGGAAGATTCCGTTCAAGCTTTAAACAGATTATGGACCCCACACAGCCCTCCCAGCTCTTGCCCCGGTCATCCGTTCTAGCTAACTTCCAGCTAGTATGTATGCTGCTTTGCCCGCGAGGTGAGGCTCTATTGCACACAAAACATGAATGCTGGCTAACTGGCTGGTTGGCTTGGTTGGCTCGCTGCTGGTAGCTTCCTTCCAGACGCGATGGGTAATTGAATAGAATGGTGCCACACGAGGCGAATCAGCATCTCTATTTGCTGTGTTTTGTTCTGTTTGGACGCCTCACTCGGTGTGCCCTTTCCATCGCAACAGACAGTCTTCGATAAAACGTGCGCGTTCTACATCTTGAAATTGATCTTCCCAGTTTTATGCGTATAAAGATTACATTAGTTACTGTTGCACATGTTGAAGACCGAAATGTTCGCTTTATCGAAGACTACCTGTACCGACTGCAGCATCAGATCAACAACGCAACAAAGAACGATATGGTTGCTGCTGCATTCGCTTCTGGTTGCAGCTAATGCCAGCAATAGTAATTATGTACCCCGGTTCCGAGGCGCAGCGCCGACGACGACGAACCACAACCTGAGGGCTTCAAGATCAAGCTCTTGCGCCGCATAGACACGACACCATTCATGCACTCCTCGGTGTGGCTGGCTTGTTTGAGAATTTGAAAACGTTCTTTGAATATGCGATTCGAAATCTGTTCCTTTGAACGCACTGCGTTGAACCGGGAATGAAGTGGAATCGCTATTATGTTGTACGCGCCTAGATTTGAGTGATTATAACCACGGAAAGTGCTAGCATGATTTTGTGAATAGATCCAATCATACTTTTCAACATTTATTTCACGTTATCTGATCTGTGATACGAAATTCTAAGAAAATTTCAAAATAATTTTGTAGTGGTTGAATAACTAGAAACGATCTTAAAACCATTTTTTTACAATAACTTTACTCCATTTATCCCTTAGAAGATTTGCTGTAAAAATGCCTTATTTACAAACCGGATTACACCACCGCAGAAATAATTGTTGGTAATATACGAAAAATAAGTGGCAGTGTTTATCCCAGTTGGTTTGTTGTTTTTTTATAAGTCGGCTCATGATAATGGCAAGAATGCTGTCACAGTATGAGTCAGCGGAACAACCAATATATTGTCTCTCTCCTGAGCAATCCTTACATCCCAAACATACAAACGCACGTGTACTGCACTGTCTTGGTCGTCCTTTCGGGCGCGCCCGCCCTCACATGCCAATGGCGCTGTCTAATGGCATGTGAATGATTTATTAGAACGACGAACCCAGAATAGGCAAGATATTCCTCGGTTTATTACCAGTTCTTTCGGATGCTTGGGGTTGATGGAAAGCCGCGCGAAGTATCGATTGCAGCAGTCGACGACGAGAATGGATCCAATGAGAACCAAAGCATCAGTTTCACATTTTGCGAAGAAAAAAGTATACAGACTATCTAAGGCCAATTGAGGACATTCATTAGCGTAAATTTGTGCCTGGATGGGCTGAACGAAAGATGGAGCGGATGTACACGATTCCAATAAATTATAAACGACACATCGGATTGACACAAGTGTCAAGCGGTGTCAGCATCATCGCTATCGTCTATGTCTCTGGGTGAGGTGATGTTGTGATTGTGATGACTTGAAGGTTCGTTCGGTTGTTCAAGGCATGTCATCGGTTAGCCACCATCCAGCGATTGACATGATATGCTGGAAAGTAAATTAAATTTGTTGTTTTGCGACACAGATCTGAAATCGCAACAAAGCGTAGTTTAATCTGAATGTATATAAAAATCTGATTCCTGTCAAAACTACGACAATGATTAAATATTTGTTTTTCATCATAACTTGAAAGGTCGTAATTAATCAAATTAAACAAATAATTTGAAAAACCCAATACCATCTGTGCTCTAGTTAATGTGTGTTTTGCCACTAGCGGTCGCTCTAGTTTCCACTCTCGATTCTTTCACCCAATGTCGTGCAATTGTTTAACTTTCTGTTTTTCTATTATTATTTTCGAACTCGAAATCAATAGTCTGCATTCCACGTAACTAAATCATGTCGAGCAGTTTACCAGGTTTGGGGATGACAAAACAATAACAAACCGCAATTGGCCTCTCACAGAGCTCATGCTGAGCACCGAAAGTATAAATTAATACGCCAATGTTTTGCGCTTGATGAAAGCAGAGTAGATCATCATCATCATTAGCAATGGGGAAAAATGTGTGTAATAATAACTGCAAGGTCTATCGATGCATCTCAATAAGATAGGGGGAAGGTAATTTAAAACGCGTCTATCTTGCTATTTTTTATAACTCTACTGGATATGTAATAGTTTGAATCGCATTCTTTATTTAAATTTATTAATATAATCAATAACAGGAATTAGAATAAAAAACTAAATCCTTGTGCATTATAAAATGTAGATATTAAAAAAATCAGATCAGAAAGGTCAAAAAGCACTTTGGGAGTATAGATGGCATTTTTTCTATCATTTTGCATATTTTTGCATTAATTAATTTGAATTAAAAAATGTTTCTGTCGAACTCAACTTGTTGCGAGTAAATCTAGTAATGCTGAATTCCTAAAAGTGCGTCTACAACATTTGCACACATACACGCACACAAACAGACATCACTTCAGTTTGTCGAGCTCAGTCGATCGGTATATAACACTATGGGTCTCCGGGCCTTCTATCAAAAGATTTTTCGGTACAACTTTGTTGTACAAGAAAGGCGAAAAGGCTTTAAATTTTGGACATTTGTTTTTTGCCTTTCATTTTATCCACATCCAAGCAACATGTTCGAATACACTCAAAATAATTTAAAGAAAATTCGGCGGTAATTAAACGTTTTTGTAGGTTTTCGATCGCTTGGTGCTCATCCACAATTTCAAAAGATCCCCTTCTACAGCTTTTTAAGTTGAATCGAAATCAAAGCACCCAATTTGTATCAGGCGAAACCCTGCGAATCGTCTGGCGAAGGTTTACTTACTCTCTATCAAAAGCATTTTTTTTTTTGTTAATCGTTCCGAAGCCACTCATCGCCAGCCGGTTAAACACTTTATTGCGGATTTACTTGGCACCCCAAAAAGAAGATACGCAGCTCATAGGAGAAGACTCGCTTAGCACATGTTTGGAGTCGGGTGGGAATGGGAAGCAGATTTGGCACTAGAAAATGTGTTAATATAATAGCCCAAGTGCTGGAGGGTCGAATCAGTATCAGGGGGAAAAAATGTTTTCCTACAATCATGCGGGTTAGGTCAGCGAACGGCGAATGACATAATATGGTTTGAGGTATGCGTTGTGTAGCAGTCTTTCAAGTTCAATGACGTTCAAGTCTTCTCTTGCTGACAAATCGTTAGATGTTGAGATCAGCTCGGCACTAGATTGTTTTCATTCGATTATGTGGATTTCTTCAGAATCACCCAAAACCGTAAAAAGTTTGACGTAGAACTACTTCTTTCTTTTCTATATTAGGGTGCCAATGAAAATGACATTTTCGAATGTCAAAAAACGACATTGCTTATAAGTTTCATTACCCCAAAATATGATTCCAAGCAAAATTTGAGCTCAATCGGACATGATTTTGGGGTGCCAAAAATTCATCAAAGTTTTGAAATTTTTACCCATGAAAATTTTCCCAAGGGGGGACCAAAGGAAAAGTCGAAAATCGAATTTTTGTTTTTGATGGCAAATAAATTAAAAATGCATGAAACGTCAAGATCTGATGTTATTTTGAAAAAAAAAAATTGAAAAGAATGGATTTTTTCTCTTAGAACATATTTGAGACTTTGAAATTGTTTCAGATGATGAAATTTTTTATCATGGAATTTTAAGGTCATTCCTGACGGAATCCAATTTTCAAAGTACTCGCTTTGCTGCATCGCAGCATGCGTGAAAAAATAAAAATGACAGTTGTGCGTTGCTTCCGTATCGAATGGTGTGCCCTTGAAAACGCGAGTACTTTGAAAGTTGGATTCCGTCAGGAGTGACCTTAACAACGGACCATACGCAAACGTTTTCGTAGCCAAAAATATCCTCCTATGCAAAATTTGAGCTAAATCAGACATGATTTAGGGGTGCTCAAAATGAATCTGTTTGGGGGAGGTCCAATTACCTTCTAGCTCAGCTTAGCGGGATGTTTTCTGCCCCCAACATCGAACTGCTGATGTGTGAAATCTGATGCCAAAACAATAGCTTATCACCGCACTTCACAGATTCTTCCGTTTGATGGAAATGATTGGAATCCAATAATTTGTCTTTAAGTTTACACTCAGCGATAACACACATGCACTTTATTTAAGTCTTTTTAACATGCAAAATCCGTTTATTTTAACTTAAGCACTATTCTTTAATTTCTTCTTAAAATCTAGGACTAGTTGAGGAATAAATTATGAGTGCACCGGAATTTGGAAACCTTCAATGTACGTTTTACTCGGCAACCTGGTAGATGTAGACTGATCTGATGCTCTGCGAACGTTGTCTAGGTAGATGAGTTCGTTAATCCTTCGTCCATGCGATGATATCTGGTCAGAACCGACAGTAATTGTAATTCTCACCGCTCTTATCATCCATCGGTCATCCTTATCACTCCTGTGCGTCCGGCAGTTGTGATGATGATATGATGACGGTAATGATTACTCGATTGTTGGAGTGATGAAGTTCGTGTCCAGATATTTTATCCTTGGTCTTCGTGCGGATACTTGTGCGCTCTATGGATGTGACGATGGTTGTGTGAGCGGTGAAATTGACGGGTATTTACTTCTCCAAATGAATGGAGGTGTGCGTGACTTCGCTGTATTCCTGTCAATGTGTGCTGTCTTCCTCCAAAAGTATTCGTGATATTTTTGCCGCAACAAGATTACCACCCACTTTTACTTTAAGTATATATTCCATACAGTAACGTTAGTGTGCGAAAAACTGCGCTTGGAGAACTCAATATTGGTCTTCGAGTAGATAGATGGATAGTCGATCTCGTCGTTGCTGTTAACCATCTATGCTATGCCAATCGTGATGACAGAGTTGTTTCTGGGATTTATTGCACTCCTCAACAGAATCAAAACTTTATTTTTTTCTAACAAGGGGGAATAATTTATTTATTTTTTGATAGCAAAGGACTCAAAATGCATGAAACTTTGAGATTTTTTTTAAAACTTTGATTAAATTAATTAAAAACCGGACGTTGCGCAAACATTTCCTAAGCCCTAAAATATGCCCCTAGGCAAAATTTGAGCTCCATCAGACATGATTTAAGGGTGCTCAAAAGCTTGCTTTCAAAATTTCGATTCTTTTTTAACTTGATCTATACACATTGTGTTTTGAATTCATGCGGTACCGCGTAATAATAACCGCGTAAAAGTGACCTCAGTGTAATGAACATTGCCTAGCAATATCCGTAAATCTGATCTGATCTGATCTGAGCATCCCTAAATCATGTCCGATTTAGCTCAAATTTTGCATAAGGGGATATTTTTGGCTACGACAACGTTTGCGTATCGTCCGGTGTTAAAATTCGATGAAAAAAATTTTCATCATCTGGAAAAAATTTCAAGTCCCAATAATATTCTAAGAGAAAAAATCGTTTTTTTTTTCATTTTTTTATTTAAATAACATCAGATCTCGACGTTTCATGCATTTTTAAGTAATTTGGTATCAAAAACAAGAAATTGATTTTCGACTTTTCCTTTGACGGAGGGTTGGGAAAATTTTCCAAGGGGGGCTTGGAAAAATTTTAATGGGTAAAAATTTCAAAACTTGGATGAATTTTAGACACCCCTAAATCATGTCCGATTAAGTTCAAATTTTGCATGGGGTCATATTTTAGTGTAATGAAACTTGTGAGCAATGTCGTTTTTTGGAATTCAATGACAACTTTTTTCCCATACATTCCATTGGCACCATAATGACCACCAAACGCCGTTGACAGTCCAGCTTTCACGATGGGCTTTTCTGTAATGAGCCACCGGGATTTTAGACTGACTTAGTGGCGGGTGCTTAGTCTCTGTTCCAGTTTGCGTCGGTGATGGTTGCAGCGCCTCACTCAGGTGTGAAAAGTAGGCGAGTTGTCATTAAATTTTGAAATCGATTTATAATAAACACAAAATCATTTTAATGTAAACCTTACTAATATGTACCAATTTAATGTCAACAATAAAATTCAATCGGATGATCGGCATTGTGTTTTGGTGCTATGTAGGAGAATAAGTTCAAAAATAGCATTTATCAATGCTTCGAATCGAGATACAATTTTCGAAAGATTCTTATTCTCTAGCGAGTTTTGATCAATTGATAATTTGAATATGTGATCGCTTGAGAGTGCTGTTCATCCTCGATAATTTGAAAATTTTATTTTTATCTTCCTACTCAAATGTTGGTCTAAAAATTGTATACATCACCAGAGTTCGCAATGCTCACTCGATCTCAAGAGCACAATGAAAACAGATTAACCCTGGGCACGAAAAACGCTTGCTTTGGTCTCATCGAACAGAAAAGCCAAAAACCTGTACATTACATACAGCTACGTAGTTCAACGTCACCTTTGCGTACAACCCAATTGGGCTGCACCATCCCATTTTTGACGTAGAACTACGTCCTTCGGTAAGATATCCGATCAAGAATGCATAACAAAATTTTAACAAGGGGATTTATTAGTTCAATCAAAGTGAAATGCCTATTTTTCGGTAATTAGCCACCCGACATGGTGTCATTAATTTAAAATGTTCTGAAAATCTCCGGCGTGAATATGTATATTATGTAGAAGAATTTGATTGGAAAAATATATTGAAGGTAACCACTTCCCTTCGATGGGAAAGTGGTTACCGTCAATACATTTTTCAAATCAAATAGGGGGAATGACGGCTTTGGCAGGTTTTGTTCTATTATTGGCAGGGGGGTTTTTTATGACTGACTAGGCTCAAATTTGGCCTAAACATTCTTTGCATATCAAAGAATATTGTGGCCAAATTTCATAAAATTTGGTCGTCAAAAACCCCCCTGCCAATAATAGAACAAAACCTGCCAAAGCCGTCTTTCCCCCTAGTTCCACATAATGTACATATTCACACCGGAGTTTTTCAGGACATTGTAAAAAAACAGGTCAGTCCCTTTGCCTTTGCCTTGATGCCTTTCTCGTGCATCCTCAAATGTATTGAACAAATCACAATAGAAAGGTCAAAAAGCACATTAGGGGTCTAGATCGCATTTTTTCTTTTATTTTTTTATTATTGTTTTTATTTAAGAGTCTTTCAGGCCTTGACAGGCTTACCTCTGGTAGCAAAAGGTAGTAGGATTACATGTCATTGTTATTCTAGTTATTTTCGTTGCAGGTTCTGTTGGGGTTCCGGTGGCTGTTTAGTTTGTGTTTCATTTTGCAATAGGGGGGTCCTAGTTCATAGCCGGATCGGTTTGATTTGAGGAGGAGATTCAGGTTGTATTACGTAATTTTTTGGGTGTTGTCCAGTTTCAATGCAGGGGTCATCATTCGTTGGGTTGTCGTTGGGTGACGCCAGGTTTTCTTATACTTTAGTGTAAAGGTGGACGTCATTTAAATAGTTTATAATGTTCCTCTCGTCCAACGAATTGTTTTGTAGGGCCTTGTCTTGTAGGTATTGGCGATGTTGTGGTTAATGCGGGCTGTGTGATAGTGTGGACAAGTGTTGGGGATATGGTTCATTGTTAGGCTGCAATCGCACTCCTCGCACCTGTTCTGGAATAACCCCAGGTTATGGGTGATATTGGTGTGGCCCGTTCTCAACCTGGAGAGTACGAATTGCTTGCGACGGTTGTCGCTGTCACTGCCAGGTAGGGTAGAGTTCTTCAGCATTCTACAGAAATTTCTCTGCCGTCGCCAGTCGTTTGCCCATGCTGTGACGATCTCTGCATTTACCCATAGTTTGGCGATGCCGGGACTTCCCTGCTCATAAAACCGTCGTTCCTTCCAAGATTAGCTAACGCGTCTGTGTATTCATTGCCTGGTATTCCTGCATGGCCAGGTATCCAGAGGAGCGTGATGTTGCTGTTGGCAACGGACTTGGTCGCTTGAATCCATGGGTGCCTGCTATCTGGAGACGCAGTTGAGCCGTTAAGACACTAGCCGAGTCCGATACGATGAGGATTGGCAGGGTGCTGGAAATGGCCATGACCCTGAAGATGGCGGCTGCTTCGGCTGAAAAACCCGTGCAACAGTCCGACAGTCGATGGAATCCGTCGATGGTAGAGGAATAGATTCCGATGCCGACTTTGCCGGCGGCCTTGAAGCCATCCATGAACCAGATGTCATGATTCGGATACTCTTCCCAGATGTGGTTCTTGAAGCTTTCCTGGGCTTCGGTTGGGTTCGGGTTTCTTTTCAGATGTCCTTTTAGCTAGAAGTCTACTTTGTGAGTTGAGGTTTGCATGTCCCCAACAATATTGGGGATGTGTTTTCTACAAAGGTTGTGGAAGCCCTTATTAAGGGGTTGTCGTTGAGGTGTTCGGGGTTTTGGCTGGCCTTCGTATGTTCGGAGTAGCCAATAGGGCTGCTGCAGAGGGTGGCGGTGGCTAGGAACCGGAAAGGTAGCACACCGGCCTCGGCGCAGGCTGTACCCGTCGGAGACGATGGGAGTAGACCGGACCGGAGACTATCCGGATGGTTCTATTCTAGGTTGGTCCGTGTAATGCGATAAGGTTGTCGATGTTGAGGCTGCACAGCTCGATACCATAAAGGAATCGGCTGCTGATTATTGCGTTTGCAACTCGGAGTCGCGTTGGGCGGTCGCTTCTGGATCTTCTTTTCGATATGCTTTTGATGATGTTGATTCTGGATGCATAATCACCGCGGACTCGGTTGCAGTGATCACGGAGTTAAGGTTCCTGTCCACTGTGACGCCGAGGATTTAGCAAGTTCTTTTGGTGGGGATAGGGACTTTATCGATGGCTATGGGTTGGGTTGGGTCCGCGGGGTCTATGGCTGAGGTTGCAGATGTGTGTTCTGGGACACTTTCCCGCTGACATTATGTACACTGTTAGTTTCGATTACCGGAGTCGGTAAAATTTTACTGGGTTTTTGAACAGCTGACTTAACTCAGTAATTTTAAGTGGTACTGAAAACTCGGTAAAGATTTGAACTCATAAAACGTCAAAAAAATGCTGGTAAAGTCAGTATTCTTTTATGCTGAATTTCTCGGTAATTTTTTTGTTTACTGTAGTTTACCAAATTTTCCAGTTATTTTTTTGTTTGTTTTAAATGAAAAAGTAATAATTAAAACATCATTATTCTTGTAAGAATATGTTTAAAAAATTGGAACAAATATTTATCGTTGCCCAACTTCAAAGATTGCAATTAAAACAAGTTTATGCAAAAAAAAATTGATTCTTTCTGCTGGATTCAATAATTAAGACTTTTTCTAAATATTTGTAGTTGGGTGGTGTACTTGTACATACTTCATATAATGATTAAGCCGGCAAGTACAAAATTTATCCATCCCTATACTGCTAAGGTATGGAGTGATGCTAAGAACCAGGAAGATGTAATTACGGCAAATAGAAACTGTAGCATCCGGTATGTTTGAGGACTAAGACGTATTCAAGGACGTAAATATATTTCTATTTCTTTTGGAGATTCACCAGTGCACCAACAATCTTTGGTGATGCTCAAGGCGATGCTAATTCTTCTGATTCCGGGCTCCGCGAATTGATTCTTCAAGAACCCTCAGCGAAAAAACATCAACTGTAGTGTTTGCTTCCAGCGCACTTCGAATGAAAAAAAAAATGCGGCAAATGAAATTTCTTAGCTTTTTAATCCACGAGCTCAGTTGACGTTTAGTTTTGAAGGGCTGGTCGGTAGAAATAAATAAAATACCGGAGTTTCGGTATTTGTATTTACTGACTTTTCAATCTATTCAGTGAACATTAGTAAACATTCACTTCTTACAGTAAAGTCAGTATAAATATGTTTCGAATTCAGTAATTTAATAAACGTAACGCTGACCATCGGTAATATTCTGTCGAATTACTGAGTTTCCGGTATTTTTTACATTTTACGGTTCGAAAATCGTAAAAAAAAATTACCGAACAGGAAAGCCGTGATTAAGTGTGTAGCCGGCTGATTTGGCCCATTTGGCCACGTCGCGTCGTTAACGGCTGTTTGTAGTTTTCGTCGTGTGGCCTTGGGGTTCCTTCCCGTTGCCAGCAGCAGGACGTGGTCGGCGTAAATTAGAATATATATCCCTTTTGGTAGCCGGTCCTTCTATCGTAATGAGGAAGAGGGTAACGGCGATGACGGAGCCCTGGGGGACCCCGGTTTCTTCCTTCATTGATCTTGATGTTTGGTTTCCTACCAGGACCCTGAAAGTTCAGTCTGATAGGAAATTCTTGATGAACTGTAGTGATCCCCCACGACTTCAGTTTTTTTTATGGAGAGCGTACTCCCGCTCGGTAAATGTGAAGGACCTGTTTAAATCCTCACCACTATCCGATGGGATCTGAATCGCGTTGATTTACAAGGATGGATCTCGATGTTTTTTTTTCAAATGGTCTGGGTATTCCAAGAACGATGCGTGTCTCTCAATAACTTCTGCCAGAGCGTCCACTACGGCGGTTGAGCAAACTGTATAGTGCCCTTGATACCTTTTGCTTTGCGTTTACCTTGAAAACAGTTAACACGGCGCGCGACAGAGCTCTGCGGAAGTATGGACGCCGTTGATTCCGTCCAGAAACTTTGTCCAACTCTTCTCCTTTTCTTCCCGCCTACTATCTTGGAATTGCATTGGAATCTAAACGGATTCTTCAATAACATCGGTGACTTGGAGTTGCTAGTGGCCAACTCTGAACCAGTGACCCTAGCACTGCAGGAAATAGCGGAAGGGGGGGGGGCAATATGCCCTAGCTAAGCAAACACTGCTTTATTGTCTTATTTGTAACGCTATTCATGGCTATTTTTACATTATGCAACAGTTAAACAAGATAGCTAATTGATGCCATTCAAAAATTGTCAAAAATCTCAATCATATTGATAATATTCACATTTCAAAAAAGTGTTGATATTCTGTTGCTGGAAAACTCATGAGGCAAAACGCCTTTTAACTGGCAGCTCCTAGGAAACAAAGTACCACCCGTCGGCGAATCAGCATTCTGGTATGGATAGTGCATGGAGACGCAAGTACATTGTAGGTTTGTTCCACTAGAGCGTTTTGCCTCGCCAAAATGTTAGATGTTTCTTAAAAATGTGGAAATTTTCCGGTTTTTCCGAACTTCCTATACACTATTTTGAAACTTTTTTCCCCTAACCTACATAATTTAAGACCTAGTTTTGCTACGACCATCTTAATGACGGTAAATATGAGGGAAACCACAAAAGGCGTTTTGCCTCGGGGGGGCGTTTTGGGGCTTCTTCACCTACACAGGACGACTATGGCCGACCGTGCTTTCGGCGGTCGTTATAAGTGGTTCGCACAGATGAACACGAACGCCCACCAATCGGCCGCCGTCGGCGTGCTGGAAAACATTCCTTGTACCGAAATACTCATCGATACCGAATTTCCGATGGTAGCCGTTAGAGTGGAGTGGCCATTTCCGCTAACAATCGCCTCCCTCTACCTACCAAACGGAAAATACAAGGACCTACACAGCAAGCTGGTGAGTAGGGTAAGACCGTATGATGCGTTCCACCTTCCCAAAACGCCCCCCTTTGATTTCTAGAGAACTATAACTAATTAAGGGTCAAAATCAGTTGGTACCTTAAAATATTTGTAAAACCATCATACTATGTGAATGTGGAAGAATTTTTGTATTACCTAATGAAAAAATACAAAAAGTAACAATTTTGATGTAACTTTCAATGTTTGTTTGCTTAACATTCTAGAGCGAAGCTAGCAAAACTTGCACTGGAACACTCAGTTGGGCAACAAAAAGGGTCGGATTTATGGGGGCCGGGGGGGGGTTTGCGTGGCTCCGGGCCCCCACAAATCTTATGAGCATGAGCAGGATAACCGTACAATTCGTAGTTGCTACTCCGTGATTGACTAGAACTTGCGAAATTGCACAGGGAACCAATTGAATGGAGCTTGGGTTTAGATATCATTCTCAATGTGGGAATTTCGGAAATTCAATGCATTTTACTAAGTCAATTACGGCGCCGGCCACGTCCTTACGGTCATCAAGGGAAGGAAGGATTATTAGTTCATCTCTCGTTGCTACTAGAGACCGAGTATACCTCTGCATCTCCACGATAGCCTTAGGATAGGATATTGTGTTAGTACGAAGGGATATATTATCTGGATTCACTTTGGTAAGTGATGCGATCTATGGGATAGGAATATATGAATGAGAATTAGAAGTACTAGAGTAATGAGAAAGTATTAAAGTGAATTCTAATGGGATTGATTTTTTACAATTAGAATTTGAATGCTATTGGATTCTAATACCACGCATACGTCTACCATACCATCGCTACCCGCACATCAACCTCACACATTCTTACTTGTATGAGGCCTGCACGAGCATAGCGACCGTATATAGCATTCGTATGCGGGTACAAATGAATACCAATCCATTTTTACATTTTATTTACTGCTACTAAGTAACAGACAGCTTTTTATAACAATTCTATATTTAGAATCATACTTGCTAGCAATGAGAATTTGATTTTCAAAGAGATTGAGTTATATGATTAATGAAATTATCTAATAGGAAATTGGAAAGGGCCAGGGGTCAAACCCCTAATCTCCTGCTTATGAGGCAGAAGCAGTGACACAAGGCCACCAAGTACCCTCCTCCGGGCCCCTACAAATCTTATGTACCAAAACCAACCTTTTTTGTACATTTTGGTTCCCCCACAAGCTGTCGGCCCCCTTCCGGCTAAATCCGGCCCTGGTAACAAAATAACTTTTCTCAGTGGTTAATATGATATAAAATTGCATCTTCAAAAATGTAACGTTTTTCAAAAAGATGCTTCACTTGTCAAAACGCCTTAGTGTAGGCAGGACGATATGCCCTTACCAACTGAACACAAGCGCGGCGAGCTTGCAGCAGTTGCTTCCAAATTATATGGAAAATATTGAAATGTAACTCACACCTGCTTAAATGGACTTATGTTGGTTTTTCAATGTCAAGCACATAAGGATTTATAACCTTTTTTATTATGGGATTGATAAAATACTAATGAAGGGCTATGAAACGTCTTTGCTTGTGGGGCGTATTGCCCAGGTACTTTTTGAAATCCATTTTTCACGACATTTCAAAAAAGCTTTATTTAGTGTTATCTGTAATATTTATATATGACTACTCACGAGCAATACATTTGCGACTTCCTGGACTAACAAATAACACAAAGTTTGGATAAATTGCGTTGAAAAGTAAAAAGTTATCAAGGAGTTGCCTAAGGGGGTGGGGGGGATTTTATACCGTCTTACCCTACTTTCGAAAGCCTACCATTCCCGGTGATTATTCTTGGCGACGTGAACGGCTATCACCACTCTTGGGATAGCCGTTCCAATAACACCCGAGGCAATCTAGTATCCAGTGCAGCTTCGGATGCGGGACTAACCTCAGCCATTGATGTGTCGTTAGCATCGTGCGCCATTGTCGGCAAGCTCCTCTGGTCCTCGGATGGAGATCCGCGAGGAAGCGACCATATGCCGATCCTCTTGGCGCTCAACGGAAAACCTGAAGAAATCTTCAGAAGACCGAGATGGTTATACGATCGCGCCGACTGGGACGTCTACCAATGCGTAGTAGAGGCAGAGCTGTACGCAAACCCACCAACATTAGAAATAATTAATATGCATCTCCACCATTCTAGAAAAAAAAATTAAGTGGACCGTTGGGAAAAAAAACAATGATTTCTCAATAATTCCGAAGTGCAATGGGACCGCATTTTCCCTCGAATGCAACTTGTTGCGAGTAAATCGGGTAATGCTAAGGGTGTCTACAAAATGTTTACACATACGCACGTACACACACATACAGACATCACCTCAGCTCGTCGAGCTCAGTCGATCGGTATAACACTATGCGTTTCCGGGCCTTCTATCAAAAGTTCATTTTTGGAGTATTCCAATAGCCTTTCGGTACAGTTTTTGTTTTGGAATTATTTATAGCAGAAAAGTATTGTAACAATATAAGTTATAAATTTGTTGTTAAAATGATAAAAAAATTACAAAAATACCTCTAGCCGTAGCATAATTATAACATAGGCTGATACATTTATATCAGCATTATAACAAACGTTGATACAAACATATAACCATTTGGTACAGAAATCTACTTCGAAGGTAATATATGATGGCCTATATTATGGTCAAAAATTCGGAACGCTAAATGACGAAATGATGGGTTTTCATCCATTATGTAGGCAATTAACTTTGTTCGAGATATGTATATTGAAATGTATATTGAATGAAAGTGTGCGAATAAATTTATTGTTTCGTCTCCCTCCGATGCGCCATTCTGATTTTGTTACCGACGACAATTTTGTGCCGTCGTCAAGCGGTTATGTTTTGCACATTGTAGAATATACATCTCGGATCAACCTTCTCTCGAATGGTGGTCCTGATAAGAATCGATTTACTTCCAATAATGCGCCTTTCCAATCATCAATAGCGATAAAACCAAAGTCAGATTCTTGCGAGAAAATTTTCACTTTTTGCCGACGGCTGGCTGGGGCCGATAATGACGCCATGATTGCACTACCGACGCCAAGGCCAAATCGCATCAAGCGGCTTTTCAACTGACAACTGTTTCGGCCGAAGGGTTGTGGATGGATGGGTCATTTGGTCGAAAATCATTTGGCGGAAAGTTGTTTGGCCGAATAATACGTCAAGTCGAAAATCATCAAGCCGAATTGCATTTGGAGGAAAAAAAAGTATTGGTGAAACGGTTATACAACGAAAAACAGTTTAGCCAAATCAACATACGACCGAGTTAGTAATTTGGCGGAAAAATACTCTTTTCTAACACGACATTTGGCTGAAATGGTCGTTTGGTCGAATAGGTTATAAGGCTGAAAATGCTGTTTGGCCGAAATGGTTGTTTGACAGACAGGGTTATTTAACCAAAAATGTCATTTGGTCCAACGGCCAAATGTTTATTATTAAACGGGTTATATGGTCATTAACATTCACCAAAAAAAACCTGTTTAGCTAAACGACTTTTTCGGCCAAATGGCCAGTCTGACGAACAAAATGACATATTTGGCCAAATACCTTTTGACAAAATGACCCTACCTGTCGTCTGGTCGAAAGTCATTCGGCGAAAAACCACTTGTTTGAATAACACGTTAGGCCGAAAGTCATCTAGCCAAATTCTATTAGGCCGAAATAAACGTTTGTCCGAAAAGGTATTAGGTCGAAAATAGTTTGACCGAAAATGACATTTGGCCGAAAGCGGAAGGAAGCCGAAAAGCACATTCGGCCGAAATGGTAATTGTTTTCCCTAACAGTTTATTTGGCCGAAATGGTCGTTTGGCCGAAAAAGTCGTTTGACCGAATAGATCATTTGGCTGAAAATGCCGTTTGGTAGAAATCGTCGTTTGGCAGAAAAAGCCTTTATGCCCGAAAATATCCTTTCTGCAAAACAACCATTTCGGCCAAACGGCATTTTATGCAAAATGGCCTATTCGGCTAAACGGCTTTTTGGCAAAATTCAGCAGAACGACACTTTCGGTCGAATGGCCATCTTGTCCAAATGACCATTTCAGCCAATTGAGCTATTCGGCCAACTGTTTTTTTTTCCAGCCAAAGAAACTATTCGACCAAATGACATTTCTAGGCCAACGTTTGAAAAGGGCGTAACAGCCAAAATTTATTCCTTTTGATTCTATGTCTACATATATAGCTATATATGTGGACAAAGAATCGAAACAAATGAATTTTAGCTGTTGCGCCCTTTTCAAATGTTGGCCTTGATTCTAAACAAAATAATTTTAGACTAGATGGGTTTCAGCCAAATAATGGTTTGTTTGGTCAAACGACATATTAGGCCCAACAAGTTTCAGCCTTACCAACAAACAATTTATATATCTAGAATAGGATGTGCCAAATAGTCATGAAAATAGTAGTCAAAAAAAAATAGTCAAAAAAATCGTACCGATTGCTGATTGGTTGAAATTGACAATCGGTTACTTCGATTGGCAGCAGCGCGTTTATCGTAGGGCAGCATGTGGTTAGCTTGGCCGTGTTGCTGGTTTGTAAATTTGATATTTAGCAATATTCGTGAAAGTTCGAGTTCGAGTTTTTATTGGCAGAAAATTATATTATATTGAACTGAAAACGTCGTATAAATTATTCTCAAGGGTTGTAAAGGTTCAGAATTGTTGATTTTATGCATTATCATTCACTTTTTTGTCATTTTCGATCTCGAAGTTAAATAATGAATGGAACGGAGATATGATACATGATATTTGAAAGATTTTGTACCAAATTAATTTGGCTACACAGAGCAACCCATTAAAAAACAACAAGGCAGCCTCAATTGAATGGTCACATCCTACCCTAGAGCTGTATAAGCTATAGAGGACTATTTTTTCATATAAGCGTTTTATTCACCTTCAATGTTTCTTTTGTTGTGGCCTTCGACAAAATGGCCAAAAGACTCTTCCCGTTAAAAAGTTCTATTTCTACGGGTATTTTTTTTTATTTTGAGAAAAAAAATTTAACGGAAATTGTATTGAATTTTAAAGGAAATCATTGGTATTTCCATAAAAAAATCTTTGAAGTTTTAACGTGATGTTCTAGGAATGAATTGTAAAAATCTAAGGCAATTCCACGGAATGCAGACTTCTTCAAATTTGGATCAGCCTGGAAAATTAAAAAAAAAAGCATCCAGACCACCAAAAATACTAAAATTGTTAGATACGATAATTTTGAAATTCTCACAATCCAAATTTATTTCCCAATGGTGATGATGCCTTCCTCGATTCCATCTAGATTGGATTATAAGAAGGTCCATACAAGTGGAGTGGCTTTATAATTATTTCCAACTGAAACGTGCCTTCCCAGTAAACATGCATACACAATCCAGAATTAATTGGAAAATTAAGCCATTTTAGGCTGGAAAGCCAAATATTTCCTCAATCTAATCGCTAGAAATCAAGATGTTGTTCCTCAAACATGACCATTTCGTATAAAAATTAGCGAATGCCTTATAATTATTTCCGGAGGTGTAGTAAACCTATTTTTAATTCGGTTTACAATGTGTGAAAAAGTGCATGACTCTACATAACTCAAAGTTGATGGCCAGTTGTCAAGTCGGTTTCGATTATGCATGAGCATGAGCATGATTGACCGCCCACGGTTGCTCCTCCGTTATTGCCAGGTCAGCTGTAATTACACAGAGAACCAACAGATGAAGTTTGGGACTAACATCATCTTCAATGTGTCAGAACTGGTGACCCAAATATAAGCAATACCAGCGCCGGCCGTGTCCGAATGCAGGTCAATTAAGGAATAGGTAGGAAATTGTTGACGTGATACTCGCTTTGATAGAAGCCGACGAGTCATCTGCACTTCCACGAGAAATCACTGGGATGTTGGATACATGGGGTAGGGAGTGTGGCAGGGTTCGTTTTGGTAAACGGTATGCCGTGTAAGGCGTGTAGTTTAAACGATTTAGAACAAAAACACAATCAAACGAACTGAAGGTGTCTGGACGCGAAATTAATTTTCTTTACCAGCACAAAGCAGAACAAAATTTCGCAAGACCGGCCGATCGTTCTGAATACCGCACTATGCAGAACAAAAATTCCGTGATCGACCGATCGTTCTGCCTACTAAAGAACACGTCTTGACGCGAAATTAATTTTCACTTTCTGATTTCGTACCCGCACCCGAGAATTTCATCGGGGAATTTAAAAAGAATTATCTGATAATAATTTAAAGGACTTCCAGTGGTAAATACCTGGAATATCCTGCAGTTTCACTAAAGGTAAAGATAGGGACCTGTAGAGAAATCTAACGAGATTGTATTCCGCGTAGGTGCTGGATGCCTCTCCACGGTGTCTTTGTCCGAAGAGGCTTATTTTTAAAAAAAACAGCATCTCTAAAACACCCAGCACATGAAAGTATAGATTTTCCTCTTTCACTTAGGTGAATTTTTAAAATGTTCTATTCTAAAATGTTCTATTACTATCTGTCATTTTTCTATACATTTTTAGGGGGGTAAATCGACTATCATTAGAGATTTTCTGAGATTTCTATATGGAATTTGCACAAAAAATAGCGAAAATAAAAATTGTTCTAGATCCCCGATAGAACATTTTGGTTTACCCACTATATGAAAGAGAGCACACACCTTCGCGTTGTTATAATATCCTCTTAAACCAATTACTTGTGCTTAGCTTCTACTTATTAATCAAAACGATCCCTCCAGGATCATGGAGCATATGACACGAAATAGACAGTATTGCCAATGGTTTTATGACTTGTACATAATCTTCGTCTATTCTAATTATATTAAAAATCAAAATAAATTCTGGTGGTAACAATTTGCAAATCAAAGAAAAAAGGTGAACTGATTTCTTCACCAGCAAGTACTGGTCGAATATAACATTATCCTTAAGAATATTATCCCAAGTAGCACCGAAAACATAACTTTGATTAAGCGTATATGAAACTAGTCTAAAACCAGTCGTAAACATGTATGACAAAACAAATATGTCACAAAGTTGTCTAGACAGTCAATTTAACATTACTTATTTGTAGCGAACTAGATTTTTCCTGGCTTGCTGTAATTGAGCCACAAGAAGTTTGTTTTAAGTAATTTGTTAGTCTTTTCTCGGTATTCACAAACAAGTTCTGTAACATTTTTACTAAATTGAACTTGTATAACCGGAGCTGTGGCAAAATGTTTTTGTAATGCATTTTGAAAACCATTTTAAAACATAACTGTTTACATCGGATGGCTTGCGCTACTTATTTTGAATAGTTTGCCCTGAAAATAAGACGGGAAAAATATTTCGGTACACATTTAATTATTAGGTGTAACTGAAGAGTATCGGAGGTTAGTTATCTGTGTACGACAAATATCAGATTCTTCTACAGTAAAGACATACAAACAAACAGGTTATTGGAGTTATTTACTTTTGAATATGAACATTTATATCCTCGAATAGTTATTAGTTTTTAATAACATCATTTGCGTAACCAAATTCGGTATAGTGCAGCATGTTCGCGGCCAAAACTTCGCGGATTTGAGTTCGAATCTCCTAATAGCCAAAAATGTTTTTTTTTTTGCACTATGTACATCCATGTTTCAGTTTCTTTCTTGAAACATATTTTGAGACTAAATTAAATTATGTTTCATACGCTCCACCTTCTGTGCTTTTTCAGTCGTACAGAAGTACAAATGAAAGTCTCGAACATTAAGACACAATACTTGTGCGTTTGTTGTACAAAAGCCATATTATATCATATGGAACAAATTGTGTTGCTTGGGATAAAATTCTGTTGTATTTGACCAAAATCGAATGTTTCTTCGCACAAAACGAAGAAAGCAGAAAAAACGAAACGTTCTGCAGATACTATATTACTATTACTATATTACGTTTCTGTATCACTTCTACTAGTCAGTAATTGGTTTCAATGTCTTCCTACTGAGATAAAGGAAAAATGGGAAGCTAGTTAGATGGAAAGATAGATATATTGAAATAGACATTGACAAAAAGATTTGAAGCTAGTCAAAATTTAATGCAAATAAAGACAGAAATCAATTATACATATATAGTAAAATAGTCAAATATACTTCTGTAAATTTCAAAAATCTAAGAAAGTGGAAGCAAGCCGTGTAAACTTGCGGAAGATCTTCACCTGGAAATTCTTTCCGTGGGAGTTTAAGAGAGAGTTGTGCCAGCAACATTGATTATACATACAAAAATATTGCTGTTTTCAAATTTTCCTTTTGGGGGCAGCATTTTTACTACTACCCACTTAAACTTGGTATCACCACTTTTCGAAAGATTTGAATTTATATGATTAGTTATAATATATATTTTCGTAGGAAATCTTTTTGCTTGACGGATAAAAATATTAAAATATAAAATTGATTACATTGAAAGTAGTAGCCTTCCATGCTACTGAAGTATATTCTCGTGTGACAATTAATCTGACTCGGAAGTTCTGTGGAAGGGTAGTGGTTGAAAGCATAGACGTAAAGAGCAAAAATAAGCAAAAAACAGTTGGAAGATTGGAAAGGGTTATAAGTAGTATATGTAAACTGAAAAGACCTCACCAAATTAGTATTTGTCGCTCGATCCTCTACCACTAGCAAACGTCGGCAAATTACACTTCCATGATGGTGAAATCGGAAAGGCATAGATGGAGAAACACGCGTTGATCTGCTAACGCCCAATTATCTGGAGGTGTTCCGGAAGATGGTAATGTACAAAGGTTTGTACAAAGCATTCGTCTTGAATTTTAATTTGAAGGATGATTTATTCATTGATAGATATAACTGATTATTCGTCGTTTCAGAACTTTCAGACGTTTCAGAACTGGTCCTATCGAAATAGCTTAATTTTCTTCGGTCCTTGAGACATATATAGGTGTATGTAAAACAAAATTTTAATTCTGTTAAGTCGGTTTCGATTATATCTGAAAACTGATCCAAAATTGTGTCAAGCGTGCGACACTTTAATATGAGTGACGTTCTACTAAAAGTATAAACAAACAGGATTTAGCGTCAACACATTATCAATATTCTACTCCGATATCTAGTTCGCAAATGAATCAAATTCATTGTTAATAATAGAAATTGCATTGCTAATAAAAGAAAGATTACATGCTGCAAAGTACGAGAAATCTTTGATTGATTAGAGGCACCCTTAAACCATGACCAATGTGCTCAAATTTTTGCATAAGGTCTCTTAACTATGGTTAATGGTTATACTGCATAGGGTGCGAATAATCAAATTTGCTTGAATTTTAAACATGTCATTAATAATTAGTCGCCTCCAAGATGCGTTTTGTGCCATAATTGGAAAATAGTATTCTCATACGACTATCACAACAGACCATATTACATCAATATAAGGTAGTAGGTCAGTTTTCTATAATGCTAAAGATATTTTAATCCAGCAATTCCACAACCATTGGAGAAGTGTTTTATAATTGGTGATGAAATTATCGGTTCCCACAAATCGTTTCCCATTCGGGAAGCAAGTCTACAGTTCCATGTTGACTCACTGTTCACATTAATACCAGAAGGAAAAAGCCGCTGCTTTCTACATGAAGTTGAACTTTGCAGTTTGATTTATTCGAATTGTACTCGATATTGAAGCTCTTACCGCCACCTGTTCCGAAAATTACAATGAATGTACCGAAACGCTTGAAAATCTCTTTACTTAATTCACGAGTGGGGTTAACATTCTGACAAGATCGAGAAAGACGCGTTTAACATGATTCGGTAATGCTATTGGTGTATATGTTGACTGATTGTTGTTTCTTTCTTCTCTCTATCATATTGCAGAGTCGCCGCCGGATTCCCAGATTCGAGAACATGCCTGCTCCACCAGAAGCTGCAAATGCTGAACGTGTGCATGGAGCGCAGAAGAATTCGTGAAGGAGGGCTGCCCTTCTCGATGACCGGTGGCGAAGAAAGCACATTGGCAAGCCGCGAGGGAAGCCACGAATCGGAGGATGAGTTTTTCGATTGTTCCGATGAGGATGATGAAGGTAAGATGTTTTTTATTCTCTTGTGTAATGTTCAAACGGGAATATAAGTGTTTCATATGTTTAATCAAATCAATCTGAAATATGAGCTAATTCTTCAGAGAAATTATCCTCCTGATTATAGTGTGTTATAATCATGGAGTTTATAATGATTGTACACTAAAATGTCGAATAAACTTTGTTCGATAGTAACCCCAGTGAAACTTGCTCAAAAGGTGAATTTGATCCATAAAAGAAAGTTCACAAATAAAACTAAGAATGTATCGAAAGTCAAGGGATAATCATTTCAATTTATGTGCAAAAAACTGTTCTAGTAGATTGAGAGAATTATTAAACCGTTAGGATCTGTCTTACTCGTGTTCATTTCTCAAATATTATTTCGTCGAGCCTAACCATTCCAATATTTGCAAATTCAATTTAATCTATTGTCAATTTATTGAATTGCATTCCGATTATTTTCATCTGATATTAATTTTATGCCAAATAGAACCGTGAATGCCAAGAATTATTTCTGTCATTTTATCGCATTTGGGTAAAACGAGGCCTACCTGTTAGTAAGATGTAAAAATTCTCGTCTAGTAAAAGTTATTGGAAGAATATGTAATATCATATTCATTGACAGATTTTAACAATATTTTTTTCAAAAACAGATTATAGCATTAGATTTCAGATTGAATTCTCATGCAATAATATAAATAATTTGGAATTTATAAAAGTTATTCCATATTAATTTCCAAATCAAGTTTTCCAAAAATCAATCAAATTTATAAAAATTATCTTTTTTCGGCAGAATCTAAGAAGCGTCACGCCCCCTGGAATCAACCGGTTGGGCGTCTCTCGAAGCTGGGCAAAATGCTACTGGTCGAGTCGGATGAGCCACTATACATTCCAATCACCCAAGAGCCGGTACCGAAAACCGAAGACCAACTCGAGGACGACGCTGAAGTGATGCTAAAGCTGGGCCCTGGCAGCGAGTTGTGCACCCAAATGATGAGTGCTTCGCTGCTATCCGATATGGAAAGCTTCAAGGCGGCCAATCCTGCCGGCAAGTTGGAAGATTTCATACGTTGGTACAGCCCTAGGGATTGGATAGAGGAGGACACCGACGAGAGGGATCCATTTGGGAGAAAAGGGCACCTGAGCTCTCGGATGATGATTCCGGGAAATACTTGGCAGACGGTTTGGGAGGATGCTAGACCAGTTCCCGCCAGGCGTCAAAGACGCTTATTCGACGATGCTAAGGAAGCGGAAAAAGTGCTACACTATTTCGATTCAAGAACCTTGGGACAGATTGCTCAATTGACAATGTCGGCGCTATTCCATTCAGCTATCAGAACACTTCACAGTGAAGCTGAAACCGACATTGAAGTGATCCCGCACTTTGCCGAGAATTTTGAAAAAATAACAAACACATGTTGCAAATTATCGCGCGAAAATTGGATTTCCAGCGCGCCAACTTCCCGGGGAACATCCACGAAAAAGTTCGAGGCGCTGCTCTCCGACATCACCCACCTGGAGAATGTGATTATCCAAGTGAGAAGCCTACGCAAAAAGCTTTTCTCCTCGCCCACGGATGGAAACGATGAAACTTCGGATACAGATTCGGAGCGAAAAATGTTATCTTCGTTGCTAAAAGCACTCGAGAGCGAACTAGATGATGGAGCGAAAAGCGCTATGGCGAAGCGGGTGCTGGGCATGTTCACCGAGGCCAAGATGGCCGCGAATGAACAGACGAATGAGCAGACCGTTGCGTTGGTAAGCTTTATGCTCGCTGATGGAGCTTATGTTGTACGAATGAAGTGTGGTTGGAGCTGAAGTGGTGTTAATAAATATGTTTGTTGGTTTTTATTTTAGACCCTACCGGATCCGGTTGAGAAACAATTCACCCTGAGACTGGGCGGTAAAACGATTAACAAAGGCATTGGTTCTCCGCAGTTCATGAGGTAATTTTGGCGCACACAAAAAAATTGGCTAAAACCAGCGTTAATTTTGTTTATTTGTTTTAGGGCGATCCTGACCCACAACGAATTCCGTCTTTGTGGAGCGTTTAGCCAGAATACAACATTTTATTAGGTTGCGTTCAGAGTGTATGTAATTGAGAGTGGCGGCGACATGTGCCAGTTGACAGGTCTCCTGCTCGTTTGGAACGCGATTTTGTATGGGCATAACAGATGAATTTTGTTCCAATTTTAACAGTGTCGCCACTCTTAATTACATACACGTTATCAGGTTGCGTTATGATCGTTTGTGAAAATTATTTGTAAGGCATGTATGAAACTGGATGAACATAAAATTATTCCATTCAATGTTTGTTTGATTTTCTATTTCAAAATAAAATAATAAAATATTGAAAATATTTGTATGTAGTGATAATGATGGGATTCAAAGGAATGTGCCAAACCATTATTTCAAATCAGTGGTATTGAAATGGAGCAAGATAATTTGGTTCATATGATACAGCCCGAAACAATAACTCTTGTCAAGATAATGAATTTTCAGAATTATGGTATGGAAAGTGACGCGTTGTACATTCTAGGTTAGTCCCACTAGAGCGTTTTTCCTCGCTAAAATGTTAGATGTTTCATCAAAATGTGGAAAATTTCGGGTTCCCCACATTCCAACCGATGATTTTGACACTTTTTCGCTTAACCTAGGGTATCTGTTCCTATATCAATAACAATAAGGCAATGCGTATATAAAATGCATTGATTTCTCACCCATTAATCAAGAAACATGTGAATAATTATGCTCGGCTCATGTAATTTTTAATCGAAAACAATTTGGTAACTTCAAAAATGAAATTTTCATCACATTATAGGAGTATTTTGTTAAAAAACATCATCACCGCCATGCACCTATTTCAATAACATTCAAAAACAGTTAATCCTATGCCTGTACCTATATCAATAATACTGTTTCCAACATAAAATACGCACACTATAACTTGTGTGTATACGTAACGATATGATTGCAGTGATGCCGAATTCTTCAATGTTTTGTATTTGAGTTGAAATATAATTACAAAATTACAGTTTTTGTTGCAGTTTTCCATCTTATCAGTTCAATTTTGTGTTTGTCATAATTTATCTTTTCGATATAATTTATCTTACAAACATAAGAGTTGAATTTCACAGTGAAGATTCATTCAAGCGCTTTGAAATAAAAATCTAGTTCGGCAACCCTTGAGAGTACTGCAAGCCATGTAAACAGTTTGGAATACGGACAAGGATAATTTAGACGTTGTTCGAAATAAACCTATATCAAACTATAGGAAATCGCGTTGGTTTTTCAAATATAATTATATTAATAGTGAAAATGTGATGTGCTTTATGTGCTGTGAAGTGAATTTTGAAGGGATAGAATTGTTTTAGCTTGAAATTGAGCGGAAAACAACGGCGTGAAAACAGATGAATCTGCTAGTAGCAATCGAGCAGTGCATCAAACCATCAGTTCAGAGGTAGGAAAATGAAAATAAAAGTGCTTTATAATTTTATCTTTTAATAATTTGATTCTTGTGAATTAAAACATTACTTAAACAAAATGTTGAATAATATTCCAAACATTCAAGAATGTGTTCCATCCATTATTATGTACATACGATGTGAGAAATTGTAAATAAATTGATTTTTAATTTGGTTTATCGACGGTTGGGATTAATATACGGGCTGTTATTAATATGGGAACAGACACCCTACATAAATTTAGGTCTAGTTTTGTTACGAAAAAACACGGTAAATATGATAGCCAAGAGGCTTTTTGCAACAGAGAGGGGGGGAGTCGTTTTGGGGCCTCTTCCCCTGCTGTGAAAACTTCTTTTCTCGAATTTTTGAGTCTCGGTTTGAAACATGGCTTCTCTTATCAGGTTCGCTATAAAGAATCAACAGTGTTCACTAATGGAGGAACTCACAAAAAATTAATATATTTTTTCCGTCTTTTGATAAAATTCGTTCCCGTTCGTTTGTTTTGATAAAATTCGTTCCGTTGCGTTCCCTTAAGGTTTTTTTCACTATATAAAATATTTTTTCAATATTCTTTGCATATGTTGTGTATAATAAAATGTGTCAGCGACAAAGCTCTCAGTAATTCAAGAAATTCTTGGAGTTAGGCCTGAAGATCTACACGCGAAACTAAACATGAATCGGAATGTTTTGATTATGGTAGGGTAACTGTACATATCTTCACAAATACGTATTTCGTCCACTACTTGTGGACATCTTCAGTGTGTTGTTTATCGAACAACGCACTGAAGATGTCCACAAGTAGTGTGCGAAATACGTATTTGTGAAGACACGTGAAAACAAAATAGTGGAAGTAAAAGGAAGTTAATTTTTTTCAAACCCTGTAACATTTTCCCCTAAGACGCTTAAATTAATTATTAATTAAATACAAAAAAAAGTGTTGTATGGCGGAGTATCGTAAAATTCCCTGAAGTTTTTTGGAAAAATATACAAAAAATTAAAAACCGATTTCAACACTGAAAAAAAAAATAGTTTGAAAAATTAAAATCGATATTACAAAAAATCTTCATCTCAGAAATCGATGAAATTTTTTTTTGCAGATAGGTTATTTTAATTATCTAACTTTTCTGGGAATAATGTTCCTATGACATATTTAAGGGAAAAAAAGTGGTTCTAATAAAATCTTTGTCCATATTGAGTGAAAATTTATCAGCGTATTTTATGGCTACAGCGACAATTATAGATTCAGCAGCTTATCACAGACAAACAGACATAACACTCGTCAAATTTCCATCGTTCACTGATTTACTGGTCAATTCAAATAATCATTAGTTGGCCAATCGGTCACTAGTGGCGCGCGCATCGGATTTGCTCGAGTTTGACATTTGCTTACCGCCATCTGGTTCGTGATTTGCCTAACTAACTGAAATTAACAGATGTCGTTAGTGTTTAAATGACGATGAATTTGATGAGTAAATATTCAATGTGTTATGTCTGTTTGTCTGTGAGCTTATCATCAACCAACGACACATTTTGGATGTATAAAAATTTGTTTAGCAATTTAGCATAATCTAACATTAATGTGTACCAACATTTGAAAAGGGTTTCTATTTTCTTTGACTTTTTGTATCGAAGTAACTTAAGTTAAGTTACTTATTTCAAATAGTAAAATCCACCGTTCTCTTGTTTTTCGACCGATTTGCATGAAATTTGGAGCAAAGATGCATTAAACCCTATATTTTTGTGTAGATGTATTGATTTGGTGATTGGGTCCTTGGGTACGGTTTTATCGAGGGGGTCCCCTGGATCAAATGGGGTCAAAAATAGGTCAACTTCCTTTTAATTGTAGATAACTAGTAGTAAATGCTTTCAATAATGAGATAAGTTTTTATTCATCATTTTGCAATAGTGGGAATAGAAACTGCACGTTTGGACCTCCAAAATCCGGTTACAGATGTTCCGGAAACCTGGTTCCCCCAGGGAAGTGGTCACTTTTTGAGTTGTTCTGAAACCCAACTTGCGACATATCAAACTTCATGATTTTGCAACACAAGTACACAAGTTGTTGTTTTGCTCTCGTCACGCGCGGACGTCTAACTGGCATAGTAGGTACCTACCCGGCAGCTTTGTTTCTTGCTTTAGTTTTTTGTTTGCGTACGTACGTTTCCCTATACTGCGGGCGATTATTATGTGCGAAATGATCATCAATACAGTGCAATTTCGTTTCCCGCCTACCGCTCCCCGACCAACATGGGTTGAAATTGCCGGATTTGCGCGACAGTTGGATACTGATGTATCAAAAATGTGTAACGTTTTGCCACTTGTCGATATAAAACTATTTCTAAACAGCACAAAAAAAAAATGAATTATTTTAAGCAACGGAAAAAAATATTTATTTTGGGAACTATTTACATAACAGCACCATTAGAATAAATATCTGTTATAAAAAAGCTCAATTATTTCGGATAAAAGCTTTATATTTATATCGAACTAATGAATACTTTGCGGATTAAACGTAGATGGCCTTTTAATACTGCAATGAAATAAACTGTGGTTTACTCGTCTAAAATATCATTTAGTTGTATTAGTTTAATATTCATAATGGACATATTTTTAAGGTTCCTTAGATTTTCTAAAAGTTCCACTCAGCATTTCTGAATTATATCGGCTAGAGTGCGGACTGTTAGTTTCAGTGATAGTGTTTTTCCATTTCCTAATTAAAGTTTCCGACTAGAGTATCACAAGAAGCGAAAACTCTGCGCTCTTGTGCAATTCTAAATCTGTACAAAAGCGTCCAACGGGCGCTTTTTTTATCCGAGCGACAAGCTCGTTGGCATTTTCCCGCCATCTTTTTTTTTGGAATTCGTCCACGTGAAGACGATTACGGTGACGACCGCGCTCATCCTGGCCCGCCAGTTCCTTGGCAGTCAAACGGACGGAGTGGACCCTTTCCAGCCTTCCTGCGTTCGGCGACGAATGATCTGGTAGCGTACTGGACCAGCCGATCCCCTCCCCCGCATCTATATTTCGGCCATCAAGGATTGCAGCTATTTCCGCACGATCGGTGGCAGCGTGCAACGCCCACCCGAGGATCTTTTTTGCCTCGCCGCACTAAGGGGTAACTAGACCAAAATCCTGGCCAAAATTATATTTCTGCGTTTTCTGGTTGGTTCTGCATTTATGATGCAAAAACATAGTAACAAACGAATTTTGAACATTTTTACAGGTGCAAATTCACCTACTAGTGATAAATTACCTTTCTTAATATGTTCAAAACTTAAATTATAAACTGATACAGAAGCGACAGCTCTATGACAGTTAATTTTTTACTCACTTTTGTCCTTAATTCGCGTGGGAAATGTGAAAAATGAAAAATCTCGCGTAGCATTTGATAAGGGCCTATTACAGAAAGGTAAACATTAATCGATTCAAAACAAAACATTAGATTTTCAGCTCTCATTTCACAAGTTTATTACATTTTTAGCAGCGAAAGCTAGCCAGAACGTACATTCAACACTGATTACTCACGCATAACATCAGTTGCATCGGAAACTTTGAAATTAATTAAACAAAAGTCTGGCTATTGTTTTGCACCCTTATGGGTCGTTCATAAACTTTTTGCTTAAATCATCTTCATCTTACAAAAACATAGGATCGATTATTTTTGGAGAGGAAATGTTTCATTCTATTTCCTGTTTTGGTCCTATGTACAAGGTTGCCTCAAGTGGTTACTTCACTTAAGACCAAGTAGACTGCTTATTCGAATTGTTTCTATTTAGCTTGAAGTGGCACTTGCCCCTTGCCGTTCTATCCCTTACCCCATATTATTCCTTTGCTTCAACTTGTCTATATAATATCAACTATGATGTATTAAAGTTATATCGATATTTACATACTTAATAGGCTCTCGACTGTTTGAATCTCACTAATACATTTTTTTGGCTTTCAGTCTTTACTGGCTATTAAAACGACATATTTCTTCTACGCCCGACATTTCAATGGTTTATTCCATCTTTTTCTAACCCTTGAAAAAGATGGAATAAACCATTGAAACGTCGGGCGTAGAAGAAATATGTCGTTTTAATAGCCAGTAAAGACTGAAAGCCAAAAAAATGTATTAGATATTTACATATCTGTTGTCAATGCAATCGTCAAATTCAATACAATTGATATTTTGATTTTTCTTAAGATTGGTTAGTGGGAATGAGATGAAAGATAATGGAGCATGCGCCATGCTTTGTAGAGATTTAAATGAGTAGCAGATGCCCCAAACTAACATTATTATTTGAGCGTTGAGGTTACAAAATTGCATTAAAAACTTTTTTTTAATCGGCTCCGTAACGCCCTACAGCATTTGAGCCAACCAAATGAACGAATGAATAACAAAAAACAGAGTATGTTACTATTGTATTCAATCATGTCTATGTGTCAAATGCCTCGAAAACCAGAAAAAGTTATCTGCGGAAATTTTTTGCCTATATACTGTTGAAAACAATGGCAGAAAATATGAAAACAACCTATTTTAAAGTTACTCGCAAATTCGTTTGCGGACGAGTGCGGATGATCTTTAACCCGCAATAGAAAGATGAAAGCCTATATTTTCATGTGTGTACAATCTCGTAGCGGAATACGAGGGAGTACTTTTACTTTTTTAATAATGAAGTTTGTTAAAAAATGTCAAAAACTTCATGTTATTTATGTTTATGAAAAAATATCTTAATGTTAAATATAATTCATTTCAACTCATGGAGGTCCTAGGGCAGTCTATAAATGATGTTTTCTGTACTATAAACCTAACATTATATGTGTTGTTCAGATTAGTCAGCAGTGGTAACTGATCTTGTCTTTCGGCACGCTAAAAACCTTCAAATTAACATGATTTTTGATAGGTTGTCATTAATACTAACAAGGAACAAACGTAAAAATTTCAATGACAAATAATGGCTATAATATTGAAGAATATTCTAAAAATGTAATACCATGCAAAATTTCGAAAAACGAGAAAGGGTTTTTGGCCAGCCATTTGTTCTAGCTACTCCACCGTGCGCCGCCACTGTTGGCAAAAACATCGTGCGATGTTGGTGCACCCCTCGTCCGATGAACTCCCGGACCGCCAGCATCGTTCTAAATCCTGCGCAGGTATGTGAGTTATGGCCATTTTTACACGATACAACACACACACTCCACACATGCATATTTGAAAAAAAAAACGAAACGAATGAATACATAAAATGAATTAGGTTCTGCAGCATGACGTCACGAATGAATTCGGTCCTCGTCAAATGAACTTTTTTGACAGTTCAGTAGTACTTTCCACTGACTCCGACGCGAACTCCGACAAGGTTCGAGTTCGTGATTGGTTGGCTGCCCCCGAGTCCAACGCGAAGTACTACTAATCTGTCATCAGTTTGAGGTTAGATACAGACGCTGCAGAACCTAATTCAACATAATTATGTTCTCTTTATTTCTTACGCGCTGAGCCCTGTGGTAATTTTGTCCGCCCGGGTGTCTGTCGTATTGCGTTTCACTTTACGTTGATCTTGAGCACGTTTCTATTCTCCGCTTTGTTACATACCCCCAGTGTATTGCATTGCTGATCTTATTTCTAGCCATTACGTTTAATCAAATCAAATTAACAACCGTTCGATAACCCTGAGAAGATTGCGCTCATGCTTAAAACAGCTTAGTCGGGCAATCCTTAACACGACTAGTGGTCTCTCGGTAACGAGGGTGGCGCTTAAGCCACTGCGTTTGTCGCACTTCTTCAGAGTGGTTTCTTGAACGGTTACAAATGGAAACGGTTTATAAAACAGCGATGGATCGTTCGCTGTTTGTAAAGTTTGTATCGATAGATGCAATGAAGGATGCGCTGAGGAACAACACGGAACCGCGTAAATTCCATTACACCAGCGGGATTACAGTGGAAGTGAACATGACGATTGCTGGTAGCAATGTTCGATACATTCGAATATTCGACTTGCCACCCGAATTGCCGGACTCAGATCTGCAGCAGCGTCTCATGGAGTACGGGGAATTGGATCGCGCGGTCCGGGAAAAATTCCCACCAAATTTAGGATTGGACCATATGTACACCGGTGAGAGAGGTGTATATATTGGCGTGAAAAAGGAAATCCCACCATCGCTGGAGGTTTCAAACTGGAAAGGAATGATGTTTTATCAGGATTTGCGAAACAAATGTTTTATTTGTCGCGCGGAAGGTCACCGGAAAGATTCGTGTCCGCAACGGAAAAAAGTTACCCAGCAAAAAGAAGAAACTGTACGAAAGGGAGAGACGAACAAGCAAAATGGTCATCGACAATCATACTCCGGTGTCGTCATCGGATTCGAAGCAGCAGTAAGCGGGGAAACATCGGCGAAAGCAACGGAGACAAACGTTATTGAAGTGCCAGAGGAGGAAATTGTTGAGCTCGACTCCGAGCCAACAGGACAAGCAGAAACAGAATTTGAAATACCCAATTCTATGGTAGAACGTGAGAAGCTAGCGGAAAAAATGAGCTTCAAAAATAGTACGGATCGTGTTTGGTTTGTTAAGAAGGGAATAATGGGCTACACGGACAATCTAAGAAAACTGAGAGAGGAAGAGGAGAAAAAACGTCAAGCGCAATCGACGAGTCAGCGCCGGGATCATTCTGATTCGGCAGGATCATTAGACACCTAAGAAGACATCTCGCAGAAATACTTCTGATACTTCTTCAGAATAATTTATTGTAAAATTTTCTAATGCTTTCGGCTCCGTAGAGTTTTTTAAGAAAACAATTGAGCCAAAGAAATAAACGAAATGGTAAAATACAGTTGGGATTCGCTGGTTGGGATTTTATAATTTGGGTCACTTTTTAGTTGGGCCTCCGCTGGTTGGGCTATGTCCCAACTAAAAAGTAACCGAACGTCAAAATTCAATGTAAACACGGAAAATGGGATTTGGCGCCACTGGACATCATTTGTGATGTTTAACCCTTTATAAGGTAGTGGCAGCTATATTGCCACCAACAAATAATATGTTTTTCTATTTATTAACAAGAGCTCTACTTATTATTTCACATGTAGTGACTTTATTTGCTTCCTAGTAACACCCCAGATGAATTTGAGCCATAAAAAAATTGAAATGTCAATTTGAGAACAGTTTTTTTACGAACAGATCGTAAGTTTCGAGTGGAAGAAGGATTTTCAGTTATAATTCGTTAAAAAAACGACAAAGATATATTTTTTCTCGTTGGTATCAATTATTTTGAATCTCCTGTGTTAGATTACTACGTGATTAGCGTGAAAAAAGCTTTGCCTTTCTGTATATTTGGTTTTTGGATTTTTGACGAAATTGTGATTTTTTTCCAAGGGTCCCCCCTTGGGAGAAAAAACGCGAAATTTTTTTTTCACTTATAATGTGTTTTCTTACTAGGACTCTTCACCAAAAAATGTAACGTACCTTGATTTGACTGGTTCTACGTAAAGCCAAATTTTTAAAAATCTTTTTATATTTTTGTTGTTGCCTGTTTTCCCGCTTGCCGGGCAGTGGCAACTATATTGCCACCAATGTTGTCCCGCTTCGCGGGCAGTGGCAACTATATTGCCACCAATGTTTTACCGCTTGGCGGGCAGTGGCAACTATATTGCCACCAATTTTTCAATGTTTCTGAACTGTTTAATGTATAACAAACATACATTTGAGTTTAATGCCATGTCAACATTGTGTCCTATTGTTGTTTTTGTTAATTTATTGTTTAGATTCGTCTGCCTTATAAAGGGTTAAGTCAAAATACATGTGTTCAAATGGCTGTCATTTGACCCAACTAAAAAACCGAATTCGTTAGTTGGGCCAAGGTCGTGGCCTGTAATTATCTCAATGTTACCCTTTTGAATATACTCATAGTAAATGGTGAACTGAAATCAAAAAGCACATAGGCTAATATAGTTCCTTTGAAAATTCCATAACTTGTGCATATTTGTGTTATTATTAACGATACTACTTTACGGTTAGATCAAGAAGATATGTTTTAAGGAAACTCGTGTTTTTAGTCAAAATTTCAATTTTCAATGGCAAATAATCGGATTGTAACATGCCAGATTTAATACGGGAAACACGAAAAAACATCAAATCATAGTAATTTCTATCGTGATAGAAAGCTCTTTTCCCACATTAGATGACTTTAAAAAATAACATGCTGCGTTTGAAGCATCACTACCAAAAATTTCTTTTTGGAATGATCTTTTTTCCTGTACGAAAATTGGTAAAAGAATTGTTTTTTTTTTAAATTCATTTCAAACAAGAAATATTTATTGGTGTAGTATCTTTTTTTTCAGCCGACACTGTATTTTTTTCATCTAATGCGAATCATTACCTTGTTATACAAGGATGTTGTAACTATGTTTAAAATGTTTAAATCTTCCATCTTTATAACATATTTAAAAAGTGCTATATAGATGTTATGGGTGAGTTATTTTAACATAATTATAAATGTTTTTAGGAGCTTCAGAATGTAGAAAATGCAATCAGTTTTCACTTAGCCGAGCTGCCGATGATGAGGACATTTTCTAACTATAAACCAAATGGAATATGTATGGCAGCGTTTCTCAACCTTTTCCTTGCGAGGTACCCCTTCAAACTTATGCTTTCATTGAGGTACCCCCTATTTTATTTTCGCTGTAAATAAAAATAAGCGTATTTCATATATTAGATATATTAAAAACAAACCACAACACTAACAGGAAATATGGTTGTCTAAAAAATTGTCTGAAGTTTTTGTTATACTGTGAAACTTTCTGATTCAAATTGTATACATCAATCTTCCCACAAGACTTTTGGAGGCTTCCGAGCGTCTTGGAAGGAAGCTTCCAAGCCTCCAGAACTACCATTACGACTTATGAGCCCCTTGATAGGCAGTTTCCGTGCCTCCGATGGATCATTGAGGTTTCCAAGCCTCTTGAAAGGAGGCTTCCGAGCCTCTTGAAAGGAGGCTTCCGAGCCTCTTGAAAGGAGGCTTCCGAGCCTCTTGAAAGGAGGCTTCCGAGCCTCTTGAAAGGAGGCTTCCGAGCCTCTTGAAAGGAGGCTTTTGAGCCTCTTGAAAGGAGGCTTTTGAGCCTCTTGAAAGGAGGCTTTTGAGCCTCTTGAAAGGAGGCTTCCGAGCCTCTTGAAAGGAGGCTTCCGAGCCTCTTGAAAGGAGGCTTCCGAGCCTCTTGAAAGGAGGCTTCCGAGCCTCTTGAAAGGAGGCTTCCGGGCCTCTTGAAATGAGGCTTCCGGGCCTCTTGAAAGGAGGCTTCCGGACCTCTTGAAAGGAGGCTTCTGAGCCTCTTGAAAGGAGGTTTCCGAGCCTCTTGAAAGGAGGCTTCCGAGCCTCTTGAAAGGAGGCTTCCGAGCCTCTTGAAAGGAGGCTTCCGAGCCTCTTGAAAGAAGGCTTCCGAGCCTCTTGAAAGGAGGCTTCCGAGCCTTTTGAAAGGAGGCTTCCGAGCCTCTTGAAAGGAGGCTTCTGGGCCTCTTGAAAGGAGGCTTCCGAGCCTCTTGAAAGGAGGCTTCCGAGCCTCTTGAAAGGAGGCTTCCGAGCCTCTTGAAAGGAGGCTTCCGAGCCTCTTGAAAGGAGGCTTCCGGGCCTCTTGAAATGAGGCTTCCGGGCCTCTTGAAATGAGGCTTCCGGGCCTCTTGAAAGGAGGCTTCCGGACCTCTTGAAAGGAGGCTTCTGAGCCTCTTGAAAGGAGGCTTCCGAGCCTCTTGAAAGGAGGCTTCCGAGCCTCTTGAAAGGAGGCTTCCGAGCCTTTTGAAAGGAGGCTTCCGAGCCTCTTGAAAGGAGGCTTCCGAGCCTCTTGAAAGGAGGCTTCCGAGCCTCTTGAAAGGAGGCTCATGAGAGGAGGATGCAGAGCCTCTTAAAAAAATGCTTCTGAGTCTCTTAAACAGAGGCTTCTAATCCCCTTGAAAGATGTATTCCGAAGAAATCATGAAACGAGGTATCCGAGCATTTTGAAATGAGGCTTTAGAGCCTCTTGAAACGAGACTTCCGAGCAGCAGGTTTCCGATCTTATTGGCAGGAGCCTTCCGAGCTTCTTGAAAAGAGGCTCACGAGTTGCTTCGGAAGAAGCCTTTTGAAAACAGATTTTCAAGCTTCTTGCAACGTAGCTACTAGATACTGAGCTTTTCGGAAAAAAGGCCTTCATGTCTTTTAACTGGAGGCTTCCGAACCTTAGATTCTTGATTTTAGAACGGAATCATATTATTTAATATTTTGTCTCGATCAGGTAGAATACATTGAAGATCTTTGAAATTTGTTCATTCGACGTTTTGTCCTTATGACCCTTTGTCGTACAGCCCTTCATACATTGCTCTGCTTGGCGTAGATAGGATTCAAAAGTCTTTGATCTACTGATCGCCATGTATATTATGTACAATACAAATTTTTGGAAAAAGAAATTTTATTTTTTTTTCAATAAGTTTTTATTGGAATTGTAACACATCCGCCATTACGCATTTTTGTTCAAGGTACCCCTTGGGGCCAGCGGAAGTACCCCTAGGGGTACATGTACCCCAGGTTGAGAACCGCTGGTGTATGGGATTCGCCGACAAAGGAATGCTTAAGCGGTTTCAGTCTATCGAACAGAATGTCATAATTTTGTACGCCGAGTTCAGAAGTGCAATACCTTTGTAATTGGTACATACTAGTCTATGCCCTTTCTTTTGTATCGAGCATATTGAATTCACGTATCATTTTTTTAAATTATTGAATAATTTCTTCACCTCATCCTTTTTTGTTGTCATATGACAATTTTTACTCCCATATACATTAATGTTTTTTAACTTGTTATATATTCGTCAATGAATGCATATCATGTGTACCGTCACATTTATATTTCATCTATAAAACATTCACAATGTTAGTTACAGTGAATGTTATAATGAAGTCATATATATTTCTTATTAACAAAAATACAACACAGAATAATTTTGCAACGAAATGTTTGTATTAAACACTACTAAACCATTCTTATAACAAGGAGGGTATTGCTTGTCAGTATTATAACTTAAATACAACAAGTTTTATATTTTTCTAAATAAAACATGTTTTTGGTGTTACTTGGGTAGTGGAAGGCCGCGTACACGATGGCTTTTTGCAGTTGAAAGCGATTGGCCCTTGATCGAGTCCAGTGGAGAAGGATACTCCATTCGGCGTAGATTCATCGCAAAGCTGTAGCCCATCAAGTATCAAGTAAAGATAACAAAACGTAGTGGAATTAAATGGAAAGTACTAAAATCGTCTTATATCCTTTTTAATCATTGTACTCGGCATGAGCCATATGATTTAAGGTAAATTTGAATGACTTGATTAAAAATTTATACCGACATCAACGATACGTAAACTGGGGTCCTATTTTATGCAGGAGATACGTTCCACTTAAAACAAACGACTAAATCTCAAAATCTGCTTATTAAACAGCTACATTGAATATTTATCAATTTTTCGCGGTTTTCAAGTGTTTCCAGACCTTTTTGAAAAACCGCGCCAAATGAAATATTTGAGAAACCCTATTTAAAAAAAATCGCGTAAAAATCAACCCCAGTGTACATAAAAATCAGCTTTAAAATCAATCGACAAAAAAACAGTTGACAGAGTTCAAATTCTTACCCTTCCACTATTATTCGACACTTTTGTTGACGACCTTAGCAAAAAGTGAAACGACTGCAAGAAACCACAAACACGTGCCAGAATTTCAGCCCAGTTTAATGGTAGCTTTCTCCTCAGCCTCTATCAATTGATATGCATATTAATATCTGCCTAAGAATTTTTCTCGCTTCATTCCATGGGCGGCTGGTTGCCGTCGCCGTTTGATGGAATGGATTGCCCTTTCTACATTCTTTTTTTTTTGCCTTAATAGACATCGGCTTTTCCGATGGATGAACGATGAAAGCTTTTATTGATATTCTGCGGCACATTCCTTGGGGACGCACGGTCGGTGATGATTTGATCGATCGTGTCTTATGACTGCCTGGACTGGATGATGGCACATCATAATTCACCACCTTTGGTAAGGCGGTTCGGGAATAGTATATGCGACGTTTTGAAAGGTGACTGATGAATTATAATGAACACTTGGCTTTCATCAGGATTTTTCGTCTGGGGTCTATTTCCGTTATAGTGTCAAACAATGTTTTTAAGCTCCGCCAAATCGAAATGCAACACTAGGCTAGTTATGCTGCGGCAGAGTTGAAGGTAGATAATATTGCTATGATTTGATTTCGAGCCTATGATAGAAATTTATCCCCAAATGGTAATCACTTACTCCTCTTCAACATGGACTTTGTGGGGTAAAAGTTCATCCCGTTTCGGTGGAAAATCATAAATCATAAATTTTATTGATCACAGGTCCTCCGGTGAATCAAGTAGCGTGGAAAATTTCTTTGAGCTTCAATCAAGGCTGATATAAAAGAACCGCAAAGGAAGCATATCACAAGGGAGGAAGTTACATCATGGACACCCGCCACAGTATAAATATCCCTCATATGTCTGAGGGCAGGACGTGGTCCAGTTAGCAGAATATAACACAGATTCCACAAACTGGTTAAGGATATAACACATATGTCGAATTGAACTGGCAGAGTTGCGACCAAACTGGGAAATCAGAGGAGTCCGTAATGTCTCTACTTTCCCTGCATCAATCTGGAAGATGATTGTTGTAAAAATGATAGGCTGTTGCCAAAAAAGGTCGCGGTTAACGAATGACTAGTGGCTGGAATGATATCCTTTGCGGGAGTTGATAAATGACTATGTGTCTTCGGCAACAGGAAAAGACAAAGTATGATGGAAACAATTTTTCACATTTTTTGGAGCTTCTGCGTTTCCTTGTTAGTATGTACTAATGTAACATTTGAGAATGAATTTTATAAAACCTAAAAAATCTTTATTGTTTATTTAACGATTGACTATACGAACTGTTGACATATACTACAAAGCTACTACAATATTTTAGAAACTTTGAGACTAAATCTAGATAAGTTCGATAGGTATGAAGCATCCAATTAGTTGCCTTAACCTGGTAAGGAGCTGTACATAATACCCCGTGGCTAGGTTTTTGGTCGGTTTTAGATACCTCCCGCGTGGACAATTATCGATTTTTAAAAAAATATATGAACCGTGGACATTAACCATACTATCTTCCCGCTAAACTGTCCATGTGGTGTATGGACAGTAGAATGATTCAAATTTTGACTATTTCGCTCCCCAATGCTTAAACGACGGATTTTTGCGGTTTTGATATTCCTGGTACATTTTCAGCTAAATCGGTTGTTGCTTGAATGAGCAGGCGCAGTTTGTATGGAAATTACTGTAGATATCGCCACTAATGAGAAAAACCTTCTCGTGAGGTGCACTATGTGTAATTAGGCGGATATTAGTGTGTGGTTATGTGATACCAAAGTTTATATATAGCTTTGTAAATATAATTGAAAGGGCTTCCATATCGTACTAACAAAAATCGTGATATGTATCAAGAAGATTTTTTTTAATTTTAAATCTTTAGTTTAGGGATCATATCTGGGATTGGTACTTTTGGATCTTGCGGAAAATCTAGCGCCATTTGTTCTTGATATTTTATTAATAAAAATTCAATGTCGTTTGGAAATTAGTATATATTTTTGAAGAGTAAAAACATTAGAGAATTTCAAAAGTTGGTCAGGAACTGACTGAGATTGCCGCTTAACAACATTTCGCTGTTATGACACATCAAAAACATCGTTAAGATCGAATATTTTTGTCCGCCTGTTGGTATGCGGAGGCCCCATAGTGAGGTGGTCTATTAACTATTCGATTATAATCAACACGTTGACTGCATAGAATACTTTCTAGTTGTTACTTAATACTAGTTGTTGTTGCGAAACAAACTGACTTTTGTCGGCAAAGTTATAAAGAAAACAAAAATGGTCATCATTCATAATGATGTTACTCTTTAACGTGTTAAATTGAATTTCTCACGATTCAGAATAACAACTTACAATTCTTTACAACTTGTATGGCAAGCATCAAATCGTGTCGCAATAAAACCGATCTGTTCTTTTGCAGAATTTTCTAGTTTGTCAATGAATTCACATATTTTTAAAGCTTAATGATCATCGTTGCGGAACGGTTTTCCACGAAATTAACTGTTTCATTGTAACTTTCATACGAACTTGAAACAGCACGTGCTCGATAAAATTATTACCAAATTAGATCAAAATTTAGGAGGATTATTGCGACCGTAAATATCAACCATATCCATTACTTACATCTCCTGGAAGGTCAACATACGTCGTTAGATAGTTTGGAAGTATTCTAGTCGAGATCGACATAGGCGCACGGATCAAGAAAGCAAGGGCTGCCTTTGCGAGTTTGAGAAATATCTGGAAAACAGGCAGATAAGTGAACGCACCAAAATACGAATATTCAACTTCAACGTGAAATCTGTGCTGTTATACGCTAGTAAAACATGGTGTGTATTAGTGGAGAACACTCAACGGCTGCAGGTTTTCATAACGCCTGCGGTATATAATTCGGGCCTGGTGGCCTCACAACTGGATCTCAAACAACGAGCTCCATCGTCGTTGTCACCAGAGGCCGATAGCAACAGAAATTCGGGATCGGAAGTGGGGCTGGGTTGGCTACACTCTACGTAGGGGCGGAAACGAAATCTGTAAACAAGCATTAAATCTAACCTGGCAACAGATTAAAGCGATAGCTGAACAACGCTCAGGATGGAGATCTTTCAAGTCGGCCCTTTGCACCACCGGAGGTGTACAGGATTCATAAGTAGGTAAATATTCTGGCTCACCCCGAATCTCCTTGGAATCTACAGCTACTACACGGAAACAAATCCATACCCATGACCATGAACATAAAATCATGAAACTTTTTTTTATTCTTCATTAAAAAGACTTGCAGTCCTAGGCTGGACCCCCTCTGAAATCATCATGAAAATATTAAATGTGTCATTTCATGAAATCATGAATATAGTTCATGATTTCAGGAACTTTATTCTTGGCACTTTACGATGCTCATCAGTCGATAAAATGTTTGTCATTGTTTAAAAATCCTACTACATAGTGCAGACATAATTTTCAAATATAGCTGTTCCAGAAGTTATAAGCACACTTGTTTTTTAATATTGTGAACTTTTTAAATATTTTTTTTCAAGTTTTCGGCAATTTTTATTAACTTGTCTACTTTCTTCTAGTGTCGAGTTTTGCTGATTTTATGGAATATAAGTGTTTTAGGAGATTGTATAAGATTTCACCGAAAACTATTTCGCGGAATTCCTTTTCGCGGTTGAACATTTCGCGGAATAACAGTAGGCGTTTTGTAACTTTTCTCGGTACGACATTTGGCGGTTTGTACCTTTTCGCCGAATAACTTTTGGCGGAATTACCATTTCGCAGAATGCACCATTTCGCGGAATATTAATAATTATAATAATTTGTCCATTCAGCATTTCCAGAATTATTACCTGCGAGGTTTCTAAGCCATGTTACAATTCCTTTGCATTCGTTTAACACGAGATTAACACGTTGAAACTTTTATACCTAAAAAGTCGAAAAACATTTTTTTGATATATTTCCTAGACCGGCCTAGAAGTTGAACCCAGCCTTCTTTAGCATAGTCTTGCTTGGCAGCCTCGCATCTTCCTGCTAAGGAAGGCCTCCCAGAATATGTAGAAGTAGTTTTCAAAATTTCAATTACCCCTTATACCGGGCAGATACATCCATTTAAAGAAGGCATTATCAACTCCTTTCGCCTTATGCCGGACAGATGCATCCATTTAAAGAATGCGTTACCCCTCCCTTCGCCTTATACTGGGCAGACGCGTTCTTTTGAAGAAGGTAATATCAACTCCTTTCGGCTTATATCAGGCAAATGCATCCATTTAAAGAAGGTGTTACCCTCCCTTCGCCTTATACCGGGCAGATGCATCCATTTAAAGAAAACGTTACCCCTCCCCTTGCCGTATACCGGACAGACGCGTTCTTTGAATGAAGACATTGGCAACTCTTTTTGCCTTATACCGGGCAGAACATATGGTGGGGCTTTAGGTTTTGAAACCTGCATCCCGAATCACCGGATTCGTGTTTGAAAAATTAGTACAATATCGGGTTCGGGTTCGGGTTTGTGAGATAAAAAAATCGTGTTCGGATCGGGTATGGGCTTAAGAAATAAAATACTGGAAATTATTTTATTCAGTTTTGTTAATTGTGAGGCTAGTTCGTTGTTTGGACTTACATTTTTTACACATATTTAGTTTGAATTTTCCGGGGAAAACTTTTGTGCGGGCTTAAATAATTAAATTATGTCGGATGCGGAAAAATTCTCGAAACCGGGTCGGGTTTGCATTAAACCCAAAAAAAATGCCCGGATTGCATGCAATTAAGCAGAAATCGGTAAATATTTGAATGATAATTATTCTAACTGAATTCCGCCAAATGGCATTCCGCTGAATGATTTTCGGTGAAAAGGTACAATCCGCGAAAAGTCTTTCGGAAAAAAGGTGCATTCCGCGAAATGTGTTTCGGAGAGTTGATGCATTCCGCGGAATCGTACCGTCGTACCGCGAAAAGAAAATCCGCGAAATGTTTTTCGGCGAAATAGTATACAACCGTTTTAGGATTTTATTGACGTCTCACTACTCATTTCGCGCTTCTCACTTTTTACAGTGAGAAGAGAAAAATGAATGAGACATCTCTCTTCTCATTCCTAATTTCTCACTTTTCAAATAAACTATTCGGGTAAATGATCTATTCGGCCAAATATCCTATTCGGCCAAATGGCCTTTTCGGCCAAACGACCCTTTCGGCCAAATGACCCTTTCGGCTATATGACCCTTTCGGCCAAATGACCCATTCGGCCAAACGATCCTTTCGGCCAAAGAACCCTTTCGGCCAAATGACTGACCCGTAACGCTGGGTAGACACCTTTACGTGGTGTGTTACGGGGTAAGATCTACCACGGTTACATTGCCAATTACAGGCAAATCCTGACCCAACGAATACCTTCCTCATTATCCAACTCCGTGGTACTTATGATGGTGTCCATCAACACTTCCTTCCTCTCCCTAGTTACGGTGAAGATGGGCGTGGCCAGGAGTAGTAATCCTCATGCTTTTGTTTATTTTGTTTAAGACTGGAATCAAGGTCCACTCCGGAATGTCACAGTTTTTTAACGTTCCGTCTAATTTGCGAATTTTCTTTAAAAATAAGGATTATTAGTGCCACTGTCAGTACCTTACAATAAAAACCGTGCAAATGGATCGAGAATATTCAGATGGTTCGTAATTCAGGCATATCAAGTTTTCAAGAGCGGTTTCAGGCGATAGTCGTGTGGATGAGTTCGTGTTTCGATAAGTGGCTCCATTGAAAAAACATATTATCTATCAAGATCGATGTCAAAACTCATATCATTACGTATCGATCCATCGGTGATAATTTGAGATTGTACTGTAAGTAAGGGACTCCAAAGGCTTAAGGTATAGACGCGCAAGGTAGGTGGATTCTTTTTTAATTCTGATCTACACACACAAAGTGATTATTTCGGCTATAACATGACGCGAATGTTATCAAATGCCCAATATGGCTGCCATGATGGACACATTAAACACGGTGATGCGCACATTCCAAGCAAAGGAAATCAAGTTGTTATAAAAATCTGGCAAATCCAATTACAACTACCCGTCACGTTGTACAACTGCATGTTTGCTAGAGAGAAGTATTGTACCTATACGGTGCTCTATCTTGTTCTCAAACGAAATCACTCAAACAATGTTTTGCATAGAATCTGTTTGAAAAGTTTTAACTTCCATTTTACCCATTCTTCAGTACTTTCTTCCAAACATAAGTTTTTTTTATAAATATTGTCTACCGTTACAGAATGGGTAATGCAAGTTCATGGAAAATTAGCGTTTGGAATAATTTTATCATTAATGAAATGATGAAATAATGAAAAAAATATTGTTAACACAAATTGTATTCTACGCATTTTAACAATTGGTATAGTTTTGAAAATTAGGCGAGTATAATGTTGAGCTAAATGTAAGTCAGGGGCGTCGGGTGATCAATTCTTCAACCTGTGCACCGTTTGATTTAAGTAAAATATTTCGAGAAAAACGCGTATAAAAGGGAACTGAAATGACACATCAAATATAAACGATTCATCTTCAAGAGTGTTTCCCATATGTATCGTCTATATGCTTCTAAGCTACATCCCATATTTCGAATTAAGTGAAGAACTGATCACTGGTATCAAAATTACCAAAAATAAAGTTTAAAAAATCGAGTCAAACTCAAACTAAACTTAAAGTGACAGTACGTTAAAAAAAATACCACCATGAGAATCGTTGTGGTTTTCAATATGACAGGTAAGACATCTATTTATCTACTCAATTGAACGGTATATTTTAATTTTAATTCAAGTTATTTCCTACAATGAGACGAGTTTTAATATTGTAAACTTAATATGTGAACAAGAACATTGAAATATATTAAGAATGGTTAGACGACTAATACGCATTTGTAATCAGCATGTCATACATATCAGAAACATGAGGTCTGTACAATGAAGTTTATATTAATCTGAACGTTCCTCAATTATTATTATTATTATTATTTTCATTTTTAGTTTATTCATTTGACGAATAATTTTCTTTCGGAAGGGCTGTTCTTCCTTGATCATTTTTTCTTTAGTTTTCGCGAAAATTTGTGGTAAGCAATTTCAATAAATTGTGCTGCGATTCCAAGCACGGAAAATATGTAGATGTTGTAAGTATATGGTATAATTTAATCGTCATGAGTTTTCGCTTGTTTTCATCGCTTTTGTTTCTTTTTCTCGTTCCAGAGAGCGAGAGCGAGAGCTAATACTGATGTACATAAGTATTCGTCATGTTTTCATAGCAATCTATCGGAATTTTTGCGAATACTTTTGCCCATCAGTGTATAAGCCAGGGCACTAGACTAAAAACTGTGCCCCATCCCAAGACGTCGAGGACTCAAGGAGTGTACATTAATCTTCTTAGCAAAGTCACTCCCAACGATTTCGTCAATCATCTTTCCCCCCGAATGTGAAACGGTTGGTACGGCTGTCCTCGTTTCTTCATTTCGTAGATTCAAAACTCTTCGTTGATCATGTTATTTATTACTAAATAATCTGATTGCCGGGATGTTTTTAATTTTCTCCCAAATTCAAGCCTGCACGGTGGGCCTGGCCGTTTTAATACTTGTGTAATATTTATGATATGCTGCAAATATTAATTCAGACAAGAAAATGCTCGGGAATACAACCGACATTTCCAGGATGCTTTCGAATACTGGCTGTGCATGTGCTAAGACAAGACTGGAATCAAGGACCACTCCCCTTATTGATTTCTGATAACATTCTAGATAAGAATCTCAAAAGTAAAACATGAGTATCACTAGTGTCCAATCTACGTATTACACCGTAACAATGCTAATGCTAATGCTGCTAACGACCCTTTCGGCCAAATGACTTTCGGCCAGATGGGTTTCGGCCTAATGGTCTGTTCGGCCTAGTGGCATTCGGCCAAATGGCTTTCGGCCAAATGACCCTTCCCCAAACCAGGGGTGGCATTGTGCATCTCGAATCGAATCACTCCATTCGTACGTTTTTGCATTCGTTTCGAAAAAAAATGCGGCATTATGTATTTCGTTCGACTTCATTCAGTCGCAGTACAAGATGTAGAATGGTGGTGTACTACCTCAATCGAGTATGTTCTGTCAAACGAAATGTAAACAGAGAGAATAAGAGATAGCTGTCGCCGGTTTAGTATGCCGCCCGCTGGAGACTTGAGTCGTTTTCCAGTGTGCTATCGAGCATCCATAATGCCAAAACATCTCGTTATTCTTGTACCTCCTCGAGCATACTCGAACGATGAGTCGTTTTCGAGATCGAATCGAAAGCCGTAATGCCAAACACGTTCGACTCGAAAGAATTTCAATCGAATCGAGATGCGCAATGCCACCCCAGAAATCACGAACATGCATCACAAGCACAGACATAAAAATTAAGCAACTTGTGGATTTGGATCTTATCCTCAGTTTGAACAAGATTTCACGCAGAGCGGACGCATCAAAGCGATCGCCACGGAGCGGACACAGCATCAGATAGGCGCTGGTAACATTTTCAACGGAAATCCATCGCATTGGTGGTGGTCCTCGGTGTGTTGCTGCAGATCAACTACATAAATAGCACTGTTACGATCCCGCGCCAGTGGCGATGCTGAAAATTTATTACAAATTGTGGTGTCAGTAAGTTACTGGAAAGGCGCATTGGGGAAAGAAAATTGGTTCTTCTGAGGACCAGCATTTTCTGAAAAGAATGGTTTGTTTGCGAACTGGACTGTTTCGGTGGCATCGGGGTTTGGCGTGTAAACTTGTTTTCTGTTAGTGATTCCTTCCGGCGCGCGAGCCATTTTAATCAGGATTCCGCAAAGAGCGGTTCGACATGATGCAGCGGAGCGGACAAAGCAGCACGAAGGCGTGGGTAGCAGTGGCAATGCTGAAAATTTATTCCAAATGGTGGAGGCTTAGCGAAAAATCATCGAGTGGCGGTCGGACAGTTTCAACGCAAGGTGCCGACAAGCGTTTGGATGCAGTTAGTTATTGGAAAGGCGCATTGGGAAAAGAAAATTGTTTTTTCTCAGGACCAACATTTTATGCAAAGAAAGAGTTAATTGCGAAAATTGACCGCTTCGGTGGCACCTACTTATTCCTCCAGTAACAAATATATCCATCGTGTACAGCAGTATAATTTCGACTCACACAATCTTCTCGGCTCCGTTCAACTTGATGGCGGACAAGGATGCAGATAAGCATAGTGCCAATTCCACCAACATCGTCATTGGCCATCTCTATTACTTGTGATTATATGATAATGATCACATTCACATAATACAGAGTATGGATTATGATAGTCTTCCATCCCTGCTTCTCTCATCTGGTGTATAACCCAGTTGGCTAGCGCTCCAGTCAAATAGCTTGATGGTGGGCTAAGGTTCAATTTTCGACTACGGCCAATTTTTTTTTGAAACCGAATAAGGTTGGCGAAGTATATAAAGAATCGTTCCTCGACGGAATTTAAAAATAGATTCTATATAAACAAAACACATACCTAGTTCTTTTTTCTGGTGACTAGATATTGCTATATTGACTTAATGAAATCTGTGCATGGGCCTCAGCCTAATGCAATCTGCATGCTCATGCTCACGCAACTCATGCAAGATTGCCATAAAATCATGCATGGTTGGATGATGTATATGAGAGATCAGTTAGGCTTGATATCTTTGGATCTTTTTTTTAGAAAGTTACCTTCTTCTACAAAGTTGATCAAGGATTGGAAACCTTAAGAAGTTGTTAAGCTTAGAATTCATCCGCAAGACGGGATCACGGCAGACAAACAGAGATAACAGTCGTGAAAATTTCATTGTTCACTGATTTACCGGTCAATTTAAATTATCGTTAGTTGGCCCATCACTCGCTCGTGGCGCGCGCTTCGGATTTCGAGTTTGATGTTTGCTAACTACCGCCATCTGGTTCGTGATTTGCCCAACTTAGCAAAAACAATAGATGTCGACAGTGTTTGAACGGTGATGATTTTGATGAGTGAAGTGTTATGTCTGTGCTGCCGTAATCTGGCAAAGTGACGTATATGCCATTTTCCAAAAATGGTGTTAACGAATAGTACTCATCGTATTGTTTAACAGAAAAATGGAAAACATGTATGTTGTAAAATGGCGCATACGTCACTTTTTCAGATTACGGCAGTGTGGTGGTACTGTACATTAAAGATCAGTTTGGTTCGATATTCGGATTTAGAAAGTTACCGTCTCACATAGGGGTATTTTGCCAATCTAGCCGGAATAAAGTTGATTTAAAAAAATGGCTTTTTGTAGCGTAAAAATATGTATAAAATAGCTGAATAGTGTGGGACCTGCTATCTGTAATAAAACATTTTTATTTTTGCGGCGTAGACGCGTCTTCTACAAGGTGTTCGATAAATGGAAACCAATATGTTTCTTTCTGAGAAACTGTTCCCGGGCAGAAGCCATGAACAGAATAACAAAACATGATATGGATTTGATTGATATAAGAGATAAAAGAACAGGCAGCAATATCAAAAATTTGCACCAAAATATCAAAATATAACTTACTTTTCAAGTATTATATTAGCATTTCCTCAGTTATTAAATGAAATCTTTTCTATGCCCGCAAATGGACGTTTTCTGAAAAATTATTTCGAGGCTTTCCAATAAATTATTTAACTTTTTCAAGACGAAAAAATACAGCTAAAATATCAAAATATTTGAAACTGCATGATAACATTCTAAATGATTGAATATGGTGTTGCTAGAACAGTAGGTAAGCGTCTATTTTATCAATGCGCTTAGGTGAAAGAGGCAAATCTATTCTTTCGTGTAGTGGGATACTTAGTCTTAGGGATACTGAGTTTTTGAAAGTTTTTTTTTTAACAAAGACACCGTGAAGTTATTATCACTTATATTTCTCTGTATTTGACCTCATGAGACAATAAAGAAACAAATTAAATCGCATAGAATTTCACAATTTGATAACTAGGTTTTCTAAATTTTATGCTTTTAAAAATGTATAAATTTCTTGAAAATTTGAGGGATGATATTTCCTATATGTATACCAATAGATTATATAAGTGGTCCTCAAAAGTTTCCACGCTCATGCGAATATTCGAATTTCGAACCAAAACAATGCCGCTCCCTGCTGCAACGCATCGTCATGCTTCCACATTTGGTAAGCAAGGCCAAACACCATCTGTATTCCCTATTTCAGCAAGAATTGATTTCGAAACAACATTCTCTCTGTTATCTTTCTGTCATACTCTTCAAACAAAGTTATACGTAGCTGGTAGATATACGATGCTTCTCTCAGGCATTGCAAACCATAAATAAACGAAGCAATGAATAATAATCATTATGCTCTTCACTCTCTGATCGCAGATCACCCACTAATTCAATACAGTGGAAATCACCTTCTCGTAACGCTCGCATGTCTCACTCACAGATAGTATCAAAAACCGATGAGGAAGTTCGTTGAGAGTCGCAGAGAAAATGCGCGGGCTTGGGAAAACCATGTGCGGTTGTTGCATGGCATGGGTAGACCGAGCGACCGCGCTGATGACATCGCCGCCCGTGGAGGGGGATTTCCACCCGGATGTCTGTTGACACACAAAGACCACCAACCGATATTTCCGGTAAGAGAGTAGAGCAAAGAGGAGGTTTTCAACATTTTAATTTATAGTGCGAATCCGACAGGCGATGAGGGCTGCTTAGGGGACAGTGGGCACAACTGCACCATCGGCATGAATGGAGTGATAATTACTAAGGATAATTGGCGCTTTGATGTTGCATGAAGAAGAAGAAGTAGAACTATAATCGAAAAAAATCTCCACGGCGGGAAAGCATACGAAGAAGTTTTCAAAAGTTTTCTCAAAAATTCTAAAATCAATTTAATTAAAAACGGTGGCAGTACGGGGTTTGACTTTCTTTTACTGTGTATCAAGTATAATATCACAAAATAAAGTTTCGAATAGGAATATTGTGTTTATTATACAGTAGAAGAAAAGTCCAACCCCGTAATGCTTACCGTTTTTAATTAAACTGCTTTTAGAATTTTCGAGAAAAGTTTTAAAAACTTCTTCGTATGCTTTCCCGTGGAGATCGTTCTGCTTCTTCTTCATGCAACATCAAAGCGCCAATCCTCACGGAATCCGAAACTAAATGCACTTGCGTTTTCAAGGACACACCACTCAATTCGGAGACAACGTACAACCTGTTAATTTTATTATTTCACGCATGCTTCGACGCAGCAAAGCTGAAATAATAAAAATTACAGTTGTGCGTTGTTTCCGTATTGAGTGGTGTGTCCTTGAAATCGCGAGTGAATTTAGTTTTCGATTCCGTGAGGATTGAAATAAATAAGAAAAATCTTGAATTTATTCTGCTAGATGTTGGGCTCTTTATTAATATGACTACCACATACTAGTGTTTTCCTGATTCCCTAAATTGGCTCTGAGCGTATAATCTTTTAATTTGTCGACAGAACATTTTTTGGACCATTCCAATTATGTAGTAAATTTTACATTTCTGAAAAATCTGAAAACTCATTATTTAATCTAATGTGATTTCGAGCGGCTGGATTTACATTCGAAAATCGACGGCATTCATCGACCCTTCGAGCCTCGAGGCTCCATACATTGAACATCTAGGCCCGTGTGACTAATTATCGACTGTAAGGTCCATTTCGTTACATTTATCAGACCAATAACCAATAACCAATAACCAAAATATAAAGGTCACTTCAATCTCCACTCGGTGAACCAGAAAAGTACGCAAAATCGGGTCACTTTCGCTCGAATTCGTCTCTATTCGGCGGAGTGACTCGACTCAGGAATTCAAGCAAAGTGACTACAATACCGATCGAAATCGAAAAGTTCCGAAGCTTTTGGGTTATCAATATTGGGGTAACGCAAGAATAGTGTTACCGAACGGTAACTATTTTGGCATTTGGTGTGGGGTTTTAGGGCTAACATTTGTATAGATAAAAATCAACGGGTAATTTAGAATTTGTTCGTTTGGCAGCGGTGATTATGGTTACCAAACGTGCTGATAACGATTGATGAAGAAGAGGCAAGCAGCGAGAGTGAGAACCAGGAAAAGAATAAGAGATATTGGCTGGTTGCCTACGAGACGCTGCAAAGTTCGCTCACATTAAAGCCATTCGTCGTAAGATCTGTCATCCGACAGGTCACCCCCGACCGCCATTCGACCGCAAAGCCACTCCCCATCGTCGCCTCTACGCTCCTGACAACCAAGCCTTCCCAGTCAGCGCCAGCAGCAGATTAAAATCCGGCCGACAAGAAGCCAGCATCCAAGCCCCTCGGCGACACCGCCACACTATGGCAGAAACCCGGACAAAACCTCAAATTTTTCGTTCGTTTCGCGAAACTCGTATTTTTTTAATATCACTCATATATTAAATGATCTGATTCCAAAATTTGATGATTGTAGCTTGTAAATTTAATTTTTGGTGGCTTGTTGAAGTTAATGCTGTAAAGCATCTCCCGAACAAATTTGTATGGAAAAAGAAAATTTGACTAAAGTTTTTTCGGGAACGATTCGAAACGATCTGGTATCATGTATTGAAACTTATTTTTGGTCTACTTTCCTGTGGTTAGTGTAGTGATTTGCTCCTAGCTGCTCCAAAGCTGGAAATTGACTGCTTCAATGTTAGACTTAGGACGCTGTCAATGCTTCAGACCTTAAGGCTTGCGCCTTCAGAAGTACTCGAGTAGCATAGTATATGTTGGATAACAATTCTAACCTAAAAAAAGAATTTAGCGTCCCAAAGCCTAATAATCCAACCAAGCCTTATTATCCATCACCGTCCGCTCAGCCTCAAAATCCTGCCGCCAACGAGCCAGCACCGAAGTTATTCCTCGCCGACGCCGCCACAGTGCCTCGCACGTATGGCGCTACGGGACAAAAATCATAACTTACATTCTACACGTTTTAACTCAATGGTGTCTTTGGGAAAATGGTTGTAAACTATTTTTTCTACTAGTTGCATTACTGACCTATGTTAAATTAACAATCGCATAAGTGGCGTAAACGTCAAATTTCATAACATATAATATGCTTTGTATAATCGAGATCCATTTAGGAAAATTGTAACTTATGATAAAAACTAATATTTGCGTAATTGACCTATGTTGAATAGATAATTGCATAAATGCCGTAAACGACAGATTTTACGACATGCCTCACAGAATCAGGATCTTTTTACGAAAAATATGAGGTATGATAACAGTTTCTATTACAACAATTGACCAATTTCCAATTGATCATCTCGTAAGTGACGTAAACGCCAGCTCTATTGTTTTATACTAGGGGCTGTCCATAAACCACGTAGACTCTTGAGGGGGGGGGGAGGGGTTTCGAAAAAGTCTACGATAGTCTACGAAGGGGGACGGGGGGGTATACCAAAAGTCTACGTAGACTTTTTAATTTTATGTTTTTTTTAAAATGATTTATACAGCAGTTTTGTGCGAAGTTCACTTGTTTGATTTTTTAGGATGTTCCGGTTTTTGTTTTGCAAGACTTTACCGATATAATTTCTTGCATTTCTCCTTAAAAATTCAGTGAATTTCACTAAAGTAAAAGTCTGAGCTACGGCTCAAAACTATCATGGAGTTCACCAGGAAACTCTTCTGTGTTGAGCAGGAAAAATCTCCAAATCTCTATGAAAACTTTCGATTTTTTTTTTCAAAATCTTCACTTGGATTGTACTGCAGATTCTACTAGAATTTCGTTTGATTTTCGGCAGGAACTTGTTTGCAAACTATGGAAATTATGTCGTACTTCAGCGGATTTTTTTTGGAATTTACAAAGGAAGCATTTTGGAATATCCAAGAAAATGTAATTGGAATGCCCAAAGGATATTCTTTGGAACTTGTAAAGGGAATTCTCCGAAATTTCCGCGAGAAACCCTTCAGAATATTCACTGGAGATTGTCTGGGAAGTCCCCGAAATTTTTTGCTTAATTTCGGAAATTCTTCGGAATTTTCGCGAGGAATTCTTTGCAAATATAAGCAAAATTATTCGAAATGCCCGTGGAAAATTCTCCTTCGTAAATTTCTTCAGCAGTTCTAATGTTAATTCCGAGGTTAATTCTTTACAATTATCGATGGAAAATTTTCGAAATTTCTAAATAAATTGTTGAAAACTTCCACAAGAAATTATTTGAATTTCCCACCGAAAACAGTTTGAGTTTAAAAAAAAAACAAAAATGTTTGCAATTTTTGTAAAAAATCTTTCTAATTTTCATGAAAATTTGATCAAATTTTTTACGAGAAGTTCACAAAATTCTCCATAATTTCCACCGAGAATTATTCAGAAAATATTTTTTGGAATGTCCATAAGATTTATTTAAATTTCCTCAAGAAATTGCTCCAAATTTGCAAGGGAAATTAAAAAATATCGTAGGAAACCATTCTGAATTTCCACGGGAAATATTTCGGAATGTCCATTTAAACTAAAAATTACCTCGGGAAATAATTCTAAATTTTCATGGAAAATTACTAAGATTTTTTTAACGGGGAAACTTTTGGAATTCAGAAGAAAAATTTTGGGATTTCAACAGATGATTATTCAGCGGGATATTGTATGGAATGTTCAAGAAAAGCATCGGAATTATCACGGAGAGTTCTTGGAAGTATTTCAAGGTTATCAATAGGGACATTTTACGAAATTTCCACGCAAAACTTACTGGAATATAGACTTGACATTCTCGAAATTTCAACTCGAAATTTTTCTAAATTCTGAAAATTCACGATTTTCACAATTTTGAACCGGCGTTCAGAATTATATGTCAGATGCGTGACAGATTTTATCAGTGGCGCGCCGATGCAAAAATGTCGGCGATGGTGGTGCACTCCTCTAGGAGGAATTGAATTCAACAGTAATTAAATTAATTGACTCTGAGATTTGATTTCAGGAGTTATGGACAGAGGATTAAATTAGATTTCGTTTCAATTTCATTTTTGTTTTGTTGGATTTTGTTCAGTGTGATTTTGTTATGTTTGAAAATCGAATTTTGTTGTAATGTTTACATGGAAATGGAATTGAATAGCTGAATTGCCTAAAACGTGGTTGATTTCCATATTTTTCCTATCACATATGATGTTTTGTAAAATTTGGTAAAGTCTACGTAGACATCATAGGGGGGAGGGAGGGGTTTTGAAAAAGTCTACGAAAGTCTACTAGGGGGGACGGGGGGGTTTGAAAAAGTGAAATTTCGGTCTACGTGGTTTGTGGACAGAATATCCTTAGAAATGATTTGAGGATTTTTTTTAACTATGGTAGGGGTAAAGACGGCTTTGGCAGGTTTTGTTCTATTATTGGCAGGGGGTTTTTTAAGACTGATTATGCTCAAATTTGGCCCAAACATTCTTTGCATATCAAAGAATATTGTGGCCAAATTTCATAAAATTCGGTCGACAAAAACCCCCCTGCCAATAATAGAACAAAACCTGCCAAAGCCGTCTGTTCCCCTATCAGAAAACATTGAAATTTGTTATTTTTTTTTTTCAATTTCGTTTATTTTGTAGGCTCAGGCGTGTATAACACTTTACGGAGCCATGATTAGTGATAGTACAATCAATATCATCTTATAAAATTAGTAACAGAGGGGTAGAAGCCAGCGTATTCGTGGTGACTCGAGGTTAAGTTTACAATGTTTAAGGTTGGGCGGGGATTAGAATTCGGGAATCATAGAATCATCATAATCAAGGAATTTCAGCTGCTCATCCGGGCATTTGGCATCAGGGACGATGTGGTGTGTCGTTGTGTTCGAGGAATGGTTCGACTGGGAGTATCTTCCGGATGGCCAGAAAATGAAGTTGTTTTTAATGTAGATAATTTTTATTGGAACTAGAGCCACGTCAAGCAGGCTCTCATCTGAGCTCTCAGCCTTCGACAATTTTTGTGTGTAGGTGCATTATCCTGAGCTTCCATCAAAAGCCCATTATCATACAAGTTTTAGCGTCCTTGAGCTCTCTACCGAAAATTGTTGCATAATGATTAGCGAGGTACAATTAATTAGGTCTTGCAAATCAACCTCAGCGGACGTTTCAACGCGTAAAAACTAGGAATCAGATTTGTATGAACCTCGTTTAAAGTACTTCGAAGCATTGTACCACGTACGTTTGTACTTTCTCTCGTATAAATCAAAGTCATTGTACAACGCCAGTGCTTGTGCCGATGTCATAACCTTTTCCTGATTTGCGCTTGAGCTACTTTATATATTGGTCGCAAATGCTAGCTCCTCAGGTTCATTATTATTGATGAGGTCTTCAACGCGTTGTTTCTTTGTTTTATTGGAACATTCCTGAAACGGATTTTGAGGTCTTCCATTCGCGATGTTGAATGAAGACTCGGCAATTCTTTCAATATTTATATTTGGATTGCGAGGAAGATTTACCAACGAAGACAATCAGCGAGAGTTTTGCGTCTCAAATTTCTCGGATGTTCCAAAGCTGTGTGACCATTTTTGATTAAACAAAAGAATTTGCAAAACTGCTTTAGTTCTTTTTCAAGTTCCTCTGAGAAATTATCTGGATTATGTAAATCCGACAGAAACTTCAACACATGAGCTTTTCGTTGGGACGGATCAATGAAAAGCTATTGTTTGTATATATCTATGTTATTGAGCGCAAGAGTATCACCTAGAAAATCGTTAACAGCTATTAATAGAGCAAATAAGAGCAGCTGGAATCACTTATATTCTCTTAAGAATACTATAAGTGAGCTCTGGGGCGATTTTCAGAAATGTGTTTTGATGTACTTTTTTTAAAAGGCTGTTTGAAGTTGTAGATTATTTCTTCCTATATAACTTCATGCCCATGACTTGGAAGCTTTGCTCATCACAATGATCGAAATATGTCCAACTGAAACACATTAAATTGGATCTTACTTACTTGATTTTACGCTTTCCATATCGATTTTCGCAGCGAAAGGTACCGTTTGAAAACTTAGGCAATGCAAAAGATGCTTTTCACTAACAGGTGATAAATCATCCACTTTAAACGATGGAAATGTTTACAAACACGAATTGTTTTGATCGTCCCAGCCCAAGTAACAATTTCAATGCTTATTGGATTTATTTAATTCTTATAGCGGATTTATGACAGCAATCACCAAGACTAGATGTTAAGTTTTATTGGCGTTCTTATTGCTATCAATAAACCTCTCATAAATCTGCTGAAAAGGCTTCAAACGTCAAGTACTGATTGATCTTATGGGCAGCTCTACGGTTGTGACGGAGAGCGTATTAAGTCATATTCTCATAATTTTTGGCCGTAATGTGGTCGAATAAATAAACCCAATAAGAATATTTGCATTGCAACGAGTTTATTTCGGTGTTCGATGAGAGCAACGTTTTTCTGTTCGATATACATGATGGCCATATTGAAAATAGAAAAGCATTTCCAAGTCAGTCAAATTCTTTACTGAAATTCACTTTTAGACAATATTTACACCTCGTAAAGGACCTTTCAAGCAATTGGTTATAATTACAAATATATTGGCGAGGAAAATCAATAGATTAAGTGGATATTTAGGATATCGATGTTATAATTATGTCCAATTTTATGGCCCAGAACTACAGAATTTTGTCGGCGCATAGTGCCCAATCTCATTTTTTTATTAGGTTTCACAATAAAACTGAACGCGCAGTTCGTTTAAATGAATATACTTTATGAAAAAACCTTCATAAATATATACTGTTGTTGTCATTTTTATCTACAATCCATTTTGTTATTATTTCTCTGTGATGTTTTTTCTTTCACTTTTTTAAAGCAACCTTTTTGACAGCTGCCGCAGCCAATTTCCTTTTTTGCGGGTGGCTTAAAAGGGTTTTTAAATAATCTTATAATAAGTTTATAGTGGTTATCAAGAGTGGGCCACTTGGTCATATCTTACTCTTACAGCGGTCATCACAAGGTCGTCGTGTGGTAGCGGGTATTATTGTGAGTTCTTATAATTTGATCTTGAAAACCATTCAAAGAGAGGAATAAAGCTTAAAATGTTCAGAAAAATATATATAGCTCTTTTAGTGGAATGTATTCATCCGTCTAAGACGAATTAAGTACTGTCCATTTAATTACATAAATGTTACTTGGGAGTGACCTCACAAAGATACAAATACGCATACAGCATAATTGAAACATACACAGAAAAAAATAATGAAAAGTAATCAGCGCGGAAGTAATAAAGACGTAGAAAATGACACTATTCTGGGCGTACATGGATCTTTTCCAACAAATTCGCCTTAAATGTATGCAATTTGCATAGCATTATGACACTATTTTGTATAACAAGTGACATAATGCTATGCAAATTGCATACATTCAGATGATAATATCATTTGAATTTACGCTCTTTTTGGCATTCCCTTTATGTGCATTACTTTCGTGTAAATTTCAACAACTTTTTCTATCTGTGTATGTTAATAACATGGTCTACTTGATTCGACTAAATACGAGGGTCGATTTTTCCATTTTTGTCCAAGGGACAAAGCACTGTGCCACTGCCGTCCTCCGACAAGCCTTCATTCTGTTGCGACAAAGCCCATCCCAAGTAACATTTCAAGTTTTATTTCGCTCTAGGAGTGGTTTTCGAGATTAATTTATAAGATCGACCAATAAAACCCATTATTAAACGACAACCTTTTGATGGTCACTATAAGTGTAAGATATACAGTAGCCGTTCGATAACTGCAAAATGTTTACCTTTCAGTTAACGAATGCCGTTCGATAACTGCAACGCATTCTAGACGCTAAACGGTTGTCAATCGACGTAAGATGCAATAAAAGTGCATCTAAATGCACGGCGCAATGCAGCTGTCATTGAGTTTGACATCAGTTTGAAGTTTAGCGGTCCGATAATTGCAAAACTGTTGCAACCATCGAATTGCAGTTAAAAAGCATTGGAGTTAAATGACTTGCAGTTATCGAACGTCTACTTATATTCCCTGGATAACCACTTTAAACCTATTATAAGAGTATTTGCAACCCCCTTTTAAACCACCCGCAAAAAGAAAATTTGGCTGCGACAGCTGTCAGAAATGTTGCATTGAAAAAAGAGAAATGAAACTTTGTAGAAGAATAATAACAAAGATGATGAGAATAATTATGAGGCTGATTACAAAATAATATTTCTACAGAATTGTTGTTCATTGTACTTTTGTTAAAATGAGGTGCGCGTTCGATTTTATGGTGAAAGCTTTAGAAAAAAATAGAATGATCACCACGCGCTCTCATAACAATGTAGTTTTGGGCAATAAATTTGAAATACTTAGAACAGCAATATCGTAAATCGTAAACCGTAGAGCTGGTCATAAGGTCAATAGGCGTTTGGCGTTTAAAGCCTTTTCAGCATATTTATGAGAGGTTTATTGATAGCAATAAGAGCGACAATAAAACTGAGCAACTAGCTATGGCGATTGCTATTTTAAATACACTATAAGAATTGAATAAATCCAAGAAGCACGGAAATTGTTACTTGGAATTTCAGCATACCACGCTACTGCAGCCATAACCATCTCTTCGGCGGCATTTCTCGTAGAGTTAGAAAGCGTATCGTAGCCGTAGCCACCGGATAAATTATCAAAAGGAAAATCAATATTTTCTTTCTAGGACCACCCCACCGAAACTCTCCCTTCCAACCAACGCCCTGGGACCCAGGAGAAAATAGGTCTTGTGTGCCCACTCTGGAAGCTGCCGTTTGCTGTAGACTAGCAGCTTGGGGCTTAGGCACGTCCCTTCTGGGACGTAGCAGGACTCCCGCGGTCAAATATAGTTTCAATAGCCAGCAAATTCATTTCTGTATCATTAGATTTTGCATAACAGAAATTACAGAACAATTCAGAAAAATATGTTCAGCTCTTTTTAGTGGAATGTATTCAACCGTCTAAGACGAGTTTAGTACTCTCCATTTAATTCCACTAATTATTTTTTTATCTTTGCAGATATGTATTTTGACCACAACTGTGTGGTCGTCTTCAGTGTTTCGTACTTGTGTACTTGAGTGTTTTTCATGACAATCAATGAATTCCAAAGTGCACAGTCATCGTATAATGTTCTGTGGAATTGATCTTTAACATATCAACTGCCTTTGTTGCAATTCTGATCTCAATCGGGCATACCGAACCAATTTCATGAACGAAAGAGTGACGGAGGTGTATTTTCTTATGCATTTTGGCTGAAACCACCATACAAACTTCAAATCAATTGCGCCAGCTTATGCAACAAACGATTGAGCTGAAATTTTCGGAGATTGATTTTCTTACCCAAAGGCACAATCCTGGAGGGTGGCCCGTAGAATTCGACAACTTTTTTTCTCCCCATACAAGGCTGGGCCACTCTAATGGTCAACCCTCATTCCCCGATAAAGGACACTGAAGTCCGGCCGGACCCGACACAGATACGCGAGATGGCATTTTAGTAATTGACCAGACAGGGTTATCAGACGTAATTAGGAAGCTATTTCAACAACTTATTATTCATTGTGAATATTTTTTCTTCACTAGTGGTGGGAGAGTTTCAAACAAAGGATATTTCTATGAAAGTCACTCTGGTCAGGCTAGAGACGGAAAAAATGTGTTTTACTTATCATCGCGTTTCGGAAGCCGCGTACCAAATATTTCTAATCACAAGCAAAACTACGCGAGTGATCCAATTGTGTCACTTCGGTGGGATAGGTACTCTCGTAAGATCAATTAACACATTCTTCGAGTCTCTGGATGTTTGAAGTTAACTTTTAGTCTCTCGTGAATAATCTTCTTCTTATTGGCATTACATCCCCACACTGGGACAGAGCCGCCTCGCAGCTTAGTGTTCATTAAGCACTTCCACAGTTATTAACCGCGAGGTTTCTAAGCCAGGTTACCATTTTTGCATTCGTATATCATGAGGCTAACACGATGATACTCTTATGCCCATGGAAGTCGAGACAATTTCCAATCCGAAAATTGCCTAGACCGACACCGGGAATCGAACCCAGCCACCCTCAGCATGGTCTTGCTTTGTAGTCGCGCGTCTTACCGCACGGCTAAGGAGGGCCCCCGTACGTCACATACGTCCTTTTGAATAAGTACCCGAGACATAGTTGTTGGGAGCAGTGCCGTGGAATATCAATGTCAATTGAATTTTTTGACCTGAATGTGAACTTGGCCTACGCAGATACCAATTGAGTACAGAGATCTCAATTGAGTAACCCCTGTCTATTCAATTGACAGCAGCAGCCGCATTTATTCGATTGACTTTTGGTACATATAATGTCACTTCAAAACTGTGTCCCACCCCAAGACGTCGAGGACCCTAGGAGTGTACATTAATCTTCTTAGCAAAGTCACTCCCAACGATTCGTCAATCATCTTTCCCCCTGAATGTGAAACGGTTGGTATGGCTGTCCCCGTTTCTTCCTTTCGTAAATTCAAAACTCTTCGTTGATCATGTTATTCATTACTAAATGATCTGATTGTCGAGGAGTTATGGATTGTCTCCCAAACTCAAGCCTGGACGGTGGGCCAGGCCGTTTTACTATTTGTGTCATATTTATGATAAATATGTTCCGAATATTAATGCAGACAAGAAAATGCTCGGAAATACAACCGACATTTCCAGGATACTTTTCAATACTGGCTGTGCATGTGCTAAGAGACAAGACAAGATATCATGTCACTTCAAAACCTTGCCGCAAAACCAACTTTTGGAGCGACATATACCATAATAGGCACAAACATAAATTCAACATCAATAATACCTATCAAATTAATGATAAGAAATATGTTTTCGCTGTAATTTTCCATTTTTCCATAAACCATTATTCAATTGAATCTTCAATTGACAGGAGACACTGATCTAGCGAGACGATGTGAAAAACAACAGGGGCAAAAAATGCCTGACTAGATTTACTATTCAGCGTTCAAATGAAACGAAATTTATCAGCACAGCAGAGCGGGCCACGGATAAATATATTTCATTGATGTAAGGCATTTTACAGCAGGGATAGCAGAGGTATCGGAATATTTCCGTTATATCCTAAGAATATCCTCCATGACTTCCAAATCAGCAAGAACCTCACCAGGAGACGACAGGCTAGGACACAAAAGGCAGACACGGCTTTCGGCGTCGAAGGGACAGAGGCCTCACGACGCTACGACGTATGCAACGCTTCTCAAAAAGAATAGAAATAGAAGATCCTGAGTTGAGGGACTTGGGCGAAAACGTGATAGGACCAGGCTCACACGAACCGGAGAGATGCTCTTCGAGTGAGCATTAGAGTGATTCAAATTTTGACTTTTTTGCCCCCCGATGCTTAAACGATTACATTTGCCATTTTAATAATCCTCCTAAATTTTTAGCAAATTTGGATGTAATTTGACTGTGCACACGTCATTTAAAGTTTGTATGGAAATTACTGTGAAAACTGACCCTAATGTGAAAGACCGTTCCGTGAGGTGGCACATGAACTATTTAAATATAATCAACACATTGAGTACACAGAATACTTCTCAAGCTGAAAGGCAGTTGTTGTTGCGAAGCGATTTCTCGTTTTGAAGCAAAGTTATGAAGAAAACAAAAATGCTCATTATTGATATTGATGTTATTCTTTTACGGGTTAAATCGAATTTTCCACGATTCAGTATTTTCTTAATAACTTTTCTTGCGAGCATCAAATCGTTTCGCAACAAAGACGGCCTGTTTCCTAGTAAAATTTCCTATGTTGCCGATGTAATCATATGTTTTTAGAGCTTAAAGGGAAGCGTTGGGGAACGGTTTTCCATGAAAGTTACTGTTTTCATAGTAATTTTCATACAAACTTCAAATTGCGCGTGCTCACTCAAATTACATCCAAATCAGCTAAAAATTTAGGAGGATTATTGAAAAGGCAAATGCAATCGTTTAAGCATCGGGGGGCAAAAAAGTCAAAATTTGAATCACTCTAGTGAGCATGGTGAAGTTTTTGGGCTCAGAGGCGGAAGTCAAAGCCTTAACTCCTGAGATGGTGATTTTGTGTAGAGATCACGTCGGAAGAGGAGCTGCGGGTGCACTATAGGCGCAGTGTAATCAAGGCGAGGTGCGATGTCGATCCGGATTAGGAAGGCGTACGGAGGCTCACAGACAGCGATGATTCGTCTGCCAGTAAGGCATCGAAGGTCGAAATACCCTGAAAGTCACCCCAGAGGTGAACAAATTAGCGGAGAGATGCTTCAAGTGTTTGGGATTTGGACTCCAGACAGAAGCTTGTAAAGGCCACCATGACAGATCCATCATGTGTTAAAAATGTGGGGAAACAGGTCATTTCGCGAGAGACTGCACCCACCTGAAGCCTGAGGTAAGTGCAACAATTCCGGGTTTTAGGCTGGTGAGGTTCGATCGAACAAGGGGGAGGAATGGCATTCGCATTGCGGAGCAACATCGCCTACCGCCTGCTGTCGGACTTAGCTTCCAAATCATCAAAGCCGTTGGAGTGGAAGTCACCATCTCCGTTGGAGTTCATCGTGGCTTACTATCCCTCACAAGTCAAAGACGACGACGATTTAGGGTTGAAAATAGTGATATTTGAAGACTTCATATGCAACAGAGGGGCAAATTGGGGCAAGGAAATCCCCACAGGATTTAAAACATCTGGTCTGTTGTTCCATATGCGTATAATTATGTCTGTCTCCACGTGTATCCAAACAAGTATTTATTTTTTCAACTGATATTTATTTAATAATTGAGATTTCACCACACTGCATACCACGCTGTTGAATGTTAATGTCAAAAGAAGTGCAGCGTGAAGCTATTTTTCTGTTCTATTCATCCAATCATTTCACACAATGCAAAGTTGCTGATGTTAGAGGGACAAGGGACATGTATTCGAGATCAAGACCCGCCAACACTTCCCTAATAGGCTTTGGCTGCCTTCCTCGGACCCGAACTCTTGGGATTCATTGGTAATTGTATAATGTTAAGGTGTCAACTCATTAATTCTCTCGCTTAGCGTTACAGTGATGTCGCAAATTAATCGATTACTTCGATTAATTTTAAATCGATTATTACCCAGCGATGGATCGATTCAATAAGAATAAATAGTAATCGATTAGTTACTAATCGATTATTCGGGATTTTAAGACATCCCTAGTAGCGTGTGACGTCAGATTTGCATTGTGTGAAATGATTGGATGAAGAGCACAAAAAAATAGCTTCACGCTGCACTTCTTTTGACATTAACATTCAACAGCGTGGTCTGCAGTGTGGTGAAATCTCAATTATTATATAAATATCAGTTGAAAATGTCGATTTATGAAATTCAGAAATACTTGTTTGGATACACATGGAGACAGACATAATTATATGCATATGAAACTACAGACTAGATATTTTAAATCCTGTGGGGATTTCCTTGCCCCAATTCGCCCCTCTGTTGCATATGAAGCCCTCAAATTTCACTATTTTCGACCTTAAATCGCCGATAACAAGACATGTCTGCAAAAAACATCCCTGGTATCTTCCAGAAAGTGGTCTAATTTGATTATATATACATTTTTGTAGAACATTGTATTGACCTGAAACTGTTAGTTTCGAAAATATCTTCAAATACTGTTTTTTAGGGTCTGTCCATAAAAAACGACCGTATTTCAAAAACGATGATAGATGGACACTCGGTGTCTTCAGCAATAAAATTCATAATAAATTACACTACAACTTTGCCAAAGACACCATATTTAAAAATCGTTTATTAAAGAAGTTACATTTTGCAGCGCCACCTGTGGCAAAAAATGGAACTACAACTTTTCGTCATTCGATGCGCCATATTTTTCTAAAATTTATTCCCGAAGAAACCGATGCCAAAAAATAACACCCTAAAGTGGTAAAACAAAAAGTTCACGATTTTAGCCAAACGCACCACTGTGCGACGGCACGAACTACGAAGGGACGCCCTGGAAGTCAGCCAAAGTCATCCCCATCCGGAAGCCTGGGCAGGCAAGGATCCTTCCTCTCCGAAAAGTTATCTCTCAGGATTATGGAAGCTGTTTGAAAAGGCGATTCAGTCGGTTACTTGAGTCTGAAATTAATTTACTCGCTAACAGTCTCAGTCGAGGCCAAAGAATAACATTATTTTGACAGTGACTTTCTCTGAGCAATAATAGCGTTGCAAAGCGGCAATGATACCAGAGCTATCACTTTTCAAACTATTACAGTCGCCTCTCCACATCTCGATATTAAAGGCGCCATCGAGATAAGGAGAGATCGACGAATGGAAGGAACACTGAAATGGTTATTGGTTACAAGATAAAAAAACTCGTTGCTATGAATAACGTCCTCAGAACTGTGCTATGACTCGGAGTAGGTAGATTGCAATCACTTTCGAGCTCATTTTTGGGTCCATTCAGCTACTTCAACCAACTTGAAGTTGGTTGTGTTGCGTTCAGTTGGGCTACTCCAACCTACTTCGAGTCGCTTGACACCGATTGGGAGCGTGTCCGAGCAAGTTCGACCAACTCGAGGTAGCTCGGGACTTTAACATTTTGACGGTTGTCAAATGAATCGAAATTATCAAAACAGAAACCGCAACTCCGCAAAGGAAGTAAAGTAAAGATTCTTGCATTTATCCAAAGTAACAAAAAAAGCAAATTCATTTGCTTGATGAGCGTCCATTGAGAACCTAGTTCGAAGTAGCTTGACAGCTCTTGGTTGTTCTCGGGTAATTCTCCGATTCAAGAAAGTTCGACGCTGGTTCGACCTGAGTCATTAGACAGCACGGCGTTTGTTTTCCCCAAAGATGGTCTAGTAGCCTAGACATTTGAATATATCGACATAGAGAGAGAACAAAATATGACCAGAACACATCGAGATATGGAAGTTCTCGAGATGTAGAAAGCAAAAATGTATGTTGATTAGAGAATACCATCGAGATTATCGAGATTATAGAACATCGAGATGTAGAGAGTCGACTGTATTCTAAATTTGTAATAAACAAATCTTAATTCTATAAAGTAAATCCAATAGAATTTGTTCCGGACCACGTTTCGCATTTTCCAACCACGTAGTAGCTTGTTCGTTGAATTACAAAAGGGCAACCGTGAGCCCTCACTCACACATGTATCAAACAAACACAACGACCGCTCCCCCACCGTGTCTCCTGGAGCAAGATGGAGAGGAAAACCCGAGCGATAAGCTGGGTGGTGGGTGGCTTTGGCGAATTGGGGAGCAAGCTGGAAAATTTTGCAGACTGGCGCGCGGTAGTCCGATCCGAGCAAATTTTCACTCGCGCTCTGGCTCTGGCCGTCAGTCGAGGTGCGTTTTCCTGCGGGACAAGTTGAGTTAAGAACCGGTTTCGGTCCGAACGGAAGCTCGTATCGGTGGTGCGCTGTACAGTTATAGTCGCCTGCAATCTACCTGATGGGTGGTGGCAGCTAATCTGAAAGGGACTACTCCACTATCCGCTGGTCGCTCCGTGCTGTTGTTGTAGCGATTACTTGTTGTTGCCAGCCGTCTGGGGTGGTACGGGGTTGCCGTTCTTGCTGCTGCTGTTGTTGATTTCTTGGGAAAAACTGTGAAAACAGCGGTGAGGGGTCGTATTGGTTTATCTTTGTACAAACTATCCTCCGTTTTTCGGGCAGTGTGCTTTCAACCACGGTAGCCACGTCCAGAATATTGCGGTTGTGGCGGCGTCGTGTGTTTGTGCAAATTTCGGTGGTTCAGATTTCATCTCGGATATCTATTTTCCGGAAGGGTTTCTTTTTTTATAATGGAGCACTGAAGCATTTGGAGTGGGTCCGTGTCTCAAGTGGTCATCGTCATCGTCGGCAGATGTTGTGCAGTATGGGGCCATTTCGCGTGAAGTGAGCATTCTGTTGGATCGAATTTGTTGGATGAAGTGAAAAGTGCACAGTTTAATAAAGTGGAAAATCGGAAAATTGCGAGCATCTTGATGGTGTGTCAGTCCGGCTAAGAAGGGCCGTGTCGTGTGTGAACCAGGAGACCGAGGAAGAGAAAGGTGATTTTTCATATTTTCTGCTCTTGTGTACCCTTCCCTGCTGCAACGACATTCGCTCTCAGGAAGATATCGACGCGGGTGCATCTGCTGGAGATTTCCCTGACAAGAAAAACACGCTGCGGGTGCTCCACGAGCGAGTGGAAGTAAAGTAACGAAATCAAACCCAGTCAAGTGAAAATTTATTAGGAGTGGATAAAACAGCATGGATTTGAGGAGCATATGAAGAACGGGCGGATTCAACCTTGGTAATAACCCTCATTTGTGGACCACTTCAGCGAGTGATGTTTCCACTGTTGCCTGGACCACTCGAGTGGAAAAGTTTTATGGCCCGAGGAAAATAGAGTGACCCAATCGTAGAAGGAAGGAAAAACAACTCATATTGACAGAGGGAGTTCTGAATCAGCTCGTTACATATTGAGGATACGTTTTGGAAGCACTAATATTGCCATCATCAGGACTCTGACGTCAAGGTAAAAGCAACAATGCCTTATTTTGGCAATCATCCATTAAATGAAGGTATACGGTATAGCGAACGATGTTGGTTTGCTGATTCAAAACCACAATTGAACAGAATTCTAAGAGTTCCTAGGTGACAAAGCTTTGCTGAAATTCTCGCGAAATCCATTTTTCAATTTACAACGATCAATGTTGGGCAGAACCATTTTCAAATGACTATGATTTCAATTTACTTTTGCGGTTTTTCTAGGTACGAGAGTAGACATGTTTTCACCGGCGTAATCTTCCATTTCATCTTCTTCTTCTTCATTGGCATTACATCCCCCACTGGGACATTGCCGCCTCGCAGCTTAGTGTTCATTAAGCTCTTCCACAGTTATTAACTGCGAGGTTTCTAAGCCAAGTTACCATTTCTGCATTCGTATATCATGAGGCTAACACGATGATACTTTTATGCCCAGGGAAGTCGAGACAATTTCCAATCCGAAAATTGTCTAGACCGGCACCGGGAATTGAACCCAGCCACCCTCAGCATGGTCTTGCTTTGTAGCCGCGCATCTTACCGCACGGCTAAGGAGGGCCCCTACCATTTCATAATAATACTTATTATAAACAGCTGAATGTTAACACTTACTTAAACCGTTTAATGGTATTGTATTTCAATAGTAAGTGGTAAAATAATTCCTTAAAAATCAACGGTATGATTTTAAATCGATTTAATAGGCTACCGTCCGCCATCTGCACCCCACCATAGATGGTACGCGGTGCTTTTCCTTTCGAAAACTCCCAGTGCGAGTTGGTCCTCCACGAGCATCGTCCAGGTCTCGTGTCCGTATAGAACTACCGGTCTAATGAGCGTTTTGTAGATTGTCAGTTTGGTACGGCGGCGAGCTCTATTCGATCGGAGCGTCTTGCGGAGTCCAAAGTACGTATGATTTCCAGCCACTATCCGTCTCCGAATTTCTCTGCTGGTATCATTTTCGGCAGTCACCAGTGAGCCCAAGTACACAAATTCTTCTACCACCTCGATTTCGTCACTACCGATGCAAACTCGCGATGGGTGGCTCTTCCTATCGTGTACTTCGTCTTCGACGTGTTGCTGACTAGTCTGATCAGCTTAGCTTCCCTCTTCAGTCTGATGTAGGCTTCCTCCATCTTCTCAAAGTTACGTGCCATAATATCTATGTCGTCGGCGAAGCCAAATTTCTTTATTGGCAATTGTACCACTCGTGAAAATTGTACCACTCGTGTTAATCCCTGCTCTTCGTATTACCCCTTCCAAAGCGATGTTGAATAGCAGACGCGAAAGACCATCACCTTGCCGTAACACTCTGCGGGTTTCGAAGGGACTCGAGAATGCCCCTGAAACTCGAACTACGCACATCACTCGATCCATCGTCGCTTTGATCAACCGTGTCAGTCTATCCGGAAATCCGTGTTCGTGCATTAGCTGCCATAGCTGGTCCCGATCGATTGTATCATATGCGGCCGATGAATAGATGATGTGTGCACACGTTGTATTCGCGACATTTCTGCAGTACTTGGCGAATGGCGAACACCTGGTCCTTGGTAGAGCGTTCGCCTATAAAACCCGCCTGGTACTGCCCCACAAACTCCCTTGCAATTGATGCTAGTCGACGGCATAAAATTTGAGAGAGTACCTTGTAGGCGGCGTTCAGCAATGTGATTGCGCGGTAGTTGTTACAATCCATATTATCGCCCTTTTTGTAGATGGGACACACGACACCTTCCATTCACTCCTGCGGCAAAACTTCCTCCAAATCTTGGTAATGACCCAGTGGAGGGTTCTAGCCAGTGCTTCACCACCGTGTTTAAATAGCTCTCCTGGTAGTTGGTCAACCCCAGGGGCTTTGTTGTTCTTCAGCCGGTCAATATCCTTCTGGATTTCTTGGAGATCCGGAGCTGGTAAAATTATGTCCTGTGCGCGTTCTCCCAGGTCCATCACCATATCGCCATCTTCGTCTGCCACATCGCCATTCAGGTGTTCTTCGTAGTGCTGCCGCCACTTTTGGATCACCTCACGTTCGTTCGTAAGATGGTTCCCGTTTAGGTCCTTACACATATCGGGCTGTGGCACGTGGCCATTACGTGAACGGTTTAACTTTAACGGTTCTCTTCTCATAGAACAATCGTGCGTAAATCTCGCATATGCTGCATTCTTCTCCTCAACTAACTGCTCACATTCGCCGTCATACCAGTCGTTTCTCTGATCCGAGGGCACCGTGCCTAGTGCAGCGGCTGCGGTGCTACCAATGGCGGATCGAATATCTCTCCAGCCGTCTTGAAGAGACGCTGCGCATAGCTGCTCTATCGTTGGGAGTGCCACTTCTAGCTCCTGCGCGTAGTCTTGGGCTAGTCTACCGTCTTGTAGCCGCCCAATATTAAGCCGCGGCGGACGACTCCGACGCGTGTTGTACACCGTCGAGAGTTTTGAGCGCAGACATACTGCAACGAGGTAGTGGTTGGATTCAATATTCGCACTGCGGTAAGTGCGTAACGTTCGTGATGTCGAAGAAGAATTTACCGTCGATTAGAACGTGGTCAATTTGGTTTTCCGATACTTGATTAAGTGATTTCCATGTGGCCTTGTGGATATTCTTGCTGGGGAAGAAAGTGCTTCGGATTACCATTCCGCGGGAGGCTGCAAAGTTTATACATTGTTGGCCATTGTCGTTCGATACGATATGCAGACTATCCGGTCCGATGACCGGTCTATACATGTCTGCTCCAGCTGTGCATAGAACGCTTCTTTCTCGTCGTCGGGTCTCCCTTCGTGTGGGCTGTGCACGTTGATGATGCTATAGTTGAAGAATCTGCCTTTTATCCTCAGCTTGCACATCCTTGCGTTGTATGGCTGCCACCCAATCACACGTTGGCGCATCTTACCCAGCACTATGGAGTCAATTCCCAGCTCGATTCCCGCTTTTCCACACTTTCTGTCTTTCTCCAGGGAATTCTTGTATAACTGAGGCCTTATCCTAGAGATTTCGTGGATAGCACATAACATACGTAGTGATCACATTTTACTATAAAGACCATAAAGAGCATTTATCACTTTTAAAACCAGTTGATAGACGTCTGGTTACGCGTGTAGACAATTAGGCATCGCTTCAGAGATTTCTTTGATAATGCAGATGTGGTCACATTTTATTCTGAGGACCACAAATAGCATGTTATACTTTTGAAACCAGTTGAACCACATTTGGTTACGCGTATGGACCCTAAGATCCTTTTTTAGGGATTTCTAGTACGACGAGCCTTATATGAGTTATTCTTGGATAGCGCAGAACATATGTTGCGATCACATTCCATTTTAAGGACCGCAAGGAGCATGTGCTACTTTTGAAACTATTCAATAAACCACCGGTTGCGCGTGAAGAACCGTCGTAGATTTCGTCCATTTTTGGAAAACCATCTTATTTAGAAAAATTATAATTTTTTGTCCATCATTTCTCCACTATGACCATAGTGCGAAAAAGTACATATATTATCTGCTACAACATATCAAAAAAAATAATAAAATATAAAAAAATGGTTTTTGAGAAAATCGATTTGTAAGTTTTATTTTCAGTGATTGAACTTTTTTTTCGCAGTGTATATTTTTTCACATAGCTCCAATAATTACCTAAAACAGCGGTTCTCAACCTTTTTCTTAGGTGGTACCCCTTCAGACCATGGCACGGCTTGAGGTACCCCCTAGTTTTTTTTTAATTTACCGGTAAGCTCAAATGTAAAAGAGGGTAATTGATTTTTATTGGACTTTTATCAAACCTTATAATTCAATTTGATTGAATTTTCAAAAAATTTTCAAAAAATTTAATTTCAAAAAACATAATTTTGGGCTTCTGACGAATTTACGTACATCGACTTATCAATTTTCAACCTTGCTACTTTCACCGAAAGGGTAAAAATTAAGGATGTTCGGGGTTTTATACAAATAAAACAGTTCTTGAAGCTTTTAGTCTTCTGATGCAAGACCGTGATGAAGGAGGCTGGGTTCGATTCTCGGTTCGGTTCAGAAAGTTTTCTCGACTGGGCAGTGTCGTCGTGCCAGCAATGCAAAATAACAACAAAGTTCCGAAGCATCGCAGTTAATAATATAATGCCAAGAAGGTACACTCAAAGTTAATTGCCTATGTTCCGGGTATTAAGCCACCCGGAGTGGAAATTAATAACTATGTCTGAAACTCGATTATGCATTTGCACAACATGTGATAGACTTACTTCGGAAAAGGTATTGAAGGGTAACCACTCCCTTCGGTGGGGTTTGATCCCACGAAACCAGTACGCTAAACAGGTGCCAAGGAAAAGTAATAGAATTTTAAAAACTCTGCAAGGATTTAGAATTTTTACTAGGTTAAGAAAATTCTTTAAAATATTGAAGCCTGAGTGAAATTTTGCAATTCTCATCAAAATTCTAGAAATGAAAGAAAATGTTAAGTGTCAGTGTTTGAGAAATTTGATTTTCTGTTCTAAAAAAAATTAAGAAGTTTTTGAAACACTTTTGAGAATTTAGAATCTTAGGATTTAAGGCATTGACTGACCTCAGAAAACAGAAAGTTGATGTAAACATCGCGTTTTCATTGAAACTTGGCAAGAGAAATTTTATTCACCTTATCAGAAGAAAACCAGTTTCCTTAATTTGTTCGAAAATTGCTTCTGTGTTGAGAGAATATTATGTTTGATTTGATTTTGAAGGAATTTTAACGAGACTAAGCATTGTACGAAATGTGATACTTATATTGGATAATTAAAAAAATAGAAAAGCTTCAAAGGTAAGGTGCTTATTTAGTATAAATTTACAATATTGCTTAAAATTACTTAAGGAAGAGTGAGCCAACACCAAGCCTGAAAATGCAGCACGTGTCAGTTTTGCTGTTGGTGAAATTTTGTCAACACAGTTGAAACCATTCCAATTAAAAGAACGGAGAACTTGTTACGGAATGCATATCTGTTGTTCTTGATATCGTCTGCCCTAAGGAAAAGCCTCTTTCAGTAGCATTAGTTTGTCGCGGAACACGATAAAGATCAAAAGTTCTCGCAGAAGATTTGAAAACTACGTTATGTGAAAAAGACTCCTGCCTTAGATTTTATATTCCCGCAAGTAATGAAAATACTGATGTGAAAACATGGCACAGGTAGCTGTCTTCTCAAGGGGAATTGTAGATCGTCTTCAAATCACAGAAGAATTGGCAGCTTTGATTCCAATGAGTGCAACGACTACCGGAAAAGACTGTAGAAAAATTGTTATGACCTGTGTGAAGGAACTTGGGCTCTCCTTTAAAAAATGGCCTTACATCTGATGTCGCAGGCATCGACAATCATGGGAAAAAACACTGTCATTATGATATTTCTAGAAAAGCATCACCAGCTGTATGATGCCATTTCCCTGCATATTCACCAAGAAAATATATGTGCGAAAACGATCAATATTCTTGAAGCTTAGACGATCGACAATCAACTTTATCAACGCGAGGGAGCTCAACCACCACCAATTTCAAATGATGTTGACAGATATGGAAGCAGAATACGTAGATTGGCTGTATTAGCGGGAAATTCGTTGACTGCCGTGGTAAATAGAAAAAAAATTTCTCGCAAATCTCGGAAATCGAACTCAATGGAAAATCAATGTTCGAACCAAATGATCTTGAAAAAGTGAATGAATACATAAACATTTTGATTACTTTTATATAAAGCTGCAAAGCAAGGATCTACACGTCGAACTTTTATTTTCCAACATTGAAGTTTTCAAATCAAAATTAACACTTTGGCACAGCAGGTTTACTGGACTTTTCAAGCTTTTTCGCTGACACACAGTAACAAAACTTTCATGTTCTCAAATCCGTTTACTGTTATGAACAATGTACCTGAAATATTTCAAATGAAGATTATTAACCTCCAATGTAAAAACAAGCTTAAATCTATACAAGCAACCTCGTCGATAGATCCGTTTCTATTTGCCCTTAATGACGTGATGCATGTCATAGAACCTGTCCCAAACTTCATAGAAATAGCTCTGGCCAATTACGAAATAGAAATTATGATTTCGTCAACAGGTTATGTTGTGTTTTAGAATCCATTTTCACTTTATCAATTGATGAACTTTTCTAAATGGGCGTAATAGATTTTGACCTTGAGCTTTGAACAGCGATTGTAAAATCTCACCAAATCCACAACCTCATAAGAATTATGCTCTTTATTCAGGACAACAAATCCGCTCAACACAAAAAAAAACTGTTCTCTCTGATAGTAACGTCATATGAAATCAGCAGAACAAAACAAGAATTCAAGATCAATTCTAAAGTGAATTTTTTTTGGCAATTATATAATACAACATCCGCCATTACGCATTTTTGTCTCAGGTACCCCCAGGGGTACATGTACCCCAGGTTGAGAACCGCTGACCTAAAACAATGCCGAAGACACCAAAACGATCGAACAAGCTGTTTTTAATTTTTTTATAGTGTTCAAGATGTTCAAGGATTCAGAATATATAAAAATCTCATTATGGCCAAAAATATCACATGTACAGTTCCAAAAATAGTTTCTCCAGTTGGCCAGTTAGCAAAGGCTAGATGACGAGTTCGATTCTCAGTCCGGCCTACGATGGCTTTTCTTAGTTCTGTAATAAATTCTGCATAACTCTTCTAAAAATTTATTACAGAATCCAAGATTTCTCATTTCTCAAAAAAAAAATCAACATTCGTAGAATGCCAGTTGGCATATGCAGCATAGAGTGAATGAAATCCAGCTAAACAATTTCCTCAGAATTGAAAGAAATAGTAATAAAGTGCCTGGAATTCTTTATGGAGGAATTTCTCAGGATATCTACAGTGGAAAGCTCAGTTCCCCAGTATTCTTACAGAAGGATTTGCTGGTGGAGGAGTTTCCAAGATTTCCAGTGGGTAAAATAAACTTGATTACTAAAAGAAGGAATTGCCCAGAATTCCTGGGGGGAGGATTTTCCCAAACTTATTGCAGTAGAATTACCTGGTTCGTAATCAGTTATAGAGGAACATTTGATTATTTTTAGATCTTTTGTGTGCTAAATATATAAATGATGCATTTTAACTCAAGGAGAAACCAACATTATTGATTCATGGTTCAAACTGATAACTTTTTCCTTGACTTTTACGTTTTTTTTCACTTGCGTATGTAGTAAGTCTAGTCATAGTAATGCAAACATTGTCATAATCATTTTGTATTTTCCGTGATACCTAAATGGGATGTATTTATATACATATATATACAATTTGGCCTGTCTTCCTATACAAACTCCATGTTTGTCAAACGCCCACTTAGGCTTTCACAAGAAATAATACAAGAAATGCGAAACTGATACAGTCATCAGTATTCTCTGATGGCACATTATATCAAGGTGTCTGCAATCAATGAAAAAAAAAATTCCCAATAGATAAAAAACGGATGAAAGGATGCTAATACGGTGAAAATGTCATTGGTGCGCTTTAAGGTCACTCCTGACGGAATCCAAGTTTAAAAGTGCTCGCGTTTTCGGGGGCACACCACTCGATACGGAAGCAACGCACAACTGTCATTTTTATTATTTCACGCATGCTGCGACGCAGCAAAGCTAAATCAACAAAAATGACAGTTGTGCGCCGCCTCTGAATCAAGTGATGTGCCCCCGAAAACGCGAGCACTTTGGAACTTGGATTCCGTCAGGAGTGGCCTTAAATTGTCGGCGGCGTGAGCTAAAAATTGCAGCTGTTAACAATTGTGGCGGCGGCGCCTAAAATCATCGCACAGCTCTACTTTAGATAGGCTAGATGTACCAGTCGCACTATAGGATTTCGGGCGGTCATTAATCGAAAATGTCATGTCTTCCGAATTATTTTAAAATATTTTCTCTCCATTGTCAATACTCTAATTAAGAGAAATTCTGAATTTGAAGTCTCTAGGTGCACTAGTTCCAAAGATATAAGGTGTCAAAGTCAGAAATGGGTAAAAAGTTAACAAATTTCCTGAAAAATATTTTACTTTCAACTATTTATTGAAATATTTTCTTAATGTTTTTCTTTAATGTTAATACATCATTACAAAGGTAATTGTATAAGCTTTAAAATGGTATGCAAAAACTAATGGTTACATTGTGAAAAAAATGAAAAAATGCGGAAACAATATTTTTTCCAAAAACGACGCTATTTTCAACTTTGATAGTGAAGAACTTTTTCCTCAGAAATCCCCGGGTTCTTTTATGATGCACATCAAGGACGAAGCTTCGACTAAAATTTCCCGAAATAATTTCTTGCCAGTATTTGCAATTAACAGAGTTAAATCACTTTGATTTTTTTACATTTATTTTTTTACTGTGTTTTGCCTCTCTCGTACTCCAAGGTTAATGCTCATTCCAAAACGAATGTTTGATAGAAGGCCCGGAGATCCGTAGTGGTATATATCAACTAACTCAGCTCGAAGAATTGAGGTGATGTCTGTATGTGTGTGCATGCGCGTCTGTATGTATGTGCGCAAATCGCCATTTAGACGCTTATTTGTGTACGATTTTCTCGCAACAAGTTTCATTCGACGGGAAATCTAGTCCCATCGTTTCCTATTGAAAATGGGCCAGACTGAACTATGGGCTCAAAGGGTATGGTCAAAATACATGTATTGGTAATAACTTCGACTTTATTTATAACAATTTTTTAACTTTTCAAAGGAGTGAATGAATAAAACCCCAATACAATGCAGCACAACGGTAACGGTAACGGAATTTATATATTTCCTGTCAAATTTTACTGGTTCCGTCGCCATTCCGCTGAATTGCGTTTGGGGCTTGAGTGGTTTGAGTCATTTCCCTAAACCTATTTTTCTGAGCTATTCATTAGCTACTGATGGAGAACTAAATATGAGGTTTCATAGTATGTAAATATTTATAAATCTCATGGAATCAATAATTCCCGACATGTTTATTGCAAAAGTAAAGACGAACAATATCTTAGTTAGTACGGAGTATGAAATTCTTGCTAGTGTTCATGAATGTCTGGCTAAAGGTAGGGAAATATTTATTCACTCATCTACACTTTGAGGTTCACTGGCTGAACAACCAGCGGAAAGTCAATATAAAAAAAGAAGAAATTTAGAACTCATAATGCAAGAAAATGATCAAGAGAGGCAAATGTTGACATTTTCTTCGTGCCTTACATGAATCAGATCTATTTTAAGCTCGATTTGGATAACGAGGAGACATTGGAAAAAATTCACTTAGTTATTCTTATGCCATGCGTAATTTTGTAATATTTGAAGATTTTTAAAAGTTCTTTATCCTCTGATACTTTAGATGAATTCATGTCATCTTCCATCGTTGATGGAATTGAAGAAAATATCATTAAAGATTTAAACCTTCACACAGAAAAAGAATGATGCTATATATAACTTGTAGAAATCATGAAAACAAATCAAAAATAATTTAAATAGTGTTGTTATTCAAATTGAAAGAAATTTGCTTTTCGGAACAATGGAGCATTGTGGAATGAATGAATGTTCACATTTTTTATTCTCAATATATTATTCTCATTTATTTTTTGAATAACTTGTACAAATGTCATGGGATTGCGATTTCTAATTTGCTAATACCCTTTTTCAAAAGTTATTTCCAATTCTGATTCTTTAAGAAAATTGTTTAACTATTTTTTAGTGGAATGTTTTCACTGTCATAAGACGAGTTTAGTAAAATTCCATTTTATTCCACCAACTCGTATTAGTTCTACATATACGTATTTCGACCTGTTAGGACGTCTTCAGTGTCTCGTACTTTACTCGTTCTTGACTTCTGATTCTTTGATTAACATTTAATGCTTTAGGATCCTTCAGAACCTAGTACTTTGTCAAACAGATTGTTCTAAATACAAATTGTGAGGCATGAGAGTAAGAACAAAAAATATCACCGAATGTCATGAAATTAATGTCTTTTAACATTAATTCGGTTCTCTCGCCGCCAACTTCAGATTTAGAGCAATGAAAAGTTATTAGATTTATTGGTAGGGGAGGCGTTTTGTTACTTTCTTCCCACAAAAATGATTACCTTCCGCAAAAATATACAAAAATATATAGACGACAGTCCACAAATGAGGATGGAGAAGGGGGAGGGTTCATGATGTCCATAAATTGCTGTACTTAGTTTTGTACAACCCCCTTCCTTCTCCTCAAGAAAACATATAAAATTAAACTTCCTAAATTGGATTGCTTTGTCACGTTAATCGAATTTATGAAAAAAAATATTACGTAATTCATAGACGATCCCTAAAGGGGGGGGGGTGTTAGAAATTATATATTCATGCTATTTCGACCATACACAGCTAAAGCAAAGTGGAAAATCACTTGAAAAGTCCAATTTTATTTTTGACCGCTCGCTTGTATGGGGATCCCCCATAGTGAGTCGTGGCAATAGCACCAGTTATCGCACTAGTGCTTTATATGCAAAATGGCCAATCAAATTACCACAAAACAAATTCAGATGGATAATGCATATTTATATGATACGATAACACCTTTGATCTCCTCTAAAACAAAAAAATCATATTTGTAAAAATTGATTTTGCTTAATTTTTGACCAGTATTACCAGTATTATGAATAGTGCCACAACTAGTGCATGCGTTCCTATTATGGGTTAATCAATTTTGAGGATTATTACAAATTTTATTGTGGTTTTCACAGGTGTTCTAAGGAGCAGGGAGTAAAAACCTTTCGCTCGATATATAAAGTCAATGCGGCCTTTTACTTATTTAAAAAAAAAACAGTTGTTCTTATGTATGGCAACCAATTGGTACACCCACCTACTAGTTGATCAAACTTTTACATAGACTAGATGTACCAGTCGTGGCTATAGCACCAGTTGTCGCACTAGTGCTTTATATGCGAAATGGCCAATCAAATCACCCCAAAACAAGTTCAGATCGATAAAGCATATTCATTTGATACGATAACACATTTGATCTCTTCCAAAACAAGCAAAGCATAATTGTAAAAATTGATTTTTCTTAATTTTTGACGTCCTTTGCACCAGTTGTCGCACTAGTGGTCCTTATTTGGAAAATCCCATAAGAAAACAATGGTGCATGCGTTCCTATTATGTATTAATCAAATTTGAGGATTATGACAAATTTTATTGTGGTTTTCACCGCTGTTCTAAGGAGCTGGAAACTTTCGCTTGATACATAAAGTTGACTCGCATGCCTTTTACTTATTTTTTTAAAAAACAGTTGTTTTTATGTATGGCGACAATTAGTACACCCTTCCTATTTCTTATTAGAATTTTTTTTGGATAATCTGTAACAAAATCTAAAGCTATTTACTGTGTAATATAAAACAATGCGCAGGGGTCGATCTCATATTATCCGAAATGCTCGAACCTGACCCAATGATTGGGTGCACTCTTAGTGAAGGAGCCCGAAAAGGATGACCTGACTGTATGCAATAACTGGCTAGGCATTATGTTGCTGTGTACCGTTCTCAAAGTCCTATGAAAAATTATCCTTGCCCGAATTCAGGAGGTTCCGCGCCAGAAGATTCCGTGCGGACCACATTGTTACGCTTCGCATCATTCTGGAGCAGGTCATCGAATTCATTGATTACGAAAAATCGACCGTCTCAATCACGAGAATATGTGGGGCATCCTGAGGCGCAAGGGGGTTCCTGTGAAAATCATCTACCTCATTGAGGTACAATACGGGGTCTCATCCGGGTCGTAGCCGGTATGAGACAAAAATATAGTCTATCACCACTACTGTTCATCATCGTAATCGACAACATTCTGATAGGCGCGATTGACCGTGATCCAAACCTTGGACTGCTATGGCTGCCCATAACCATGGAGCACCTAAATAACTTCCAATTGGCGAATGACGTTGCACTCTTCTTAGCTCAATGCCGCACCGCGGCGCTCTGATATGTAGAGGATGCTTAACTTTTCGAGCACTTCTCTTCGGCAGGAATAGTCTTTCCAGATTAGCCGATCCCTTCCAGCTTCACAGTAATCTGGCAATCAGCGGAAAATGTTGAAAGCTTCCAATATCTTGGTAGTCAAATGGGGACGGACGGTGGTATTCCACTAAATCACGAATTTCCACCACTACTATGCTGGACCTTCTATCAAAAGTACGTTTTAGAGTGATCCTATAGCATTTATGTACACTTAGTGTACGAGAAAGACAAAATGTAAGAGAGAAAAATCTATACATTCAGAGATTTTGATAATGATTTTGATTTTGATTATTTACAAGTGATGGGTCCAAGCTACCGAATTACATACATAATTAGACAAGTAACTGAATGTGATGTGACATTGCCGTACACAAGGTCTTACACAAAGAAATCATATCGTGTACCCTTATCAATAAAGAAAAAAAAACCATCGAGAAAAGTTTGGGATATCATTTTCGCCTAATGGGGCCAGGCTCGACCGTTAATTTGCGTGTTTACTTACGTCCCATTACGTGCGCGCCGACTGAGCCAATCTACCCACCCACCCACGGTGATTATGTGCCAGTCCGTGAAATATTCTTTTTTGTGGCTGCCTTCGCATATTGGCGAGTTCCTAATTATGTTTTTATTGATTTTCGTGACACTTCATCATGGCGGAACCCACGTTCCTGTTGCTTTCTTTCTTCTCTATATAGATGTTAATTGTCTGTTCGTGGAAGGATCAAGCTTTGAAACTGTAATCAATCAGTCACATCTCTGAACGCTTTTTTAATCGTTGGCTTATTTGGTTGGGCAATTGGGAGATGGGCGACCGAGTCAAATTTTTGAACGATCTGACTTGAAATTTGAGAAAATATTGCTGATATCTTTAACTTGAAGCGCACCATTCCAGGGCTGAAAACGTTTTAACGTGTTGACGCTATAGGTTCTGGTCAAAGAAAGAGTATTCACAACAAATTGATGCTCGTTTTTCAAGAATGTTCGTGTACAATGAAAATGATTGGAAGATTGTCCGAGGGCAATATAGTCTCGGTTTCTATTAATAATGGAATAATTCTAACATCCACTTCTGATTCTAGGAAATATGAAACTTTTAAACAAACTGAAATGTCTTTCTTAAGCTCTTTTACTTGGCTGTCAGAACAATTTCGGTATAGTTTTTTGCGACTACCGTCACACGCACGCAAAAAAAGCAGTTCCGAATTCCTGAAAATGTGACTCAAAATACACCGTGAGCTTCGTGTGCTCAGCTTAAATAGTAGCATCATCAAAATGTCCACAACTATGTATGTTAAATTCATTCTAGTGGCGAGTATAGTATACGATGTGATTCTCGGAAGCAAACCACCGGACAAAATTAATGACCCTTTATGTGTGGAACCTTCTTCCGCTTTAACCCCCAAAACCACTTATCTCTCAGTTGTTGTTCCCCTATACTCACGTATCACATCCAACCCAACTACCGAGCCAAACCCAATATGTACTGAGAAAGCACTACGTTGCTGGTTGGTACGTGTCATGAATGCCTTTGGTAGCTTCTTTCTTCTGCCCGGCGGCTGACAGATATGTGCCGTTCCGCCATTCCGGAATTATACATGATGGTCAAATTTTGCATACACACAGCCACCATCCAACCACATGTGAGTGCACTCAAACCACACACGGACGACCATACGCGACTTGGATAAGCGTAAATCATCCCCGTTGGCATACCATCCTTTGCTGGCGAAACTAAGAAGCAGCGGGAAAACGTTGGAAAAAGGCTGACATTCCACCAGACAGCCAGCCAACATCCCGACCACCGAAACGTGGAATTCTGGGACGTTGAACCATGCATTATGCTGGTTTGGAATCGGAACCATGACGATGACGATAGCGACAACAAAACGGACACTGCTTCCATCGGTGCAAAAACCTAATCAAAATAGGAATTATTTGTTTGAGAAACTGCATATATCCAATTTACACAATTCCAAGAGAACAACAATGATTTTGAACACATTAGCGCCGAATCTTTCGATTTTTTGATACAGTTAAATATAATAGGTAGAACTCAACACCCTGGGGCCCTTTAGGTTCTGAAACGTTCGTGTACATATGTAGTTTTAACAAAAAAATCGACGACGACGAGCATTCAGAATATATAAAAATCTAATTTTGGCCAGAAATGTCACATATGCAGTTTCTCGGTTAAATGGTTACTTATGAAATATATTGCAAAAAAAATGACCAACGGGCTTTCCGAATTGGATTAATACTACACCCATCCAGAGAATGCAACATTTTATTGCAATCTTGCATTAGTTTCGCGTACAGTTTGCCATAATTTGCGACATATGCACATATAGCATTAAGTAAACGACAGGCCCTTGCATTGGGTCCCCGGTCACGAGAAAATAAGAACTGGATAGGGAAGATCCATTAATTACGTTACGCAAAAATGGGCATTTTTTGTATGATACATCTGAAAATTTAGTATAAAGCGTCACACTTTGCCTAACCCCCCTCCCCCTCTAAGCATTACATAGTTTGTGGACGCTCCCTAATACGTTTGTGTTTACATTGAATATATTTTTACACTCCCCCATCGGAGAATGAAATGCTGTATACTTCGACAACCTCAGTCACGTTAAAAAAAACCGGCCAAAGACGGGTGTTGAACCTGGACCCTCCAAACTTAGCGCATCTCGACTGACGCGCTAATCATCTGGACTATATATCAAATGAGGAAAGAAGCGACCAAAGGCTATCATAAGCCACGTTCCATGCTATGTGGATGTGAGAATCGTCATATAATTACAAATGGAAGGGTAACAGGGATAGCCATATGTGATACAAGTGGAATTAGCACCATACAAACTTGTGTCCGAGCCCCTTGAAAGGAGGCTTTCGAGCCTCTTGAAAGGAGGCTTCCAAGCCTCTTGAAAATAGGCTTCCGAGTCTCTTGAAAGGAGGCTTCCGAGCCTCTCGAAAGGAGGCTTCCGAGCCTCTTGAAAGGAGGCTTCCGAGCCTCTTGAAAGGAGGCTTCCGAGCCTCTTGAAAGGAGGCTTCCGAGCCTCTTGAAAGGAGGCTTCCGAGCCTCTTGAAAGGAGGCTTCTGAGCCTCTTGAAAGGAGGCTTCCGAGCTTCTTGAAAGGAGGCTTCCGAGCCTCTTGAAGGAGGCTTCCGAGCCTCTTGGAAGGAGGCTTCCGAGTCTCTTGAAAGGAGGCTTCTGAGGCCTCTTGAAAGGAGGCTTCCAGCCTCTTGAAAGGAGGCTCTGAGGCCTCTTGAAAGGAGGCTTCGAGCCTCTTGAAAGGAGGCTTCCAGGCCTCTTGAAAGGAGGCCTGAGCCTCTTGAAAGGAAGCTTCCGAGCCTCTTGAAAGGAGGCTTCTGAGCCTCTTGAAGGAGGCTTCTGAGCCTCTTGAAAGGAGGCTTCCAGGCCTCTTGAAAGGAGGCTCTGAGCCACTTGAAAGGAGGCTTCCGAGGCCTCTTGAAAGGAGGCTTCCGAGCCTCTTGAAAGGAGGCTTCCTGAGCCTCTTGAAAGGAGGCTTCCGAGCCTCTTGAAAGGAGGCTTCCTGAGCCTCTTGAAAGGAGGCTTCCGGGCCTCTTGAAAGGAGGCTTCTGAGCCTCTTGAAAGGAGGCTTCTGAGGCCTCTTGAAAGGAGGCTTCCGAGCCTCTTGAAAGGAGGCTTCTGAGCCTCTTGAAAGGAGGCTTCCGAGCCTCTTGAAAGGAGGCTTCCGAGCCTCTTGAAAGGAGGCTTCCGAGCCTCTTGAAAGGAGGCTTCCGAGCCTCTTGAAAGGAGGCTTCCGAGCCTCTTGAAAGGAGGCTTCCGAGCCTCTTGAAAGGAGGCTTCTGAGCCTTTTGAAAGGAGGATTCCAAGCCTCTTGAAAGGAGGATTCCAAGCCTCTTGAAACGAGGCTTCCGAGCCTCTTGGAAGGAGACTTCCAAGCCTCTTGAAAGGAGGCTTCCAAGCCTCTTGAAAGGAGGCTTCCAAGCCTCTTGAAAGGAGGCTTCCAAGCCTCTTGAAAGGAGGCTTCCAAGCCTTTCGAAAGGAGGCTTCCAAGCCTTTTGAAAGGAGGCTTCCAAGCCTTTTGAAAGGAGGCTTCCAAGCCTTTTGAAAGAAGGCTTCCAAGCCTCTTGAAAGGAGCATTCCAAGCCTCTTGAAAGGAGCATTCCAAGCCTCTTGAAAGGAGGCTTCCGAGTTGCTTTGGAAGGAGCCCCTTGAAAGAAGGCTTCCAAGCTTCTTGCCACTAAGCTACTTAGCTTTTCAGAGAAAGGGCTTCATGTCTCTCATTTGGAGGCTTCCAAACCTTAGTATTTTTGATTTTAGTTCAGAAGCATGTTAATCAATATTTTGTCTCGTTCAGGTAGATTACAAAGGAGATTTTTAAAATTTGTTCATTCGACGTTTTGTCCGTATAATCTTTCGTCCCAGAGAAGAAATTTTAAAACATTATTTATAAGTTTTTCTTGGAATTGTTATACATTCGCCATTACGCATTTTGGTTCGAGGTACCCACTGGGACCAGCGAAGGTACCCATCGGGGTACATATACCCCAGGTTGAGAACCGCTGCTCTAGGGTATTATATGGGCATGCCGGGTTGATTACGATTTAATACCAGGAGTAATTGACCATGTAGACCAATTGATCCGTTATCCAGAACGATTTGGAGAACCTAGAACATCTGCATCAAACTAATTTGGACTTCACATAATACGCAAGGGCTCTATAGACTTATATGCATATGCTGGGTTGATTCCGATTGGATAATAGATCAAACCATCTGCCCAGTCAACATTTTGGTACCTATATCTGATGATATAGGTTATTATATAAGAACCAACTTAATCGTATATAATGCACAGATTGGCTATATACGTACCAAAGTGGAGGCGATATAGGTACATACGAGTTTTACTATACGATTTTTCCCGATATCATGAGAACAGTATTACGATTAACATACAAATATGCAAAATAGAAAAAAAATCTTACCAGCACTGAGCCTCGAACATGCGATCTTTGGATTTGCAGGCGGATACTCTACCACTGCACCAAACTGCACATCTTGAAGTAATTCGGATTTATGTCCAACATAAACTACACAATTTATATCTTTACAACTGCTTGAAACTTCTACGATCCATTTGGACTGAAGTGGTTTCGATTGTTTTACGATTCACATAGACATTCATTCGCACTGATATAGGATATTGCAAGGTGTATAAGTCATTACAAGTTTTTATTCACACAATTACGATTGATTTTCACTACGGTAAAAATTATCGTATACGATGCATTCAATACAACATCTTTCGACATAAATCTGACAAAGTTTGATATACAATGCGATTCAGATTTTTGATGGACTTAAATGCGACTTTATTTGCTGTTTGTTATACGACATGTGGTTTACTGGGTGAGCTCCAGGAGAACCTAGAACATCTGTATTAAACTAATTTGGACTGCACAGAATAGGCAACGACTCTAGGAACTTCTATGGACAAGCTGGGTTGATTCCGATGGGACGCCATGCGTAGTTGTCTTTGTGGGTCAAATTATCTGGACTCCAGAACAATTTGAAGAACCAAGAACAGCTGCATCAAACTAATTTAGACTGCACATTTCACGCAAGGGCTTTGGGAGCTTGCAGGGGCATGCTGGGTTGATTTTAGTTATGAAGCTTTTTTGAATCGGTGAATGTTACTCATATTGGATTTAGTAAATCGAAATTTTTCTACATTTTAAATAACAGAATCTGTACTACAGCTGACCTTACAAAGAATGAGGATCCTTAGAAACATAACAAACTAGCAACCGTAGCAGAATGCGTAAATTTTCCGTGATACAAGTTGCATATAAATGCTTGCACACTTGTTCATTTGGTTATTTAAGCGGATGTGATGAAATTTGCATAAAACAGTTTAATCACAAGATTAATCATCGCACAAATGTCCTTCCCCTCGGATATGTTACCTTGCCGCGGTGGGTCGGCTTACGCCATTAGCACTGATATGGCAACCAAAGACATATCCTATCGTGGTGGTATCACATGTTGACTATTTTTATTTGGTGCCGCGTTACATATCTGGCATTGACGCACTAATTTACGGCATTTGCATGTGATCCAACGGATCTCGTGTCTTGGAGCCTTGAATGGTAGTGCAGCCAAGCAGAGGCCTTTTTATCAGTGATAATAATGTGAGTTCTCTTCTTTTCGGCAATTCTTTTCTGATGCGTTCCCTGTGACGATGAGTCGTAGCCACGCTTACATTTAGCTAGCTAGACATTTATTTAATAAACAAGACAAAATTTAAGACTAGGAAACTAGGAACGTGGTGCCAGTTTTATTTTGTTATGCCTCACTTCGAAAAGCAATAATAAAAAATACCGCAAATTATAATGATGGTATATGAACAATCTTATGACGGCTTCATTCACGATAATTTTTACTTATAGTAGGGAATAGGCGTGATGAAGCTTTACTTTGCCACCGAGAAGTGAATCCTATAGCTGACTCATAACTGATCATTAGTACATGATAGATAATGACAGTTAGTTTGGAAACGATCAAGCTACTTATTAGAACATAATAATAGTAATACCTTGACAAAGGAATAACAATAAAATAGACTAAATGCACGAACAGTTTCCACTTTTTACAAGACATAACTTACATTGTGTTTGATAGTATTGACACAGGATGAACCAATAACTTAGGCAAACAAAGTAATTCAAGGAACGCATACTTCATACCTTCTGACCATAAAGACAAGAATGACATCGTACAGATCAATCTATATGATTCGGCAATTGAGCCTCCAAAATAAACGAAAGATTAAAAAAATCTATATGATTAGGAATGAGATAATGGGAGAGAGTATCTATTAGAGTTGTAAATGTAATGTCTTTTGAGCCAGTTCAACAGTGTCTTAATGGACGACATGATCCTTGTACGGCTGGAAAACTGCTTCAAAAGTTATTAACTTGTCATTTTTTATAAATCGGGGATTGAACACTTTCTTATACTTGATAAAAAAAACTTCCGACTCAGTTTCGGTCGATTTCGAGCGCATACAATGACAACAGACGTCTAAATAGCATAAAAACTGACAAAATAGTTTGACTCTGACAAGAAAATGACAAAAATGACTTTAAACTATAACGATGTTAGTTAGCATGAGACCTGTCTGACTATTTATGAACGTAATTCCCTCTGATTCAGTTGCAACAGCGTCTTCTTGGACGACATGTTCCGTGTACGGCTGGTGCTTCGAAAGGAATTATGCAACGGTATCATCAAAGGCCTGGTGCAGAGGTTTCTACTCTATTCAGAGTCCCGCCAGTAAACCTTAAAAAAAAAAAAAGATTAATCATCGCACAAATGTACCATGCGTCTCCATATGCTTTTATGCTTATATGCTGCTGAACAGTTTTCAAAATCCATACCTTTAGTTTCCCCTGAGAGGCCTATTTTAGCGACATTTAGATATCGTAATATCTTAGTTAGTTGGGGCCCTCCATAGCCGTGCGGTAAGACGCGCGGCTACAAAGCAAGACCATGCTGAGGGTGGCTGGGTTCGATTCCCGGTGCCGGTCTAGGCAATTTTCGGATTGGAAATTGTCTCGACTTCCCTGGGCATAAAAGTATCATCGTGTTAGCCTCATGATATACGAATGCAAAAATAGTAACTTGGCTTAGAAACCTCGCAGTTAATAACCGTGGAAGTGCTTAATGAACACTAAGCTGCGAGGCGGCTCTGTCCCAGAGTGGGGATGTAATGCCATTAAGAAGAAGAATATCTTAGTTTATTTTAATAACTGTTTTTTAACTTATCTGAAAATGAAATCATGCAAACATGCAAGTGATTTCAACGTCGTTAAAGCGATGATCCATTTCCTACTTTGTGACCAAATAATCTTGGAATATTCCCAATCAAACATCAAACGTCAGTAACCAGTCAATTTTAGAGTTTTAGAGCTACAGATGCAACACATTGAGCATCGCAATATTCGTGAGCTATTTTTATTGGCTATACAATACACAAGAGTATCTTGCAGGAGCAGATATTTATTGGCTATACCAGGATATAACTATTACAAAACAAAACTTATAAAAAAAACGAAACCTTTACTTTAAATTGTGTATTTATATCTAAATAATGCTCTAATTATACCAATTTCAATTGATTAAAAATTATCTATCCCTTGTTTGCACCAAACGCAACAGTGTGCAACGCTGAAAAATAGATCCGTGTGGTTCACCATCCTCTTTGTGTCTTGCTCGCGTATTAGACACTGACTATGCCACCGACCGAGGAATGTTCCGCCGGTTTTTGGGGCACCATGCGCGTTGGTTGGTCGTCAGGATGCTGTGTTTAGCCAAGGAATCTTCCCGGTTTACGCGCGTTTGACGATAATAACATGCTACTAGCTCTGAGCTCTGGTTATTCCATCGTCGTCGTCGTCAGGCTCGGTGAAGCGTATTGGATTGCTCGCTAGTTGGATTGAATTTGAATAGATTGACGTGATGGCAGTTTTCCGTTCAATACCCTGTTCGTTCTGTAGAAGTGTTGGCAGCGTAATCATGAATTCATGAGACAGGATAGCGACTTTCTATGTGCCGTTTCGCATGGGAACATCTCGCTTTCAGGGGGAAATGTATAACCGCTACATGCAATCATGGTACGTTGATCCACTTGCTATCGAAGCCATTTCTGCTTTTTTTCTTATTTATTCGATGTTTGGATAATATTTGAAACGTACCATATTGTAAGACAAAATTAGCAGTCTATGAAAAAAGGCTTTTACTCCTTCGGGATACTGTCAAATCCCATTTCTTATATTATTAATCGAATTTCAATTACAGTTTACAACTTCATACAAAAAAAATATCCCGATATTGATCATCTATTTGTGCATTATATCGGTAAATCGCTGAAGACTGGTGAGAGCGTTTGTTATGAAACATAAAGGCGCTCATAAGGGGACTGTCCGGCACTTAAATATGATATTCTGTTCTACTCGATCTACTTCTTATTCGTAATAGGGAGAGTTCGCTAAATTTGGTTGAGTCGAAATATGATGAATTACCATGCATGACAAAAATAAGTGTTTCAGAAAGTTGCTATTAACCGCATTTTTTAACTACTGCCCATTCCAATGTAATGCGACTTCTACTACTACTTAGGTAACCAAAAAAAGTATATATCATTTCATAGATACAAGTTTAAAATGTAATTGTGATTGAATTTAAGATTATTCATAAAAATGTGTCTGTTCAATTTATATCTAAATTAAACCAAATGAATTACAATGAAGTTAAATAATCTGTTTGATACCAATGGAGCTTGAATTATATCACATACCTACTCTAAGTCTTCGTTACGCACATCCATTAGTACGTATTACTGAACCATAAATTTAGGATTACGATTTGTCCCATGCTTCCGAACGCTGTTGAATGTTGGCAGTTTTAATGATACCCACCGAAGAAATGCAAAGGCGTCGTCCGTCGTCGCCCACTCACCATACCGCTTATCACTGATAATAGCTCCCATTCGGACTCTGAGTGGCTTATCCTATAAATAAACAAACATCGGTGTGCGAGCACTGGTGCCAAAGCGATTACATAGCGTTCCGAGTCTCGTCGTAGTGCCAAACAGAAATAAAATAGAAGGGATAACAAATACACAGCCACACACAGAAATCGATTGCGTCCCCAGCACAGGCACTGAACTATGGAACTGTTTGGAGAGCGGCGGGTACACACCGAACCCAACCAGAACCAGAAAGAGGAGACTGATTCTCACCACACTGTGGATCGACGTTGGAGTCGGGGAAGATGAGTCCCAAACAGAGGTGCCAGTTAATGGGGAAAGTACCCTAATGGAGAGCCTTCTACGCTATTGCAATCTGCACGAATAAGATCTAATATGAGAAAGTTTGTCCGTAATGATCTTAATGTGTTTATTTTCATCGGCATTATATCATCGTAAAACATTAATGATTCATTGTAGTCGTTTCGATCGCTGGAACTATGGAATCGATAATAATCTAACCCCATTTGTTACAGGAAAATGAGACAGTTGCTTTTTTAAAGATAGTTGGAAGCAGTCTCATGTTTTCCACAATCTTAAAAAAGTGGTAGCATTCGTTCAAATGCACCAGGGAATACCCGCATTGAGTGTTCATTCAAAGCAGTTCAGTCTCTCTTGCATTATATTTGGCATCATGCCTAAACGTTCGATGATTACCACGCTTCGCATCATTTATGATGCTCGAAATTGAGAATGGCCATAAAGTAAAGACTGGAATTATCAGCGACATTTGATAACATAACTCATTAAACTTCTATAATCAAATAAGTTGGACCTGGGTAATGTTTTGCGGACTATTGACCCGCACGAAATATGTTCGTCATAATAAAGGTCACGTTTCGTAAAATTTCGTAAAAATCATGTATGGTAACTCACAGTGTGTGGAAACTATTTATTTTTTGTTGAATGTGTGTTTGACTTGCCAAAGGATGGCAACCCTGATCTCTCTTCCTGGTTAGTTTCCACCTCGCCTTAATTGCCAAAGTCTTCTTCATATCGCAACCGCATCGTCGTCGTCACAGGCTGAGTTCAACAGTTTTTCATCCCTGCTCTAGTAGATAGGTTATGAGCACGGAGTGAGCTTGAGAAATTTATCGATCCAAGAGCTAGTTCACAGAGTGCGGAATCGGGCATGTGGAAGAGCGATGGCTTTTCCATTATTTTACTATCCTGGCCACCGGCATCATTGGATGTGTGTGCCTGGGTGTGCCCTGCCGTCCTTCACACTGGAACATGAATCTACGATGGTAAATTGTCCCAAGAGCTGCTCGTTCTTTCCGAGAAAGAAAGTTAAAGAGGGATCTTAAGCGTTGAAGTTTTTCAGTGGTCGGAAGTAGAACGGGAAATTGAGATCGAGATGTTCGAAAATTAAAGTTGATGGAACTACAACTACAAGGAGATGGCAAATTTTCTATATTAATAAACCATTGAACATCTCTACATGTTGCTCATAATAATAGGACCTTCTCCTTTTCAAGAAATATTTACGTGCAAACAAATATAGCCAGAATGTCTTTATTGTTCACAGGACCCAAATTAAATCACTTCGGTAGGGCCTAAAAAGCAAACAAATAAAAATCTTTCCTTCATTGGTGTACTTCATTGGTGTACGCCCCTAAAACTCTGAACATTCCCATTTTATGTTTAGAGAAAGTTACGGTTCATGGAACTGAACGAAATTCTGAAATTCAGGAATGCAACACCACATTATAGGACAATTGTAACATATTCATATTCAGATTTGTAACAAGGATTGATATGGATAAGCAAGTTACGATAACTTGTTCTGGCATTTTTTCCAAACACATTTATAGCAAAGTTTATTATGTTTACGAAGTTTTGTCAAAATTTTTAGTTATTTCAACGATATTCAGAAATAAGTTTATAACACAACTTGATGTAATTTGATTATGCTCTCCTACTCGGGATACAAATGGGACGAACAAAATTATTGAATTGAATATCATCCTAATTAACAAATTAATTCAATTTTCCCTCTCAGTTTCACTACAAATTTTCAAATAACCTGTTTGAATCTATTACAAAAGGTCGAAAGGACAAAAGGTCGAAAGACAAAAGGTCGAAAGGACAAAAGGTCGAAAGACAAAAGGTCGAAAAGACAAAATGTCGAAAGGACAAAACGTCGAAAGAGACAGAAGGTCGAAAGGTCAAAAGGTCGAAAGGAGAAAAGGTCGAAAGGAACAAAAGGTCGAAAGGTACAAAAAGTCGAAAGGGACATGTCGAAAAGGACAAAAAGGTCTAAAGGGACAAAATGTCGATTAAAAACAAGTTGATAAGAAGTTTTGTGTATTCCAAAGGAATTTATGAAATGCATTTGACTTCAAGCAGAAATTGCACACTTATCTCATTTATCAAAGTTGAAGAATGAGCAATTTTCAAAGAAGGAGTAATGACTATGAAACAATAATATGAATATATAGATAGTAATTATTGTTGATTGTTGAATTAGGAAATGAATAAAACCTATATTGCGCGAGACAGAGTTGTCCTATACAGTTGGCAAAAAATTTCTCTTTTATTGTTCACTATTTGTAACAATTGAATTTAATTCATTCAATGAGTGCAAATAATACACGCCCGTTTCAAATCACTCAGAGACTGAGTGAAATTGTATTGCCATCTCTTTTTTTCCCACGGAAAAGTTACTCAATTTTCGTAAAAAGTGGAACTACTCAAATTTTGAGTAGTTTCACTTTTTACGAAAATTGAGTAACTTTTCCGTGGGAAACAAAGAGACGGCAATACAATTTCACTCAGTCTCTGAGTGATTTGAAACGGGTGTGTAGATGGATATCTAGGTTTTCTAAATGTTACTTTGATCTGTCAAAACAGTGCACGCCTCAGCCACGCAGACTCGTGCATTAAAAATACACCTGCATTCAATATTCGCCGGCGCATTTGATATGCGGCGTGCCCAATTTTGACGAACCGAAGTGACATTTAGAAAACTCAAACATCCATCTGTTAGTTGTACTCACTGAATGAATTTTATTTAATTGTTAAAAATTGTGAAAAATAAAAGAGCACACACAACTGTGCAGCTGGTGCGAGATTGATTCTTCTCTTGTGCGGTGCGGTAACTCTGGTGCGAGATTGATTCTCTCCGTTTCAGTTTCTTGTCTATTTCGCCTTTTTGATCTCATTGATATTTTTTTCTTTCGACCTTTTGTCCTTTCGACCTTTTGTCCCGTTCGACGTTTTGTCCTTTCGACCTTTTGTCCTTTTCGACCTTTTGTCCCTTCGACCTTTTGTCTTTCGACGTTTTGTCTTTCGACCTTTTGTCCTTTCGACCTTTTGTCTTTCGACCTTCTGTCCCTAACCCCAAACTAGCATATGTTTAACATACGGGATTTCATCATTGTCTTGGGTATTCAAGTTGTATTCCGTGGCAGTTTCTACTCACATTATGGGTGACATTACACAGAAAAAAATAATGAAAACTAATCATCGCGTAAAAACACAGACGCGGAAAATTACACTATTTTGAGCATACATGAATCTTTTCCATCAATTTTGCCCTAAATGTATGCAATTAGTACAGCATTATGCCACTTAATGGAATAAATAGTGACATAATTCAATACAAATTGCATACATTCAAGCGAAAATATCGTTTAAAATTACGCTCTTTTTGGCATTCCCTTTCGTGTAAATTTCAACAACTTTTTCTATCTGTGTAGTGTGTCATGTGGGAAAGCGGAACAGGATAATCTGTTCCCGTCGGTTCGGCCAGGTCTCTCCGGGCAATATGCTACTCTTAATCATCCTGCAGAATGTCCGTTGTTGGCACTCGGTGGCCCAAGCGGCCGTAATTTCTTGCTTAATCCAATACTTTACTTCCGGCTCAAGAAATGACTTTTACGATCAAGATTGGCTAGGCTGTCGGTGAGTTCATGATTATGGACGCTTGCAGAGTCGGAAACGCCTAGCGTGTGGAAGATAGCTGCTGCTTCCGTAAACTAGAATTCTTCTGCAAATTCAAGATGAGCCAATACCTACCTTGCCATTGGCTTAATATCCGTCGGAATACCGGATCTCGTAGTCCGGATATTTCGTTCCCATGCTGCTCTTGAAGAGGGCCTGAGTATAGTTAGGCTTACTGTTCAGGCACTTTTGCGAGGGAGGTCGATTTTCGGTTTGTTCTTCTTCCTTGTTTGTTTGTTTCTTCCAACTCCTTGGTCTAGTCGACGGGTGCCGGCTGTCTTGGGAAGTTTCTTACTGTAGAATTCCCTGAGCGCTTTGTTAGCTTGATCTTGAAGATGACAGCTATTGTCACTGCCTTTGATCCTCTCGAAGTAGCGGTGGCCGTGTGTCTGAAAGTCGAAACGTCGGCTGCGTCCGCCTGAGCAGGTGACCGGATACTAGACTCACGGCACGGTTGTATACCGGGGCTAGGGTTCTTTTGAGTTGGGGGAAAATCGTTGAGGTCAACTTAAGCCTGAGGAGTGAACGACACGTTATGACGGCGTCCACAACACGAAGCCGCACCGAGCGTTCGCTTCTTGCCCTATTCCTGGATATGGATTTATTATTGCAGGCATCGCGGGTTCGCTTGAAGTGTTTTCTGAAGATCGATCGTGACGGTGGAGCTTAACGGAGTTCTTCGAAGGAATGGTGATCCCATTCAGTAGGATGGGTTGATTGAGACCCTGTCGTACACACTTGTTGGCCGTCATTACCTAGCCGGCTGACTGACTCCACTTGACTACCCTGTTCACTGCTTCTTGGATTTTCCTCCTGGTAGACATTATGTGCTTAAGAAAATTATTTTGAGCTGTTTAGTGGAATGTCTTCACTTCTCTTCACTCATAAGACGAGTTTGTACAATCACATTTGATTTGACCACTTAATTGTACCTTGACAGATACGTATTTCGACCTCAACAGTAAGGTCGTTTTCAGTGTCTCGTACTTGACTCGACTTGACACCACAAAGTCGAGCCAAGTACGAGACACTGAAGACGACCATACTTTTGAGGTCGAAATACGTATCTGTCAAGGTACAATTAAGTGGTGGAATTAAATGGGATTGTACAAACTCGTCTTATGACAAGTGGTTATGTACTTGCCAACGGCGATAAGGTGGATATCGTCCGCAATAACAATGATGTAGGTAGTTATCCATTAGGAGGCAAATAGCTAAGCATATGCGGTATTTCGAAAAATTTCGTTTCAGGTGGTTCGAAACGAAATTCCGCGGAATTTCGCGGAATTTGAGCATGGCGAAATCTGATTTCTTGATTTCGTTTCGTTTCGTAAAATTACAAAAATTTCGCTAGAAAAAACTAGCTTCTAACGAAATTTAACGGAATTCCGCGGAGTTTCGAAACAAATTTAAACTTAAACCATACTTTATATTATCGAAAATTTTGGCTGCGCCGCTGAACAAAATCGTTAAGTTGTTTTCAAAACTTTATGTTATACAATTTTTTCTAATAATGCTTACTACATAACCCCATTCTTAGTCGACAAATATGCATATAGTTTTCTTCTATAAAACATCTTCAGTGTTTCCATGATTAAAATTTAAATTTTGTGATATTTTTTTTACTATTTGCACAATATGAATGCAGAATCGATCGTGTTACTGCTGGTCATGGGACGCAGCTAGTCCGGGAGAAAGCGAAGTGATAAAAATCTACAATCGCGAGTGCAATCGATAGTGTTGATGCTGATCACGCCAGCTAGTGTGGAAGAACGCGAAGTGATAAAACTAACGTCTGTATCGAAAAGCAGTAGAAGATTATTAAACGAAGCACATTGGTCTTGCTTTGGATTGATTCGAAACACAGTTCTCGTCTTCTTGTTTTAAAAATAACTTCATTCACAATAAATATTTTGTCGCTTACCAAGGTGTTTCACGTGAATTATCTTCTCAACTAACCAACGATTCCTTTCCCGTAGTGCTAACGGAGATGCATAGCATTCCTCGATCTCTTATAACAATGAGTGTTAAACTAATTTTCCTCTCCTAAACCTAAATTAACTATAAGCACTCCGAAGCATGTATACAATAAGAAGCCGAGAAAAATCTTCGACAAATTTTCATCGAGCCCTCCCCTCCCATGTGTCCAAGACTGCCTCGTCGGCAACCTATCCAGAGGACCTGGAGAAGCATAGTCGCTTCAAATTACCAACCACTGTCAGCCCGGTCAGCAATCCACTAGCGGAGCCGGGGAGGAGCTCCTTCAAATCACGTTGTAGGTACCGTTGAGTACCCACGTATGTCAAAACACCTGAGCATGCAATGTCGACCAACGTAAGGCCGCAACCCTTCCTTTCCGTTCCCACTAATCAAAAACCCAGGAATATCAAATCAAAAATAAAATACACCCAGGTTTTTTTTACACGGTTGGAATTCAATAATTTCTCGGTTAACCTGAATTTTTACAGCTTTTTAAATACATCCTGAATTTTCTTTGATTTTTTGTGAATTTTTTCGTGGGGTTAACTCATTGTTTCATTGACGCTGAAGGTCTTAAACGACTAAAACCAAACCGTGTAAAAAAAAACTGGGTGTATAATTAAAAATGTATCTTCAAATCTTCGGTTCATTCAAACGCTATCCCTATGTGCATGCAATTGCGTCGAACTCTCGTTGTATTGTCCACTTCTCTTCGCTATTCCGTCGTATATCCCTTGAGCAAGTAAAGGTAAGCCTGAGAACCCCAACGGTGAGCTAGTTTGGGACGTCTGGACTGTATAGACGGCGGACGTCACTGGCAGTTACACTACGTATACGCCTGGCAGATGTGGATACATAATAGAGTATCTAAATAAGAAAACAAATCTAAGCATTCATTTTCTAATTTTGACTAAGTCAATACTGTAACACCACGCTGACAAGACAATATGAAGTATGCCACAGCATAATTACATAATTCTCAAGTGAACTAAGGTTTTAAGCGAAATTTGAATCAGTATTTGAAAAATCCCACAATTTCTTTATTTTCATATTAAGTATATAAAACTGATATGAAATTGAACTTATATAAAGTTGATCAGATACGGGAACACACGCTCCACGATGAATTCCTTTGAAAGCGGCACAAATGCTGGGGTATCGGCTTATCGCCAATGGTATATGCGGCGAGAATGTGGCGATTTATCACAGATTGCCTCTTCTGTTATTATAACTCTTTTGGTCGTAAAACAGTTATTCGACTTCGTAAAAGTGAAATCAGAATTGCGTACATAATGTAAAACTAATTTAATAAAAATTCCGCGGAAAAAAAATAAAATTTCGTTTCGTTTCGAAAAATTTCGAATTTAATGAACCTTGATTTCGTATCGTTTCGAAGTCTCGAAAGAAATCTATATTTCGTTTCGTTTCGATCCGAATCAACACAGACATTTTAAATTTCGTTTCGTTTCGTTTCGTTAGGAAAAATAGTGTTATCGCATACCCTCACAAATAGCTCCTCCATAGCGATCAAGAAAAGTGTAACCGCAATCACACCCCGAGTACCCCGATCTCCTCCTTCATGATTTTGGATGCCCTCCGAGTTGGACCCGAAAAGAGTGGTCGAGCAGAAAGTTTTTGATGAATTGGAGGAAGCATCAGAAAATACCCCCAAAGCGCCGGCTTCTTCAGGATGCCTGGGTTCTGGAGACGTCCAGCTGTAAAATATCGAGGGAAGGAATGAAGGCTTCAAACATACAACTATTTTATTTGAGAGTTGATTATCGAATGACTAATACACAATTATAACAAATGGATTGCCTAGATGATTTCCGGATGGTTATTTATTATGCTTAGCAACTTCCGGATACCAAGCATGGCGGCTATGCCACAACTACTCCTCCTCCTAGCTTCTTAGTGGTAGAACAACTCGGTTATACCTTGTAACATATGTTCCGTTAAATTGATGGTTCGCACGAATCTCCTCCGCATCATCAAAGCGAAACGAAGCTTGTATCCGAGTCTGCATCGTCGTTGTAGAATTCACAGTGGTTGGTGTTTCTTTTTCCTTCTCAATAGTCATCATACGGGTACTTTAGGATTTGATTACTTCTCCGTATATTAATACCAAGTTTGTCCGACGAGCATTTGAAGATTACAGCTCCAAGCTTCTTCAAGATTTCTCCACGTATCCCAGTTACTTTTTTTAGATTTCTGTAGTCTCTGACGTATACAGATTCCCCAACAACAAATGTTTGTGGCTTCTTTTTGCTATTCATCTTCTCAATAGTGTCGCTTTGGCGTTTTACAGCATCAAACTTTAACGAATCAAACCTCAATCTCATTTCTCTACCGAACATCAATTTAAATGGGCTTTCCGCTGTCGTTGCATGCTTCGAAGCTCTATACATTTCCAGAAAAGAGTTTATCATCATGGACATCGATTTCTTCTGTAAAACTGCATCGTTGCTAAGTTTCTTCAAAGCAGTTTTCATTTCACAGCATTTTCTGCGGCACCATTCGAACACGGGCTGTATGACGCGGTTCGTAAATGATTGATTTCTCTTGATTTGCAAAACTCTTGAAATTCTTCTGACGTGAATGCAGTTCCGTTGTCAGACACCAAAATGGTAATTGCAAAAACCTTTAAATGTATTCACAATTTTTCTCGATTGTTTCTTTGAAAGACATTGTGCGAACTGGAAAGGCTTCAATCCATTTGCTGTAGCCATCAACCATAACAAAGAAATCCGATCCACGAAACGAAAAATGATCCATGTGAACTCTGTCTCCTGGTGCAGACGTCAGTCGCCAAGGTGAAACGGAGCGCTTTTTTTGCGTGCAGGATCCCTTCTTTCTCTGAGACCGCATCGTGCTTTCGTGCTGTGCGGTTCTTTCTCTCTTTGCGGAAGGAAGTTTTTAATACTACTATTACTACTACTTTAATACTACTTTAATACTACTAAGCTATTTTAATTTCAACGGTGCTTCTTAGCGCTATTTGTACCCACTGATCCCGTTACGATCTTTGCAAGGAGCCGTGCCTTCGTTTTACGTTGGACCCGTTTGCGAAAGTAAAATTCCGACAAGCGGTGGTAATCCTGCAGGGACACCGTTCTGGGAAAAAACCTCTTAGAAGGTCACGTCTCCACGCTCAGCCATGAGCATTAATAAAAACAAGAGGAAGGGGGAGTCTCTGAATTCTCCACTTCCTTCAAAGAAACAAGGTTTCGAGACCGTCCTGCCAAAGCGCGGAAAAAATAGAAGGAAGCTGGAGAATTCAGATATTCCTTCTAACTCTAATATCGGAAATAATTCTTCTCCAATCGAACTGAGCAATCAGTTCGATTTGATTAATGATGAAATTGAGCAAATCGAATATACCTCTAGCCCAGGTGATTCGATTCATGCGAAAAAGCAAAGGATTCCGCCAATTGTGGTATCTGTTGCCGAGTTTTCTGGCTTCCGGAATGAGATTTTGAGTAACCTTCAGGGATCAAGGTTTCATTTCAGATTGCTAGGAAGGGTGACTGCCGCGTTTTGCCGGGATCCTTTGACGATCGCAAACGTCTTCTTCACTATTTAACTGAGAAGCGCCATAAATTCTTCACATACGACGACAAAACTGAGCGATTGTTCAAAGTCGTCTTGAAAGGTCTCCCAGTGATGATAAATCACTGGATGAGATAAAATTGAAATTTCTCAATTACTTGGATTTTCACCAGTCCAAGTAATTAAGATGAAAAGAAATCCCACTCTGGTACTTCCCAGAGGGCATTTCTCAAGAATTTTATTTAGTTCATTTTAACAAAAGTGAACTAAATAATATGAAAAAGTTTGGAAAAGGCCTGTATTATGTCCCATGTCCGTGTTACATGGGAACATTTCCGCAGGCCTGGGGAAATTTCCAAAACCCCACCCAGTGCCGTAAGTGCCAAAAGTGGGGTCATGGAACCAAACATTGTCACATGGATGCTAAATGCATGATTTGTGGTGGAACCTCTCACGCCAAGGACGCATGTCCTGTGAGAGAAGATTCCAATAAATTTAAATGTGCAAATTGTGGGGGCAATCATAAATCCAATTTCTGGGAATGCCCTTCACGCAAAAAAGTTTTGAATTCCCGTGCAAAATTGATGACGGGAAATTCCAATCGGATCCCAGATTCGGCGGGTAGAAATTTTTCAAACGCTCAAATTTCGAAACCAGTTACCGGTCGAGCAATTCATACCTACCACAATTCACAAACAAATTTTGCCGCTCGTCAACGGGTAGCAAGCACTTCAGTAAATTCCAATTTTTCCAATGTACCTACGTATGCAAACATCGCTGCTGGTAGACAAAATTTCTCTTCTCAAAATGAGGTTTATACCCATGTCCCAACGGAAAATAATGGTCATGTTGCCGATTCAGGTAGCATGACTGCCTCCGATTTTAATTTTTTAACTGAACAATTGCATCACATGATTGATGCAATGTTCAAAGCAAATACCATACCAGAAGCTGTTCAGGTTGGTATAAAGTACACACAAAAAATTGTTATCGGACTCCGTTTTAATGGATCTAAATAATTGTGTGAAAGTTCTAAATTGGAATGCCCGCTCTCTAAAGGGTAAGGAAGATGAATTATTCAACATCCTTTCAGTTCATAATGTGCATATTGCCATTATAACTGAAACCTATTTAAAACCAGGACTATCCATTAAACGAGATCCAAATTATTTTATCTACAGAAATGATCGTCTTGACAGCGCCTGTGTTGGGGTCGCCATCGTCATTAATAGACGTATCAAACATAAATTATTTTCTTCGTTCGAAACCAAAGTTTTTGAAACCTTGGGAGTTTCTGTTGAAACAAATTTTGGACAATTTTCCTTCATTGCAGCCTACTTGCCTTTTCAATGCAATGGGCAGCAAAAGAATTTGTTGAAAGCTGATCTTCAAATTCTGACTCGCAACAAATCAAAATTCTTCGTAATTGGTGACTTCAATGCCAAACACCGTTCATGGAATAATGCTCAAAGCAATTCCAATGGTAAAATTTTATTTGAAGATTGTTCTGCGGGATATTATACTATTCAATATCCCAATGGATCAACTTGTTTTTCTTCCAGTCGAAATCCTTCTACAATTGATTTAGTTTTAACGGATTTAAGTCAGCTGTGTGGCCAATTGGTAACTCATGCTGACTTTGACTCTGATCACCTTCCTGTGACATTTGAAATCTCACAAGAAGCCATTTATAATCCAATCAGCTCTACATTTAATTATCATAGAGCTGATTGGGATTTATATGAAACATATATCGATAGGAATTTTGATGTTAATATTCCTTTGGATACCAAAAGTGATATTGATAATGCGCTCGTATCTTTGACAAATTTAATTGTCGAAGCCAGAGGCATTGCAATTAGTAAATGTTAAAATCAATTCAACTCCATTATTATTGATGACGATCTTTAGCTACTGATCCGTCTTAAAAATGTGAGGCGAAGCCAATACCAAAGAACTCGCGATCCCGCGTTGAAAGTTATTTGGCGAGATTTGCAAAATGAAATTAAAAAACGTTTCGCTATTCTGAGAAATACCAACTTTGAGAATAATGTCTCGAAGTTGGATCCCAGATCGAAACCCTTTTGGAAATTAGCATTCCAACACATGATACATAGACTCGAGACTTTTCCACTTAGCGTCACAGGGAAACAGAAAGAATTAAATTACATTTTTGAAACAGCTAGACTAAACGGATACTCAACTAGAACTATTCAAGCTATTATAGACAAACATAGAAAAACCCAGTACAGAAAATCATTAACTACATTATCACCAATAACAAATGAATTGCGACGAGTATCCGTTAATTTTGACCATAATATAACCAGACCATTACGCTCTAAATTTAGAAAAATTGGTATCGAATTAGTTTTCAGTAGCAGGAACAACCAACTGAAGACACTACTTGGAAGCACAAAAGACCCCGTTGACGCATTAGGAAAATCTGGAGTTTATAAAATATCATGCCCACACTGTGACAAAATCTACATAGGACAGACAAAACGAACACTAGACACGCGGTTCAAAGAACATTTGGCAGAAGTAACTAAAGCAAACAAAGAAACTGAAAAAGGTATACATTATCATTTCAAATCTAAAGTAGCCGAACATATATTTAACGAAGATCATCAATTAACCAAAGACAACATATCACTTCTCAGACAAAAACAAAATCCTTGGAAACTTGACGTAGCGGAAAGCTTAGAAATTTACAAACAAAAACAAATAAACTTACTTAACAAAGATCAAGGAAACGGATATACCTGGCTGTTTAGATTACTACCCACGGTACGACGACGAATCGGTACAAGCGACATGCCCTAATTTTTACCTACAGTTCTACCTACACACTATATTTAAAGTCAATGAGCAATGTTTTTCTTCAGTCGATAACAAACACTGAAGAAGTTTCCAAGTAGGAAACGAAATGCGTATCTGATTGTTGATACATAAAAAAGTTAATAGTGGAAGTAAATGGAAGAATAATAACCTTTTAACCCACATAGATCCGAAAACTTCCATGACTTCCATGGACACAGCCGTCAGTATAAACGCAGATTTCCTCTTGTCGTCCTTATCATCGATTTGATAGGCAACGAAAAATCTCTTCAAACGCTCTTCATACAACGGCATGGAATCTTCTACATTAAATTCCGGAGGCATGACAAAATTTTTCGGTTTCTCTCGTCACCAAATGTTAAATATCGAGAGAATGAATGAAGGCTTCAAACATTCAACTATTTTATTTGAGAGTTGATAATGGAATGACTAATACACAATTATAACAAAGGGATTGCCTAGATGATTTCCGGTTGGTAGTTTGTTATGCTTAACAATTTCCAGATACCAGGCATGGCGGCTATGCCACACCAGCGATACCACGGCGTGTTCAGTAGAACAATATTATCACAAAAAATGAGCATGGCTAAAATTTCAACTACGTGAAAATATAGCTTCTTATCTTTCATTTCCTGGGTATTTTTAAAAAAATCTACCGGGGGGTCCCGAACAAGTTTTTTTTTCCTTCCCAAATGGAACCTGCATTCTAATCTAATACCAGCTGCCAGTCACGAGTCCCTCACGAGTTGACTCGTCATTTATTTTTTTTAACTATTTTTCAAGGAATGCAAGGAATGAATATTCTTCATTTTCTTTTATTTTGAACCTAATTTAAAAGGCTCAAATATGGAAAAGCATGACGGAGCCAAAATTATTAAGTTCAACATTTGGCTAGTAAACATACTGCTTCGCAAGGGTTGAACCCAATAATATTTTTAACAGTGTTTGTTTAGTTTCAATTTTTTACTTTTTGGATTTAAATGAAAATTAGCGAAATTCGTAGAAATTATTCCAGATAATTGAGAAATTTCGAATTGATTGTTTGAGCTCAAAAAACGACAGGATTCCGACATTCAAGACATAACGATTTCTGAAAACCTAATGATTTTTTATAACATTTCCAAGATAATATAAAACTATTTTAACCTACCGAGATAAGCATGCCAAGACCATGCTGCAGGTGGCTGAGTTGTATTCCCGGTTCGGTCTAGGAAATGTTTAGGTTGGACATTTCCTCGGCATTTCTATGTGGGATGGTTTTATAAAGATATTTTTGGTTTTGAAAGTAAGGAACACATTTTGTTCCATGGAGTTTTTATAAATATTAACGGGGCTTAATAATTAGTAAAGCTTTTCTAAATTACGCTTCTGATCATTGTTGAGCTAGATTTTTTCCACTAGATATATGAATAAAAGTAAAGCTCATCGATTACTTCAAAGTCTGGTGGTTGTACCAAGAGTCATAAAAATAAGTGTCTTTTTAGAAGAAGATGCATTTGATCGTCCAGGTTTTGTGTTTGCGTTTTATGTTGGTGGTATTCGGCTTGACCAAATATTTGAACGTTATTGAAAGTGATTGCCAAAAGCAAAATAGCAATAATGCGACAACACAATGAAAAGTGGACTAATTTTTAAATTGGTAATGAATTTCGAGTGGAAATAATCGTTTCGAATGAGTATTTCTCCAAGCTCACGCAGTGCAATATCATAGAAAGTTGCATGTTTGCCACAAAATTTGTAGTAAAATGAATTTGCTTGTCTGGATGAATCACTCGTTCTCATCAACTATGCATCGCAGCGATATGATCTCTAGGACAAAATACAGTACATATTTTTAAGTTTTTTTTACCCATGTCACTTTTTGTTGAAATCAGAAGAGATTTTATTTTAAACTAAAAGCTAGATATTTACTTCCATTTTTGCCTTTATTGTACACTTAGCATGACTCATTTTTGCGCTCATCTGTTCACCGTATATCAATAGAAATCTGATTTCTATTTGAATGAGGTATTAAGGATTTCTATGAACATGTTGGATAGTTTTTAGTGATAAATTGAAGTTGCACAATCAAAAATACGACAGAAAAAAAAGTGTAAAAAGTGAATTATGTGTATCTACATTACTTCTCCTTCTTCGTTTTGGCATTACATTCCCCATTAAGACATTGCCGCCTCACAGTTGAGTGTTCAATCAGCACTTCCACAGTTATTAACTGCGAGGTTTCTAAGCCAAGTTACCATTTTTTTACCATCAAATTTTCCACCAAAGTTTCAATTTTGGTATACACAGGATTTTGTTTTTACACGATTTTTTTTTCGCTCGTGGTTTTGATCGTGTGACTTCAATTCACCACCAAACTCTTCGCCACATGTTTCAAAAAATCCAGGATAAATCAAAGAAAAATCACATGATAATTGATATGCGTTAAACATTTAGGATGAGTGCAAAATTGAGAAAATATAAATCGCGTAAAAACAAAATCCAGTGTATATTTAGGAAAGAATTGGGTGTATATGTGCATAAGATGACGATGCAGAGCATAATCTCCATCCAAGCCTTTCTTAGCTGTTTGCAGGGGATAACATAAATATATCGAGCTCGGCTTCGTCATGCACTTTGCCGCTTGAGCTCCAACAAACTATTAATTTAGACTATCACCCATATTCTTGTTTACGTACGAACGCGCTTTCGAACGAAAGGTAAGTGCATTCTCGTTTACGCCAGCAAAATCAAATGGAGAACGGTTCGAACGAATCGCATTCGTTCGAAAGTATCATTCGTCCGTAAACAAGAATATGGGTGTATAACTTACCCCTGAGTTTATATACGATTATTGGAATAAAAAAACCAGGAATCTCATTTTAAATGGGACGCGATAAATAATAATTGTTGGTCTTCCAACTACAAAGATCCGTTTCAGGGAGAAAAAAAAAGTTGTTCGAGACCCCTCGGTAGATTTTTTTCAAATAATCACGAAATGAAAGCTTAATAGCTATATTTTCACGTAGTGAAAGTTTTGGCGATGCTCATTTTTTGTCATAAAGGTCGCCCATACACACGCCGTGATACCATTTCTACATGCCTTCCTGTGGCTTCAGCTTCGTCCAGGATTTGGCCGAGGAATACAACGTATGTACCGGTGCCTCAGCCGGACAGGAACGTTTTCCTTTGCCGGTAATGTGCCACTTACCCACTTCTTGTTGATCGCCTCCTGAAGGGGAACGTTTCCACCAAGAGGCAGGTTCTTCCGCATCGGATAATCCAAGTTGTCAGGACCGGCCGGCTTACCGTTTCCCTTCTTCAACACGAACTCGAGCTTAGCCAGCGGAAAGATCTAATTGAAACTCTCTTCTATGTCCAGGGGTACTCAGAACGCCAAGATTTATGACGTGCTTTTTTGAAACCGCTCCGGGCATTCCTGATAGGAGGACTGTTTGCGGACGTGGAGCCGGCAGCGTTTCCTCAATGTTTGCCAGGTCTCGTTGAACAGCACTTTCAATGGAAAGGGTAGTTCTTTTCTTACAGCTCTTATCTTGAAAGCAATTATTGTGTCTCTACAGCTTTGTCGAAGATTGTTCATTATTGATCCCATCGTGAAAGATCCGCGACCTTTACTTTGCTTTGCATACAGTTTGTCGATATTGGTGCCTTGTGACTTGACAGCCAGTGCAGAGGTTATTCAGGAAGGGGCTGTCGGTCGAAAGCCGCTTTTTGGCTTTTTTCAGCACCCGAAGTGTTTTACGCCAGTGACCGGGTTTTCGCCCGGGTTTGGACTGGTCTTCGAGATCGTGTTCTGTGCAGTACGGAGGTTTACTTGCGATAACTCGACGACTATTTCTTGCAGGTTGCTGTTCCAGTTGGCTTAGAGCCAGCTCGGCCGGCAAGTGATCTCAGACGGTGCGCCGTCGAGCGCCATGAGGATCGGCGTATGGTCGCTACCTTCGAGGTCCCCATCCGTGGACCATATAAGCCCACCAACGACCGAGCCCAAGGCTAGCGTGACATCAATAGCGAACACCACCCTCGGTCGGGAGTTGCATCGTTCAGGACTAGGAGGCTAGCAACTTAAACATAATGTTCCCTTTGGTGTTATTGGAACGTTCACGTCGCCCAAGATGACCGCCAGTGATGGCAGTTTTTTAGAATTTTCACCAGCTTAACTTTAAGGTTCGGGAGTTTTCCGCTGGGAATATAGAAGGAGACGATGGTGGCGGGAAATGGCCACTTGACCATCATGAAGTCAGCGTCTACGAGGATTTCGGCGGCGGGAACGTCTTCCGGGATGTGAACTGCTGTCGACTGATATACATTTTGATTCACTTTTGCTTTTCCTCTGGCTACCGAGTATTCGGTTCATATCGGCGAGTGTTATCCGGTCTACCTCTGAAAAAGCGATCGTCACTGGTTGGCACATTTGGTTTGGATACCAGTAGGTCCAAGTCACACGTGTTGTTGAAGTAGCCGTTGACATTTGACTGGAACGCCAAAGTGGTGGATCAAGGGCTGGATATATGCGGTTGCAACGTCAACAAGAAGCTGTGAAGGTCCGGAACCCACAACCAGCAGAGGCAATGGGGCAAAAAAGGTGTTCGGCTTACACACTTAATTTTTTTTACCGGGATATCAGCAAAATGTTGAACTTTTACCGAGAATCGCACAGCCGTGCCCCAGCAAACATGTTTTTTGCCGAGATTTCTGTCAAAGTTGCTGATAATCAGCAAATAATTTGCCGAAAATCAGCTAACAAACGCTATTTTTGCCGGAATATCAGTTATTTATTTTGCTGGCGCACGGCTGTGCGGATTTTTGCCGAGCTGCTGAAATAAAAACTGAGTGTGTAGGTGTGCTTCACCCAGAGCTCTTCTGGAAGCAAGTCCCTCGCCGCGATCAGCTGTTGGTGTTGTTGTAGGAATGGCGTTCTTAGCAGGGTGTCCTGGCAGGATGGTTGCGTTGAGGCCGAATCTTCGCTTGTGGAGCTCTGCCGAAACTAGCTCGGGTCCGGTTGAGCATTATGATCTTATTGACTTGAAGGGATAGCGGCCGAGCGTCGGCAGTTGTCCGTCTGCACTGACGGGACCCCGGCTACTCGGATGCTAATCTGCGGCTTGATTGTTGCTTGAGTTGGGACGATGGGGTAGGGTCGGTAGATGCAGTAACGGGTACTCGTATGAGAAGCTCAGCTTGCAATTTTTTATTGTGTATGTCATTCGTGGGGAAGGGACTGAAAAGGACGGGATGGGGTCTTGGTACAAACTTAATTTTTATTTTTGCAGCTCGGCAAACACTCGTACAGCCGTGTGCCCAGCAAAATATAAACTGATATCTCGGCAAAATAAAGGTTTGCTAGCTGATTTTTGGCAAATCATTTGCTGATTTTCAGCTATTTTGACCGAGATCTCGGCAAAATTCATGTTTAATGAGGCTCAGCTGTGCGAATCTCGGAAAAAGTTGAATAAATTTCTGAGATCCCGGTAAAAATTAAGTTTGTAGGTTTGACATAGGGGCTGTCCATAAACCATGTAGACCGAAATAATATGGTATGAGTAGATGTAAGCGGATGGATCCCATTTTAACATCACCCTAAAACGTATTTTTTGCGGAATACTTGAGTCATTAGATGAACAACAAAAGCTCCCTTTACCAAGACAAATTCTATCGTTCAAAAATATCTTGTTTTTTTTAATCGTATAAAAGATTCGACCATAAAACAACACGACAAATACTGATTTTTCTGGAAAGAGAAATGTAACCCGCTGTTGAAGCAGCAAAAGCTTAAAAATGAACAAAAATAAAAGTCGAGATGTGAAGATAGATTGGTATAAATAAACAAAATGTTTTCACAGCCTAATATTTATCTAGCATCATGATCCATTTCGATAAGTAAAAGCACAAACTGTTGCATCCCAATATAACCTTGTTATGTAAGAGACGCGAATAGAGTCCCAACTAGTAAACAATTTTCAGTAAATAGCGTTGTAACAAATGAGACTAAATATTCTAATTGAATGAAAATATTTGAAAAATTTACACACCCATTCCACTTTATGCTGACCCGAGTTTTTCGTGTTCATATGTGAAAAACATTGGCAAAGATTACTACGGTTCATCGTGAATGGAAGCATCGAGCCGTGGAAAATGGATACAAACAATTCGATTTTATTAGCTTTTGATAGTCGGGGTCTCCGATCCGTTTTCAATTCCCACGAACCCGAATCAACCCCACGCAGTCAGTCCCTGTTGAGTCCTGTTATTTTCACTGCAAACAAGGGTTCAATCCATTCAAAATAGATCCAAATTAGCATGAAATGGGGGAAGGCATTACCGTAAGTGGCTACATATCGTTCCAACCGAGACACCAAATGGGGCATGTATAGGATTCAATAATGGCAAGTCTGGGATTTCACTCGGTTCGGCTTTGCGGCGTGCCTTCTTGGCGGTTTATGATGATTGCTTCGGATATTCCTGGTATAAACAAAACATTCCAAACCTGTCAATCTAAATTTCTCGCTCCGTTGGGAACTAAAGAACGGATGGAAGCTGTAAAACTGTTGTTATTGATATTGGGAGCGAAATAAATCAAATACATCAAACTCCGCATCATCGAGAAGGGGAATGAATCGGAAATAACTAACTGTATCACGAGCAAATCTAAGAGCGAGTTTGATGATATTATTGGATTTTATTTGGAACGGTGTTTTGACTCTATTTGGACTGGTGTAAATAATACATACTTCTTCACTGTTTTGAGTGTGGAGACGCGTGGTAGATCGTGAAACGATGGGAAGGCGTTTTGTAATCACAAAACTGTTAAATGTTTCAAGCATGTCGATTGTTGTTGATGTAAAAAAAACCCCGATTGTTTTTCAATTCCTCTTTCACCTTCACCGGTGTTATCTTCATGGTGGGGCCTACCAATGAGTCTCATTTATTCTAAGCGAACAAGAAAATCCATGAAACACAGCACATAGCAAAACTCTTCATTTTATGTAATTTTGCAGAAAAACTGCATAATAATAATAATATTATGCATATTATTGGTTCCGGAGCACTCACGTCTTTTAGCGGGCAGATCTTAGTACTTCACGTCGGATAATCTCTTTCTAGTAAGTTTAGAAAATGTAGTATGAGGCCACGTGGCCACTAGAGCGTTTTGCCTCGCCAGAACGTTTCATTCGAATTAAAATTTCAGTTTTTTTGCATTTAATGCCTTATGTTGACAGTTTAATCACCTTACATAAATAATTTTAGGCCTATTGGATAACGTCCGCATAAACAACAATAAATCAAAAAGGTATAACAAAAAGACGTTTGCTTCGAATGAGAGGAACGTTACGAGGTCATAGTACAAGGGGAAAAGACGGCTTTGGCAGGTTTTGTTCTATTATTGTCAGGTCAGGTTTTTGTCGACCAAATTTTATGAAATTTGGCCACAATATTCTTTGATATGCAAAGAATGTTTATGCCAAATTTGAGCATAATCAGTCCAAATCTGCCAAAGCCGTCATTCCCCCTATGTAAATTTATAAACTTTTGAATTAAATCACTGCATAAATGATTGATAAAATTGTGACAATAGGACCGCCTCATAATTGATACAAATTCATGTGTGTAAACAATCAGCGGCTTTGTCGACGACTTATATGAATGATTATGAAACTTTCTCCCAACTTATTCCTAAAATCTATTTTTTTTTTCAAACATATTGCAAGCGTTTTCATTGTTTCGGCTTGCGTGTTCATTAAAGACTAAAACCAGCACAACGGTTTCGACCAAATTGAATTCAAATGATCGAAATTCGATTTATCCCCATAGAGCGAATCGAAATTGGAATCCAGCCGTGAATTTCAATTCCATTTCCATTGAGCTGTGTGTGTACGACGCGAAAAAAAAACCCTATCCTCGGGAAATTGTATCTGCTTCTTCTCTCATGGCTCTACGTTCCTATTGGAACTTGATCTGTTGTTAAGAAAAAAAGTGTTCTTATAAACATGCATTCTACAGATACTGAATATAATCTTTCTATACTTGCTGTAAAACGAATTTGCATCAAGTGTGTCAAAGTGCAATAATACATTCCTGAGTCGAGAATCGAACTTACCATCCTTACAATCATTCACTTTTACTCACACGGTCAAGTGGAGCCCCGAAACTGTGTATGGATGGAAATTACGTGCAAAATGCTTTTAATGATTTTAACCGGCACTGCTCGTTGGTATAACAATCAATGAGCTTGCACGATATTCGTCGACATGAACGGAGATGCAAGTGACATTCTTTTTTGGATTTGTTCTTTAGCAGCAGCGCTCTAAAAGGTTTAAAGACCTCATATTGGGAATAAAAATACGGGGGAAAACGGTGATGATTATAATATTCATGGTAGAAGTCTCAAATTTAGGTTGGCCGTCTTGTTTTAATAAATAATGCAATGGACTACATCGTAGAGTAGAATTTCAACAAAATGTCAACAAAAAGACAACACAGTTGATGTCAAATTCATTTCTGAATTGATGTTTGGTGTCAATATTTATCGGACTTATTGTTGAAATCGTGTAATGGTCAGTCAAACAGGCAACAGAATACAAAAATAGATGTTTGACACCATATTACATACCACGTTTGCTTATTTATTCTTATTTCTAACTATACACTTCTCACATCTCATTCATCACTTCTCGCTACTCAATTCTCACATTATACTTTCTACTTCTCACTTCTAAAATATTATGTCTGACATACACACTTCCGATTCGAAATTATACGTTTGCCGAGAATCCAAAAGCCGGGATCTTGGCAATGACTTATTTACCGAGATTTCGGTAAACTTTGCCGAATTTCGGTAAATGTATGACGAATTTCGGTTAAAGAATAACTGAGTTTCGGTACAAAAAAGAATACCGAGATCTCGATTATTGGAAACTCGGCAAGAATTTTGCTGAGGTTGACAAAATAATTTAAGTGTAATACCCACACTTGAGACAACTGGAAATAGTTTTATGTGCAGATTTCAGCTGTCTCAGTCTAAAAAAAACCCAGATTAATCCACCTAGCGGTGATGGTGCCTTTCTCGTTTTTTTCGAGTGACGTTTTGTATAAAAACAAATTTTGGCCCTAACTTCTAAGTCCATAGTCCGATCCGCCCAATTTTCAGTAGAAAACAATGGGACAGGATTCTGCGTTAAATGCATTTTGTTAAGAGCAAATCGGTTGAAAATAAGTGCCAAAAAAATTAGTGAGAAATTTTCACGTGAAAAAAATGTATTTTGACCATAACTCCTAAGCCCATAGTCCGATCCGCCCAATTTTCAATAGGAAACCATGGGACAGGATTCTGCGTCGAATGCAACTTGTTAACTTGCAATCGGTTAAGGATAAGTACCTTAAAAATGAGTGAGATTTATTTGTCCACAGACATACACACACATACACACACAGACATCACCTCAATTCGTCGAGCTGAGTCGATCGGTATATAACACTACCGGAAACCCGGGCCTCCTATAAAAAGTTCATTTTTGGAGCGATCATATAGCCTTTACCGTATACTTAGTATACGAGAAAGGCAAAACATAAAACAATAGTCGGGATCTCCAGTTAACCTTGCGTTCAATGGCGTAGGATCGGGGTGGGCAGACTACGATCACAATCTTACATCAGCAACTTTCACAAATTGGTTGACGAGGGACATGTATTAGAGATCAAGGCCCGCCAACACTTCTCTAATAAGCTTTGGTTGATTTCCTCGAACCCGGAGATGTTCAGTCAATGCAGCTCTTGGGCCGCGATTCTCCTCGCACGCCCACTCGACATGGTCAATGTCCTGATAATCCTCGCCGCAAACACAGAGATTGCTTTCCGAGAGCCCCACTCTAAAAAGAGATGCATTTAAATGTGTAGTGATTGGACATTAGACGACACATGGTTCGAATGAAGTCTCGTCCCATATTCAATTTTTTTGACCATGGACGCTTCGACACCTGCGGGCGAATAGAATACAGCCATCTACCCAGCTCCCCATTTGTCGATTTCTGCTGCCAGCTGATCAAGGTTTCCTGGCGAACTAATGAGAAAAATTCATCGAAGGTGATTTGCCAATCGTAAATATCACCTTCCATAGCGCCCACGTTAGCCAAAGAGTCCGCTTTCTCATTTCCCGGGATCGAGCAATGAGAAGGGACCCAAGTCATGGTGATTGTGAATGACCGTTTTGATAAAGCACTCAAAGCTTTCCGTATCCCGGTTAGAAGATACGCTGAGTGCTATACAGGTTTCATTGACCGAATAGCCTTCAGGATACTTAGACTGTCGGTGAAGATAAAGAAGTAGTCATTAGATAGGGATGCAATATGCTCAAGTGAATAGTGTACAGCTGCTAACTCAGCGGCTCTTTCAGGCTCTTTCAGCTTAAAGTAGGCGCTATGAAAAACGTTAAAAACACCGAAACCAGTCATCCATGTTTTAACCGTTAGTAAAAAAAAGCTTCTCTCGTCGCTGGCATGCCCGTATTTGCTTGCAAACAATGGAGGTATGACCTCCGCACGAAGAAAGTCTGGTATTCCATGAACCTCCTGCTTCATGGACAGATCAAAAGTAACAGAGGAACTGTAAGAGTCTATGAAGTTAGCACGATTGGTGTCAACCGAAGATGGGCTTACCTCCAGCGTCATATACCAGTGGTAAATACTCATAATCGAGATTGAGGGTTTTGTTCGAGCAGCTTCTCGAAGTTGTCAATAACCAATGGATTGAGAACCTCACAGCGCATGAGGAACCGCGAAACGATCTGTTCCGCGAAACGATCTGTCAGAAGCAGTACTCCCGCAAGTACTTCCAGACTCATCGTATGAGTCGAATTCATACAACCCAACACGATACGGAGACAGCGGTACTGAATTCGTTGAAGCTTCAGCATGTGTGTATTAGCCGCGGACTGGAAGCAGAGAACCGACAGAATGGTTGTTCGGTACAACGTGATAAGATCTTCGGGATGCGCTCCCCACCAAGTTCCCGCTATCGTTCGCATAAAGTTGATTCTTTTATGGCATTTTTGTGTCCGATACACAATGTGCTTCCTAAAGGTACATTTCGAGTCGAACCAGATCCCGAGGTATTTAGAAGACATGCTATGAGTGATTGCCTTACCCATCAGTTGGACGGTCCTTGCAGATCAACTGCGGTTGGCCCCGAAACGGATACAGCACAATCATCTGCAAGCTGTCTTAACGAACAATTTGGCATGAGACATTCATTAATGTCTCTGACGTAAAAATTGTAAAGAAGGGGGCTTAAACATGAGCCCTGAGGGAGACCCATGTAGCTAATTCGTGAAGTTGCCGAGTAGGGTGGCTCACAAAACAATTTTTCCATTTTTTGCCTTTCTCGTACAACAAAGTTGTACCGAAAGGCTCTATGATTGCTTCAAAAAAGAACTTTTGATAGAAGGCCCGGAGACCCATAGTGTTATATACCGATCAACTCAGCTCGACGAACTGAGATGATGTCTGTATGTGTGTATGTATGTATGTGTGTGTGTATGTGTGTATGTGTACAAATTTTGTAGACACACTTTTTGGAACTTAGCATTATCCAATTTACTTGCAACAAGTTGCATTCGACGGGGAATGCGGTCCCATTGTTTGCTATTGAAAATTGTTTCGATCGGACATTGCATTTCGGAATTATTGAAAAATCATTGTTTTTTCCCAAGGGTCCCCCCTTGGAAAAAAAAATTCAAAACCGAAAAAAAATTTATTCCGAAAATGGTGGCAATGCATTTTAACTAATGCAAAAACATGCAAAATTATTGAAAAAATGTGATTTATTCTCCTAAAGAGCTTTTTTGACCTTTCTAATGTGATTTTTTCAATATATTTTATAATGCACGAGAAAGGCATCGTCACTGCTAGGTGGATTAATCTGGGTTTTTTTTTATGGGCCGCCCTTTTATTCGGTTGATGCCCTGATGCTTTGGGCAAAATTTCAGCCAAATCGGTCAACGTTTGGGCGGTGCAAAACTCGTTGAAAGTTTATATGGAAAAATGTATGCACAAACATACAAAAACAGTGATTTGCAGTTGTACGGCACAATTTACGTTCAAGAACCATGATACTCTTTCAGTTCTTGTAGAAGGTAAAGGTAATAAAAGGTAAGGTAAAAGAAACGAAATTTGCTCAAACCCCACTCCAGAAAAATGCTAATATCTTAGCCGGGCGAACTCTAATCTTCTCGCGGTTTTCTGCATAACATTCTGTATTAAATTCTTCAAGATCTAAATGAGTATCATAGTTCTTCATCGTAAGTTGTGCCGTCCAACTGCAATTCATTGTTTTTGGATATTTCTGCATACATTTTTCCATATAAACTTTCAACGAGTTTAGCACCGCCCAAACGTTGACCGATTTGGCTGAAATTTTGTCCAGAGCCAGTGTTGGTAAAATCACTCATAAATCTCAATCAACGAGCGCTCCCGTGCGAACGAAATCGTCTGCGATTTTAAAGGAATGCATCACGCTTGAATTTTTCATGCTAAAACGCATCATTTCACTCATTTGCCAAAAAATCATTTTGGTTTAAAAACGCATTTGAAATAACTTTGGGGCAATTTATTGCTATTACATAAAAAAGTGTTCGATATTTTATGCGACAAACGTCAATTCACTGTTTTTAACGAAGGAGAACAAAATAAAACCTACGATGATTCAAATGGATGATTCAACTCATCCATGAGTTTTTAGGTGCTGAGTTGGGTGCGTTTCACTCACGCTTGATTTGAATCATCCACGAGTTTTGAGATTTTGAGTTCTTACCAACACTGTCCAGAGCATCAGGGCATCGCATAGAACTGAATAGGAGGGCGGCCCATCAAAAAAAAATTAAAATAAATTTTTTCCATACTAATTTGAGCCACTTTTTCTCATGCCGAGTCACCATGAGAAAAACTCATACGCTTCTCTGACAATAAATTGTACAAATAGTTGTTCAAAATTGGTGAAAGTCCACACTCATGGAGTTTGTTGGATAAGACATCGACGCAAACTGAAACAAAAGCCCCCTTAATGTCCAAAAACACTGAGCCCATTTGCTTTTTTTTAGCGAAAGTAAGCTGAATTTCTGAAGAAAGCAACGCAAGACAGTCGTTCGTTCCATTACCCCTGCGGAAACCAAATTGTGTATCTGACAACAAACCATTCGATTCAATCCATTCGTCTAGCCGGAAGAGAATCATCTTCTCCAACAGCTTCCGAAGACAGGTCAACATCGCGAAGGGGGGATACGAATTACAATCCGACGCGGATTTTCCAGGCTTTTGGATGGCTATCACTCACACATGCCTCCAATCATCCGGATCAATGTTGCACTCCAGTAACTGGTTGAACAAGCTCAATAGGCGCCTCTTCGCGACGTCTGGGAGGTTTTGAGCAAATTGAACCTTATTCTATCCATCCCTGGAGCAGAATTGTTACATCGAAAAGGACCGATCCATATCAGCCCTGTCAGCAAAAGCATCACGTGACACTTGCTTCACCGGCACCGAATCCGGACTAACTTTCTTTGCGAAATCGAGTATCCACCGCGACGAGCTTTCACGATCTTCGTTTACGGATGACGCGTTGCGCATTTTTCTCCCGACGGTCCACAGAGTTTTCATTGAGGTCTCGCGCGAGAAACCTTCAACAAAAATGCGCCAATATCCACGTTTTTTTTTCACTTTGACCAGCTTCCTGAACTGGATCTCGATCTCGTTTGTGAAGAACGATCGATCCGTGTTTCCGAAATTCCTTTAACGCGTTGGATTTCTCACGATAGAGCTGTGTGCACGCGGTGTGCCACCATAGACTATGTGGTTTCCCACGAACCGAAGCTCCTGGCACCGGCCGACGTTGTGCATGGAGAGCGCTGTCAATAACCAACTGAGATAGAAACTGGTACTCTTCCCGCGGTGTTTCTATCGACTGTATGCCATCAATGATGGCCTCCCCATACTTCCCCCAATCGATGTGCTTTGTGAGGTCATATGAGAGGTCGATAGAAGCGGATTGATTATGTCCATTGGAAATTAAAACTTCGATCGGCAAATGATCACTACCATGGGGATCTTGGACCACCTTCCAAGTACCAGTCCAACGATAATGAGCTCGGAAAGATCTAGACGGCTATCTCTTGCAGGAGAAGCCACTCGTGTAACTTCTCCTGTATTCAATTCAATTCTCCTTGAATACCGGAGAATTTGTCATATTAAAGTCGTCGCAGAGGTCGTATATCATTGATGAACGGTTGTCGTCGTACAGTTCATCACAGCCTGTTCCGTGGGAGTTAAAATCTCCCAAGAGCAACCGTGGCTCGGGCATAACCGAGCAGATGTGCGAGAGATCTCTACGAGATATCGCGGTCATCTGACATGCGACAGCTTCGGTGCCTGATATCTAAAAGCACCCCTCCATATGGATTTGCCCGATCGTGGCGAATGATGTTAAAATAGGGAAAATGAAGGTTTACATCAGCCATGTTTCACATAAAGCAAAAACATCGCATTGTAATTTGTTAACTAAAAATTTAAAAATATCTAATGTTGGAAGAATACTTCAACAGTTCCACTGTAGAATCGAAATCAATCAGTCATGAGTCAGAATTTGACCATGTTCTTCACGTGGTCGGAAGCATCGAAGAAGTTGAGAATGAGCTCCACGATGCCAGAAAGTGTGAACATTGGAGCGCTCGGAGGTTGTTGTGCTCGCACTCTATCCTCTCTTTCTGGCTGAGAAATCGCAAAAATTGAGGCATCTGGGATTTTAGATGTCCCGGAAGCGGTGGAAACTCTCGTTCATCATGATGTGAAACCACAAAAGTTGAACGTTTTTGAGTTCCACCTGCGTTTGATTTCGCCATGTTGGAATGGGGCTCACTTTGAGGCTGTTTTCTAAGCTTTTCGAGGGACGCTGGCTCTGTTTTACTCGCTTCCTCGTTGAGCCTTTGAAAACAAAGGCCCCATTTCCAACTTCAGTCAGAGCTACCTTAATCGTCCAAAGGAAGGGACGAATAGATGGTGTCAGAAACAACTGGTAAACGCTGCTGAAGAGAACGCTTCTGGTGGATTCGGCGCTGTATGTACGTCGGGCCAGCTTCAAAAGGATGTGGAGGGCCTTCGTTGCAATAGACACATTTTGGTGGCGCCTTGCACGCGCCATCCGCACGATGCACAGCGTGGTTTATTGCAGCAGAACTGAGCGGTGTGGCCCAGCTGCCTGCAATTAACACAATTCATCACCTTCGGTATATGCAGCCGTTGAGTCGCAACCTTGTCAGGCAGTACGGACCAGGGAAAGCTGACGTAGAAAGAGTCAGACGTGGAATAAATCCACCACGGGGGCATGTCAGTCGATCCTGAGCGACCATTTCGAAAATATTTGAAACTCTGCACAGTTTTTCAATTTCATCTAAATCGTCATTTTTCGATATCAAATCTTCATATTGAGTCACGACTAACTTTTCAAAAGGGTGTATGTGAAAATGGTTCAAAAATATTTAAAAAGCTGCACAGCAAAAACGGAATGTTCGATTGTTATGATTTTTTCAGCAAAGTTAGACAACTAAATGGTGATTCTTAAGAAAATGTGCATAGTAAAAAAAATTTTTTTTGCCTTTAAAAATATCATTTTTGTCACAAAAACTCAAATATATCAAAACCCTAGCTGTGTTGGTAAATTCAACAAACAGCTTTGATGAGTGATTTTGATGAGTAGAACTGTCAGAAATTTGTTTCACATGGTTCATTCGAAACAAACATGATTCACGCAAGTGTTGCTCAGTTCTTGTCGCATATGTTGATCGTATTCATTTTTTGATGACAACGGAAATGTCAAAATAATTTAGTTTTCAATGGAACAGCAATGGAATATTAAAGATTTGAAATTATAATTCAATAAGCTTAGAATTGGTCGGTAAAACGTTATATGTCCCGGTATAATAGTCACAAGTGAAGTTCCACGTATACTTTATCAAATAGCAATTGCTTTTTAAATATATATATAAAATTTGTTTTCAGTTTACTAAAGAAATCTCGAAGCAATTCCGGAAAACGTTCGAAGAGCTTCCTGGAGGAACCCAAAACTTTTAATTTGATAGAATTGGATTGGATTCTAAGATAAATTACTTAGAAATAAAACTCTAGCTCCGGCTCTGAAGAAGGAATAATCGTATAAACTCTTGTCGTTCATGAAAAATTCTCTCGGTTATGGGTTTTTGGGGGATCTTCCGGATGCAGGAATTGAAACGATCTACGTTAATCTCTCGGATAAAGTCATGAAAGTTTGCATCATATTCCAATGATAATACAATACAGTTTGAGTTTATCGAAGGATTTCCCCGAGGAATCCTCCAAAGGATAGAAGAAAAAATCAAGGACATTCGGAAAAATATGTTTAATAATGATAACGGAGGAGTTTTGGTGGACACATTTCTAATAGGTGCGGATTTTCCCTAACAGGCGATCCCAAACTTCAATTTTCTTGCCAATACAACTCCAAGAAATATGCAAAAAAGAATGTTTTAAGGAATATGTTCAAAAGAGTAGAAGGCGCTTTAAAGTACTTACAGAGCAATGTTTAAACATATCTTTCGGAAATTCATCCTGGAGATTTGAGATTTAGGAAATTCTCCTCTAGGAATTGTTTCGGGAGTTTCAATACAAATTTCTCCAGCAGTTCCTAAGGAAAGTCAAGGAATTCCTTCGAATAACCCATCATAAATTAATTTGAAAATTCCTTAGAGAATCTTCCAGGAAAATCTCCAGCTTTGTTTAAGAGCTTTGCTACAGGACCTGCACTCAGCATAAACAAGAAAATTCCTGCATTAATTCCTTCGAGGGTTTCTCCGGGAACTATGAAGTATATACTAAAAACTATTGCTAGCACTGTTTCGGGAGTTTCCTCTGGAATTTCTGCTAAAATTTCTCCAGGAATTGCTTTATGAGCTCATTCGGGAATTTCACTAGGGAAATTCTCAAAGAGATCTTTTGGAAAATCCTCCAGGCATGCTTTCACTTTATTTTCTTTCTTCAGAAATTCATTCATGAATACCTCCATGTATTTCTTCGAGAATTCCTCCAGGAGCTCCTTCAAAAATTCTTCAAGAAATTCTTCCAGCATTTACTTCGGAAATTCCTTTAAGATCTGAGGGAAGGGTTTTCCGTTAAAACAAAGCACGTGGTAGCACTCTCTGAGAGAGAAAATTACCCAATTCAGCCCGCTAGAATGACGCTGTCAGTGTCGCCAAAATTAATTCATCATTATGCAGTTTACAATTGCTTTAGAATTTGCCGTAAATGGAGAACAAAAGAAATTGGCAACAATGGGGAAGAAATTTGGCCGACCAATCACACAATGAGGAGATCAAAATTAACAAACTCCAGCTGGTTTTGGAAAATGAAAACATGAGCCGTTTTTAGAAAAACTTTCGAAAATTTGAGAGAGAATTTCTGTACAAGGTTTCCACACAAGCTTTGAAAAGGATTTGGATAATAACAGTGGTACTGGTGTGAATAAGACAAATGAGACAAATGAGACAAATAAGACATATAAAATAAGTTCCTTCGGAAATTCCTCTGGAAGTTCCTCCGTGAACACCTAAGGAAGTTTATTCAGGAATTCCTTTGGAAGTTCCTCAAGGACATCCTTTGGAAGTTCCTCTAGGAATTCCTTCCGAAGTTCCTCAAGGAATTCCTTCCGAAGTTCCTCCAGAAACTCCTTCGAAAGTTCCTCTAGGAATTCCTTCGGAAGTTCCTCTAGGATTCTCTTCGGAAGTTCCTCGAGGATTCTCTTCGGAAGTTCCTCGAGGATTCTCTTCGGAAGTTCCTCTAGGAATTCCTTCGGAAGTTCCTCTAGAAATTCCTTCGGAAGCTCCTCTAAGAATTCCTTCGGAAGTTCCTCTAGGAATTCCTTCCGGAAGTTCCTCTAGGAATTCCTTCCGGATGCTCCTCTAAGAATTCCCTCCGAAAGTTCGTCTAGGAATTTCTTCGGAAGTTTCTCAAGGAATTTCTTCGGAATTCCTCTGGAAATTCCTTCGGAAGTTCCTCTAGGAATTCCTTCGGAAGTTCCTCTAGGAATTCCTTCGGAAGTTCCTCTAGGAATTCCTTCGGAAGTTCCTCTAGGAATTCCTTCGTAAGTTCCTCTAAGAATTCCTTCGGAAGTTCCTCTAGGAATTCCTTCGGAAGTTCCTCTAGGAATTCCTTCGGAAGTTCCTCTAGGAATTCCTTCGGAAGTTGCTCTAGGAATTCCTTCGGAAGTTCCTCTAGAAATTCCTTCGGAAGTACCCCTAAGAATTCCTTCGGAAGTTCTTCTAGGAATTCCTTCGGAAGTTGCTCTAGGAATTCTTTCGGAAGTTCCTCTAGGAATTCCTTCCGGAAGTTCCTCTAGGAATTCCTTCCGGAAGTTCCTCTAGGAATTCCTTCCGGAAGTTCCTCTAGGAATTCCTTCCGGAAGTTCCTCTAGGAATTCCTTCCGGAAGTTCCTCTAGGAATTCCTTCCGGAAGTTCCTCTAGGAATTCCTTCCGGAAGTTCCTCTAGGAATTCCTTCCGGAAGTTCCTCTAGGAATTCCTTCCGGAAGTTCCTCTAGGAATTCCTTCCGGAAGTTCCTCTAGGAATTCCTTCTGGAAGTTCCTCAAGGAATTCCTTTGGAAGTTCGTCCAGGAATTCTTTTGGATGTTCCTCCAGGAATTCCTTCGGAAGTTCCTCTGGAAATTCCTTCGGAAGTGCCTCTAGGAATTCCTTCTGGAAGTTCCTCAAGGAATTCCTTCCGGAAGTTCCTCTAGGAATTCCTTCCGGAAGTTCCTCTAGGAATTCCTTCCGGAAGTGCCTCTAGGAATTCCTTCTGGAAGTTCCTCAAGGAATTCCTTTGGAAGTTCGTCCAGGAATTCTTTCGGAAGTTCCTCCAGGAATTCCTTCGGAAGTTTCTCCAGGAATTCCTTCGGAAGTTCCTCCAGGAATTCCTTCGGAAGTTTCTCCAGGAATTCCATCAGAAGTTCCTCCAGGTATTCCTTCGAAAGTGCTTCCAGGAATTCTTTCGGAAGTTCCTCCAGGAATTCCTTCGGAAGTTTCTCCAGGAATTCCATCAGAAGTTCCTCCAGGTATTCCTTCGAAAGTTCTTCCAGGAATTCTTTCGGAAGTTCCTCCAGGAATTCCTTCGGAAGTTTCTCCAGGAATTCCATCAGAAGTTCCTCCAGGTATTCCTTCGAAAGTTCTTCCAGGAATTCTTTCGGAAGTTCCTCCAGGAATTCCTTCGGAAGTTTCTCCAGGAATTCCTTCGGAAGTTCCTCCAGGAATTCCTTCGGAAGTTTCTCCAGGAATTCCATCGGAAGTTCCTCCAGGTATTCCTTCGAAAGTTCTTCCAGGAATTCCTTCGGAAGTTCCTCCAGGTATTCCTCCGGAAGTTCCTTCGGGAATTCCTCCGGAAGTTCCTTCGGGAATTCCTCCGGAAGTTCCTTCGGGAATTCCTCCGGAAGTTCCTTCGGGAATTCCTCCGGAAGTTCCTCCAGGAATTCCTCCGGAAGTTCCTTCGGGAATTCCTCCAGAAGTTCCTTCGGGAATTCCTCCGGAAGTTCCTTCAGAATTCCTCCGGAAGTTCCTTCGAATTCCTCCGAAGTTCCTTCGAATTCCTCCGGAAGTTCCTTCGAATTCCTCCGGAAGTTCCTCCGAATTCCTCCGAAGTTCCTCCGAATTCCTCCGAAGTTCCTCCGGGAATTCCTCCGGAAGTTCCTTCGAAATCCTCCGGAAGTTCCTTCGGGAAATCCTCCGGAAGTTCCTTCGAATTCTCCGGAAGTTCCTTCTGGAATTCCTCCGGAAGTTCCTTCTGAATTCCTCCGAAGTTCCTTCGGGAATTCCTCCGGAAGTTCCTTCGAATCCCTCCGGAAGTACCTTCGGGAATCCCTCCGGAAGTTCCTTCGGGAATTCCTCCGGACGTTCCTCCGGAAGTTCCTCCGAATTCCTCCGGAATTCCTCCGAAGTTCCTTCGAGAATTCCTCCGGAAGTTCCTTCAGAATTCCTCCGAAGTTCCTCCGGGAATTCCTCCGGAAGTTCCTCCGGGAATTCCTCCGGAAGTTCCTCCGGGAATTCCTCCGGAAGTTCCTCCGGGAATTCCTCCGGAAGTTCCTCCAGGAATTCCTCGGGAAATTCTTTCAGGAATTGCCGAACGAATGGCCAGAGGGATACCCGGAGGAAATCCTGCAAGAATTCTCGATGGAACTCTCGGTGGAAGTCTTAGAGGAAAACTCGAAAGATTTCCCAGAGGAAATTCCGAAATAATTGCAGGATAAATTCCCGAATGAATTCTTGGAGGAAATTCCTGAAGATTTCCCGACCAAATTCATGGTGAAATTCTCGTAAGAACCCTCTTAGGAATTTCCGTAGGATTCTTCGGAAAATTCCTCCGGAAATTTCTTCGGGAAGTTTTTTCCCCGATTTCGGAAAACCCTCTGGGAATTCCTTCGAAAATTTTATCGCTAACTTCTCCTGGAATTCCTTCAAAAATTTTTCCTAGAGTTTCTTCGGGAATTTCTCCGGGAATTCCTCCAAAAACTCCTTCGGGAATTCCTCCTGGAATTTCTTCGGGATTTTTTCATGGAGTTGCTTCAGGGATTTCTACGGAAATTACTTCGAGAATTCCTCCGGAAATTTCTTCGAAAATTTCTCCAGGAATTCCAGCGGAAATTCCACTGGGAATTTGATCGGAAATTTCTCTGGGAAATCTTTCGGGCATTCCTCCGGCAATCCATTCTAAAATTCCTCCTGAGATTCCTCTTACAGTTCCTTCGGGAATTCCTTAGGGAGTACTTAGGCATTTCTATTTTTGCAGTTTAACATTCAAACTCCTAGCATTATGGTTCGTTTTTACTTAGTTCTTGGAACATGTTTTACGATTTGTTAGAGGTGATTTCTAATATTTTTTATTTTTTTTAGGGTTTGAAGGTTTCATCAAGATTCATAACAGTTTCTGATATATTAATTTCTGGAAGAATTCTCAGTGGAATTTCCGGGAGAATTCCTGGAAGAGTTTCTGGAGGGCCTTCCGGGGGAATTCCTGGAGATTTTTCCGGAGAAATTCTTGGAGGTATTTCCGGAGACATTCCTTGAGGAATTTCGGGAGCAACTCCTGGAACTTCCAGGAGAATTTCTGGAGGAATCCCTGGAGGAACTTCCGGAAGAATACCTGGTGTTAATTACGGAGGAATTCTTGGAGAAACTTTCGGAGGAGTTCTCGGAGGAACTTCCGGAGGAATTATTGGAGAAAATTCCGGAGGAATTTCTGGAGAAACTTCCGGAGGAATTCATGGTGTAACTACCGGAGGAATTCTTGGAGGAACTTCCGGAGGAATTCCTGGAGGAACTTCCAGAGGAACTTCCGGAGGAATTTCTGGAAGAACTTCCGTAGAAATTTCTGGACGAACTTCCGGAGGAATTCATGGTGTAACTACCGGAGGAATTCTTGGAGGAACTTCCGGAGGAATTCCTGGAGGAACTTCCAGAGGAACTTCCGGAGGAATTCCTGGAGGAACTTCCGGAGGATTTCTTGGAGGAACTTCCGGATGAATTCCTGGAGGAACTTCCGGAGGAATTCCTGGGGGAGCTTCCGGAGGAATTCCTGGAGGAACTTCCGGAGGAATTCCTGGAGGAACTTCCGGAGGAATTCCTGGAGGAACTTCCGGAGGAATTCCTGGTTCCTGGAGAACTTCCGGAGGAATTACTGGAGGAACTCCCGGATGAAATTTTGAAAATCTTGAATTTCTGGGGGAATTCTCAGAGGAATTTCTAGAGGAATTCCTGGAGGAATTTTTGAAGGTATTCCCTTAAGAATTTTCCAGATGATTTCCTGGAGGATTTTCTAGAGGAATTTTCGGAAGTTTTCTTAGAGGAATTCTTGTTAGAACTTCCAGAGGAATTCTTGGAGAAATTCCCGAAGGAATTTCTGGTGGAATTCTGAGGAAGGAGTACTTATAGAAATTTCCTGAGGAATGTCTAGAAAAATCCCGGTAGAATTTCTGGAGGAAATTCCAGAGGAATTCTTGGAGGAATTGCCGGAGCGTTTTCTAGAGGAATTTCCGAAGGAATTCGTGGAGGAATACCCGCATGGATTCTAAAAGGAACTCCTGGACGAACTGCTGGAGTATTTTGCGGGGGAACGTCTGGAGGAATTCTTGGAAGAATGTCCAGAAGAAATTTCCGAGGAGGAATTTCCGGAGTATTTTCTGGGGGAATTTTCGTACTTATTTTTGAAGGAATTTCCGGAAAAAATCCTTGGAGAATTTCTGGAGGATTTCCTGGTGAAATTTCTGGGTGAGTTCCCGAAGGAACTCTCGGAGGAATTCTGAGGAATACGGAGGAAGAAATCGCTGAAGAAGTTTTCTGAGGAACTCCTGAAGGAATTTCCGAAGGAATTCCTAGAGGAATTGCAAGAAGATTTCCTGGGGAAATTTCTACTGGAATTCCTTTAAGAATTTCCGGAGGATTTCCTGAAGGTATTTCCAGAGAAATTTATGAAGGAATTCCTGGAGGAATTTCCGGAGGATTTTCTGGGGAAATTATCGAAGAAATTGCTGGAGAAATTCCCGGATAAAATGTTAAAATTCTGGAACTCCTGGTGGCATTTCCGGAGGAATTTCTGGAGGATTTTTCGGAGAAATTCCTGGAGAAATTTTTGAAGGTATTCCCTTGAAAATTTCCAGAGGATTTCCTGGAGGAATATCCGGAGGATTTCCTAGAGGAATTTCCGGAAGATTTCTTGAAGCAATTTTCTGATGATTTCCTGGAGGAATTTCCGAAAGATTTCCTGGAAGAATTTCCGGAGGAATTCCCGAAGGAACTGCCGGAGGAATTCTGAGGCGAAATCTCGGAGGAATTTACGGAGGAATTCCTGGAGGAATTTTTGAAGGAATTTCTGGAGGAATCCTTGGAGAAATTCCTGGAAGAATTCATGAAGAAATTCCTGGAAAAATTCTTTAATGAATTCCTAGAGGAATTTGCGGAGGAACTCTTGGAGAAATTTGCTGAAGAATTCCTGGAGGAACTTCCGGAGGATGTCCTGTAGGAATTTCCGGAGGATTTTCTGGGAGAATTTTCGGGTTTTTTGGAGGAATTTTCGTATGAGTTCCTATAGGAATTTCCGAAGGAAATCCTGTAGAAATTTCTTGAGGAATTCCTGGAGTATTTTCCAGAGGAATTCTTGGAGGAAGTGCCGGAGGATTTCATGGAAGATTTTTCGGAGGATTTTCTGGGGAAATTTTCGGACTTATTTCTGGGGAAATTTACGGAAAAATTCCTGGAGGAATTTCTAGAGGATTTTCTGGTAGAATTTCTTGATAAATTCCCGAAGGATCTCCCGGAGTAATTTCCGATGGAATTCCTGGAGAAATTTCCGGAGAAACTCCTGAAGGAATGTTCGGAGGAATTGCTAGACGAATTTTCGAACGATTTCCTGGAGTAATTTCCGGAGGATTTTCTGAGAGAGGACTTGCGAATGAAGTTTTGTAATTCTGGAATTCCTGGAGAATTCCCGGGCTAATTTTTGGAAAAATTAGGTATTCCCTTAAGAATTCTTGGAAGAATTCTGGGAGGAGTTTGCGGAAGAATTCCTAGAGGAATTTCCGGAGACATTCTTGGAGAAATTTTCGGAGCAACTCCTGGAGGAATTTCGAAAAAATACCTGAAGTAATCTTCGGAGTAATCTTTGGAGAAATTTCCGGAGGAATGACTGAAGAAATTGGCAGAGGAATTCTTGGAGGAATTTCCGAAAGAATTCCTAGAGAGATTTCCTAACGAACTCCTGGAGAAATTTCGTGAGAAAATCCTTGAGAAATTTCCTAAGGAATTCCTGGAGGAATCTTGAAGGAATTTCTGGAGGAATTTCCAGAGGAATTTTTGGAGGAATTTTCGAGGGGATTCCGAAGGAATTGGGTTGTTTAGTGGTATATATGTTTTTACATATTCTGAACCAGCACCAATTTTTCAGAATTTTTGGAGCCCCGGAACTATTTTCAATTTGCATTTTAAACTTATATGGGAATAAAAAGTTGTTCTTATGCTGCGTGGGCCAACTATCGTTCTATGAATGTTAGTGTCATTCTATCGATTAAAATGGCTTATTGTTTGGTGTATAATAATGTAAATAAAAGGTTTACAAACAAAATAAAAATATGTTGGAGATCAAACTATGAAAAACTTCATTTTTTTTTTGCTAAACAACCCAATTCTCAGAGGAATACCCGGAGGATGGATTCAAGGAGGAACCCTTGGAGAATTTTTTGATCAATTTCCAGAAGAATTCTTGGAGGAATTCCCAGAGGATTTCCTGGAGGAATTTTCGTAGGATTTCCCGGTGGAATTTCCGGAGGATTTTGTGGGGAATTTTTGGATTTATTCCTGGAGGAACTTCTGGAGGATTTCCTGGTGGGATTCCCGGATGAAATTCCTGAAAGAACTCCCGGAGGAATTCGAAGGAAGGAATACCTGGAGAAATTTTCGGAGGCACTCCTAAAGGAATTTCCGGAGGATTTCCTAAAGGAAATTCCTGAGGAATTTCCGGAGGACTTCTTGGAGAAATTTCTGGTAGATTTGCTGGAAGATTTTCCGGAAGAATTCAGGGAGGAATTGCCCTTGGATTTTATGGAGGAATTTGAGGAAGAATTTCAATAGGAATTCCTGGAGGATTTTCTGAGGGAATTTTCGAAGAAATTGCTGTTGGAATTTCCAATTGAAATTTTGAAATGTTTGTATTCCTGGAGGAATTTTCGAAGCTATTCCTGAAAAAAATCCAGAGGATTTCCTGAAGAAATTTCCAGAGGATTTCCTATAGGAATTTCCGGAGGATTTCCTCAAGGAATTTCCGAAGAAATTCCAGAGGGATTCTTGGAGAAGTTTCCTGAGAGAATCCTGGAGAAATTTCCTGAGGAATTCCTGTAGAAATTTCGTTAGAAATTCCTTGAGTAATTCTTGGAGAAATACGCGGATAGATTCTAGGAGGAACTCGTGGACGAATTCCTGTAGAATTTCTTGAGGGAATTTACGGAGGATTTTCTGGGGCAATTTTAGGATTTATTCCTGGAGAAATTTTCGAAGAAATTCCTGGAATTTCTGTAGGATTTCCAGGAAGAATTTCTGGAGGATTTCCCGGAGGAATTTCCAGAGGAATTGCTGGAGGAATTTTCGGAGAAATTCTTGGAGGAATTTCCAGAGGATTTTCAGGGGGAATTTCCGATGAAATTGCTGAAGGAATTCCCGGATGAAATTTTGGAATTCTGGAATACCCGGAGGATTTTTTTGGGGAATTTTTAGAGGAATTCCTGGTATTCCATGGATTTTGCGTAGGATTTTGCGTTGAAGATGACATTTCTGGAGGAATTCCTGACTGAACTATTGGAGGTATTCCAGAAGGAATTTCTGGATGAATACTTGAAGGCGGGTTTTCCGAAGGAAGTCGTGACAGAATTTCCGAAGCAATTCCTGAAAGCATTCCAGGAGTAATTACTTCAACATTCCTGAAGTAATTTCTTAAAACATTCCCGAAGGAATCACTGAAGGACATCCTGAGGAATTTTTGGATGACATCCTTGAGGATTTTTTGTAGGGAGTTTTTCCCAAAGGAGTTTTTGGATAAATTTCCGAAGGAATTCCTAAAGAACTTCTGAATGATTTTCAATTTTCAAGGTGATATTCATACAATACTCAAAGGAATTCCTGACAAAAGGGCTAAATATGCAATTTCCTGTATGAATTCCTAGAGAAATTTCTGTAAAAATTATCGAAGGAATTCCAGGAAGAACTTTCAAAGGAATTCCAGGAAGAACTTTCGAAGGCATTCCCCAAAAAATCTAGGAAGATATTTCCCAAAAAATATGGGAGGGTTCCGGAAAGAATTTTTAAAAATATTCATGAAGCGATTTACAAAAGGACTTCTGGTGGAATTCTCAAAATAATTCCAGCATGAGTACACAAGGAAAATCCAATATAAATAATGAAAGAAGTTTTGGGTTAATTCCTGGAAGCACTTCCTGAAATATCCAGAAGCATTCATTGAGGAATGTTTAAAAGATTTTTAAAGAACATTTTTCGATTTTTTCTGAGGGTATTTTAAGTGGAGAAACTCTCTGGGGCATTCTCGTAAAAATCTTTCTGGGAAAATTTCTTGTGGTATTTTTGGGGGTGTTTCCAAAGTATAATTCTTATTTTTCTTTATTCATTCTAAATTCAATATTATTCAACCGATTCTTTTTAAAATTGTTACTTTTTTCGCGCAAATTTTGATACAGAATATTTCTCCTAGCATTTTAAATATAGTGAGGTAAAAGCCTAGCAATATTTCATATAACGTCTTGTTAGTAACGAAAAGGGAAATTTTCGTCTATTGGTTTTTCCGCTTGGCTGGTGGGGATCTTCGTTATCCTCTTTTGTTTTTAATAATTTTGAAATATGACGCCCTAAAAGAAAGGTCAGTTTTAAACAAATTTTAAAACACAAAGCAGTGGTCCTTACCCAGATCCTTATCATAAATGAAATCTGGATCGTTCTTATTTATGACGGAGTTCTACCGAAACAAATTTGCGTGAATGGTTTTCTTAGAAAGTTTTCAGCGGTCGGAAGCAAACGAACTGTCAAAACAATTCATGCTTTCCTTTTCATCCGCTCAGTTGCACCATCAGCCCATCACGATCCACCTTAGGATGCTTTGATGGGTTGCATGATGGTTGCGAATGAACAACTTATCGTGTAGCGCGACGTCGTTGTGACAACATGAAACAAACTCATCAAAAAACGATAAGATGAGTTTAACAACACACCTCCTATCTTTTTTCGAACGTAATTTTTTTAGGGAAAACGGTTATATTAGCTATCTACCATAAAAATTTGGTGATGGTAAACTAATAAACAAAAAAGTTATGACATTTCAAACATTTCACAATTTTCACATTTAGTAAAAAAAAATTTTTTTCTGTGTAAGTTATTTCGAGAATTGCAGTTTTATGCAGATTTTATTGTTAAGGGACGTGATTTAAACAAGTTGTTTTCATGATATTTTGATATAATTATTCATAGCATCTATAAGAAACTTAGACACGATCAAGTGTTGTGATCAAAAGTATTGATAGTGTCATAATTTTCATTGCACGTGACTGGCGAAAAATTCTTTTAATAGTGTTGAAACCTGTTGATAATAACGTTGATAGAAACATATCAGAAATGTTATTTTTAAGACAAAAGCTGCAAAATCAAAGATTTATATACACGTGTACGTCTATAGTTTACCTGCAAAAAATATACCTCTTAGAGAATAGACTTTATGATCGGGAGGAAACGGGTATCTTCAACAACAACAAATGCATGATAGGTACATACCATGACAATGCTCACGAAAAAGCAAAAAATTACTACTACTAAGGTTGTTAAAGATCTTATAGTAATTTTTTCTTCAGTCAAACAAATGACACCAAACTAGTCAGTAAAAACTTAAAAGTGATTTTGTTTATTGAAATATTACGAACAACATGAGTAGCCGCTTTCTCAACTGTTGTAGGCCGTTTGATGGAAAAAAGTGTTCAAAAGAGTTACGAAATCTCACCGAAAGCACCATAGATAAACTGAAAGCGACTGGTTATGCTCCAATGTCCACATTGAATACAAATTTACGCATTTGCACGTCCTGCCGTCTAAACGTTGACAAAAGAGCAATCTGTAGATCATCGGTTGAGCAGAGCGCAGGAAGTTCGAAAACGACAGCAACTGAGGAATTGCCAGATGTATCGACAACAACTGAGGAATTACCAGAAGTATTAAGTGCTGAGAGCCTTGCCACCGTACCATCAGCGAAATCTGTTTCAACAAATCAATCGGAAGATGAGTGTATCCAAAAGGTCAACATCGAACGCTTTAACGAGGGCATAGCTGGGATAAAAGTGACTCCGATTAAATGGAGTAAGATGGACTACGTTTATTACCCTGAGAAAAAATACCGTGAAATAAACGAAGCTGTACGAAGAAACCTCTTCAAATTAGGACCTGATGATGTGGAAAATACAGACTACGATGAGGTAATTATAAATATGAAGGAAAGGTTCTCGAATGCAGCCACGACAAGGAAAGAAAAATTATTGATTTTGTCGATGCTGCCAAGTTCGTGGTCTATTCAGGATGCCATTGATGAGTTCAAAACCAATAGAAATACAGTAAAAGAGGCAAAACAATTGAAGAATAACTGTCTTTCAACCAAAAATACTAGGTCTAGTACTGCATTAACAGATGAGACAAAAGAAATAGTAGTTCAATATTTTGAAGATGATGAAGTAAGTCGAGCTATGCCTGGTCAAAAGATTATGTATCAGTAAAAAAGATGGAAAGCGTCAAGCAATCCAAAAACGATTAATGATGACGACTTTGAAAGAAGCGTACACACGCTTCAAGGAAATTCACGATAATATTAAAATAGGTTTTTCCTCATTTGCAAGCCTTCGGCCAAGGCAATGTAAGCTTCTTTCCAATTCAGGAACACATAATGTGTGTGTGTGCACAACCCATGAGAATATTAATCTTATTTTACATAGTTTGAAAAGAATCAATTTAACAAAGGATATTAAAATGTTAACTGTTAGTCTTTTGTGTGAAAATACAACATCTAATTGCTATCTACGATCTTGTTCGGATTGTCCAGATTCTTCATCATTGGAAAATACTTTATTCGCTGAGTTTGAAGAAAAATATATTGATCAGTTATCATTTGAGCAATGGGTGACCACGGATAGGTGTGACATAGAAACTATTGTAAAACCTGTAGATGAGTTTGTGTCATATTTTTGCTTGAAATTAGAAAGTTTAATCCTCACGATTTCATTAAAACAGAACAATCCAGCTTTTTAAAAATACGAAAAATACATTACAAAATGGTGAATTTTTAGTCATTTGTGATTTTTCTGAAAATTACAGCTTTGTATTGCAAGATGAAGTGCAGTCCCATCACTGGAACGTACAACAAGCTACAATTCATCCATTCGTTATTTATTTTAATGGAAGTACGCAAATTGAACACTTAAGTTTTATTATAATTTCCGAAGATTTAAGACACGATTCAGTATCCGTAAACTTGTTCATTGAAAAAATGATTAACTTTTTACGCGTTGATAAGCATAAAGAAGTCAAAAAGATATATTTCATGTCTGATGGAGCAGCGTCGCAGTACAAAAATCGTAAGAATTTTTCGAGCCTATGTCAATTTAAATCAATGTACGGAATTGATGCAGAATGGCATTTTTTGCTACATCACATGGCAAAGGTCCTTGTGATGCTATTGGAGGAACAATAAAGCGCATGGCCACAAGAGCAAGTTTAGCCAAAGAACGTGAGCATCCAATTAAAACTGCGAAAGAACTTTTTGATTGGGCAAATCGTAGAAAAGAAAAAGATTTAACCAAATTATCATTTTGTTTTACTACTACTGAAGAGTACGAAATAAAGGCTTCAGAGCTCAGCGAGCAATTTAATAACGCGAAAACGATCCAAGGAACCCAAAAATTTCACTGTTTCATTCCATTGTCGGAAAATAAAATTAAAGCAAAACTATACTCAAACTGTGCTGATAATAATTCAAAAGTGTTCGATATTTTAAAAATTTGAATAAAAATAAATAAAAAATAAGTATTAATAAACTGTTTTCATGATATCATAACCCATACCAAAATTCAAACCCAAAACTCTTAGAGTTTCTATAACAACATTGTGTAACTGCCACATTTAATTTAATACTTAGGATAATATTAATTCATTTTTATTTATTTATACATATAATATTTATACATATAATATACATAATATCGATGAATACATAAATATGGAATATCATACAAACAACTTGTTTAACTCACGCAAGGCCCTTAACAATAAAATCAGCATCAAACTGCGATTCTTGAAAAAAAAATACACGGAAATTTTTTTTGTTTACTATATGTGAAAATTGTGAAATGTTTGAAATGTCATAACTTTTTTGTTTATTAGTTTACCATCACCAAATTTTTATGGTAGATAGCTAATATAATGGACCGTTTTCCCTAAACAAATTACGTTCGAAAAAAGATAGGGTTTTGAGATATTTGAGTTTTTGTGACAAAAATGATATTTTTAAAGGCAAAAAAATTTTTTTTTTTACTGTGCACATTTTCTTAAGAATCACCATTAAGTTGTCTAACTTTGCTGAAAAAATCATAACAATGGAACATTCCGTTTTTGCTGTGCAGCTTTTTAAATATTTTTGAACCATTTTCACAGACACCCTTTTGAAAAGTTAGTCGTGACTCAATATGAAGATTTGATATCGAAAAATGACGTTGTAGATGAAATTGAAAAACTGTGCAAAGTTTCAACTCAATAGAAAATCATGAATTAAAAATTTTCTTAAATTTTGATGCTGTTGCTAGGAATCGCTCCACTTCGTCCCCTCCTGCGGCACCGGAAGGCGAGTCCGTTACCACCCCCGCGATCATAGACCGTGGCAAGAATTTAACGGTAAATCGCACATGGGCAATTATATTACTCAAATTTCCAGGGAAAAAAGAGGAATAATAATATAATAAATTAACAATCATTTGTCATAAACTCAAGAATTTTGTAGAACAACGACTTTTGGGGGAAACAGTATTTTTATGCACTTAAAAGCTTAAAAATCACTTTAACATGGACAAAACGCAAGGGGCAACTAACTCTAAACTTTCGACAGTATCCAAAAATACTAACAAATACTAGCGGAAAACTACGCCGTATCTACGGTAAATTGATCGAAGAGCCCTGGTTGGGAAAGCATGAAACACAACGCCACCCAGTCGATACAGTCCACCCAGTTTTAGGCAACACATGATTTCAGTCTCCTTTAAATTCTTAAAAAATCACTGAACAACTATTTCTATTACTATTACTTTTCGAGCAACTTTTGGAGCCAACATTTGGGTTTGATGGTATTAGAAACATAAAATGAAAGTTTTCTAGAACCTGTGGAAGGTAGAAATCAGGTGTTTCCCATACGGGGGAGCACTGTGTTTCATCAACAATCCGACAAACGCCATAACAACCAAACTAGCAACCGTTTCATTGTTTGACGAAAAACGTGGATACTAGAAATATCACGAAATACTATTGCGGGACAATGAGTAATATTATCGCAAAGTTTAGAGTTACTTGCCCCTTGACAAAACGTGAACGGAACGAATCGCAATGTTCACAAGACTTGTAGAGCACACCAATAGCTTCCGTATAGAGGTTGTTGCGATAGTTTTTGACGTTTATATCTCATGTTAGAATTTTTCCAAAATTAAAAATAGCCCAAAAACACTAAATCGACTTGAGCCACCTCGAAATTTTATCCGAATTAGCTGAAAATTTGACAGGAGACTTATTTTAGCATAAGAATTGTGATTCTGGGCTGACCGGCTGAATTTTTGATACTTTTTGAAAACATGAAGAGGTCTATTAAATATCTAGAATGGAAGTTTTTGAGAAAAAAAAGTTTGCTTCGATTATATGTAAAATATGATTATATGGACCTGTATCATTCAACTTTATGAACTCTAAGATTTAGTTTAATAAGTTTAGATAAAGTAGTTTCACAAATATTCACGTTGAGGTTTCCAGGCCATAAGTTACAATTTTTGCACTCGTGTATCATGAAGCTAATACTATGGTACTTGAGTAAAGAAAAGCCACTTCTCCCATTCACTCCTACCTTTCCTCCCCCACTTCGTTTGCGCCCTCTAGTTAATCTTGCGAGCAAAGACAGGATTGCATAGTTTATCCATTGTTTGCTATTCATACACTGAAAGGCATAAAAAAGCTTTTAATTAACACTAGGATTCATTCGTTCAGAAAATCGTTGTAACTAAATTTTCAATTGGCTATATCTCAGTGGTTTTTCAACCGATTTTCTCAGTTTTTTTACCAACCTCTTAGCCATCTCTTCTAGTTTCTGGACATTGCAAAATATTGTATATAGGGGTGTTCAATTTTTCACTAGAGCTGTGGGAGTAAAGCAACGGATTTAGAAAAATGCGATTTTGGAGATATACTTATATTTCATTACCAAAAATGAAATCTATTCATATAGTGATGATGGAAATGATAAAATAACAAAATAACAAAGACATCACCTGGAACATAAGAACACATTTTGAGCATCCCTACTATACATACGATGATAATTCGGTACATTTAGGAACCATTTTATTCTACACGATGTATAAAGCTTCAGAAAATGTTTTCAAGCATGTTGTCTACTGTGAACTTGTTAAAATAAATGTAAACTATATACGAAACATGTGTGATAATAAATTATGATGTTCTAGGATCTCCGAACTATACTGGAATTTGAATCAAATGGTCTACCGAATCAACCAAGGCTTCCATGATGCCCCCAGCCGTAGTATCAACCCAATTATGTCCTCCGAGTATTTGTCTTTCACTTGCGTCTCAAATCCAAACATATGAGATGTTGTAAGATCTCCAAATTGTCCTGGAGTTTGAGTAAAATGGTTTATCGAATCAATCACGGCTTCCATGATGTCCACTTCCGTAGTATGAACCCTATTATATCCTCCGAGTATTTGTTTTTCACTACCATCTCAAATCCAGGCATTTGAGATATTGTAAGATCTCCAAATTGCCCTGGAGTTTGAGTAAAAGAGTCTATCGAATCAACGAAGGCATCCATGATGTCCCCAGCCGCGGTATCAACCCAATTATGGCCTCCGAGTATTTATCTTTCACTTGCGTCTCAAATCCAGGCATTTTGAGATGTTGTAAGATCTCCAAATTGTCCTGAAGTTTGAGTAAAAGAGTCTATCGAATCAACCAAGGCATCCATGATGTCCTCAGCCGCGGTTGCAACTCAAATATGTTCTCCGAGTATTTATCTTTCACTTGCGTCTCAAATCCAGGCATATGAGTTGTTGTAAGATCCCAAATTGTCCTGGAGTTTGAGTAAATTGGTCTATCGAATCAACCAAGGCATCCATGATGTCCCAGCCGCGGTATCAACCCAGTTATGGGCTCCGAATATTTATTTTTCACTTGCGTCTCAAATCCAGGCATTTGAGATGTTGTAAGATCTCCAAATTGTCCTGGAGTTTGAGTAAAATGGTCTATCGAATCAACTAAGGCTTCCATGATGTCTTCTGCCGTAGTATAAACCCTACTATGTCCTCCGAGTATTTGTCTTTCACTTGCATCTCAAATCCAGGTATTTAAGATGTTGTAAGATCTCCTAATTGCCCTGGAACTTGGGCAAAATGGTCTATCGAATCAACCAAGGCTTCCATGATGTCCAGAGTCGCAGTATAAACCCTATTATGTCTTCCGAGTAATTGTCTTTCGCCTGCGTCTCAAATCCAGGCATAGGCGATGTTGAAAGATCTCCAAATGGTCCTAGAGTATGAGTAAAATGGTCTATCGAATCAACGAAAGCTTTCATGATGCCCCTAGCCACGGTATCAACCCAATTATGTCCTCCGAGTATTTACCTTTCACTTGCGTCTCAAATCCAGGCATTTCGAATCTATCGAATCAACCAAGGTTTCCAAGATGTCCTCTGCCGCGGTATCACCTCAATTATGTACTCCGAGTATTTGTCTTTTACTTGCGTCTTAAATCTAGGCATATGACATGTTGTAAAATCTCCTAATTGTCTTGAAGTTTGAATCAAATGATCTAACGGATCAACCAAGGCTTCCATGAAGTCCCCAGCCACGGCATCAACCCAATTATGTCCTCTGCATATTTGTCTTTCACTTGCGTCGCAGTTTCAGGCAATTGAAATGTTGTGAAATCTCCAAATTGTCCTTGAGTTTGAATCAAATGGTCTATCGAATCGACCAAAGCTTTCATGATGTCCCCAGCCACACTACCAACCCAATTATGACCTCCGAGTATTTGTCTTTTACTTGCATTACAAATCCAGGCATATGAGTTGATTACTTTACCGATGATGTTTATTGTTTATTATTATTATAATAATCATCCGACAGTGTATGTTTGTCTTAATGAAACTTTACTCTGAAAACCTCAATTTTAAGAACATCACTTTGTCAGTCGAAGTCTAATTTCGGGCACGTCTCGTTCATCATTGATCAAATTGGTACAATCAGGTCCTAGTAATGGTGTCCTCGAGGTAAATGGAAGAAGACACTAGAATGGAACGTACAGGCAAGCATATTGATGTCCATTATCGCCAAAAAATAGGGGGAGGGGGTGATTACCCGATACACCAACAAGAACTTTGGTAAGTCTGCAAGTTGTACTCCCAGAATTCATCAATGATCATCCGCAGGCTGAACATCTGATCCGTCGTTGATCGACCCTCACGAAAACCTGCCTGGTATTCGCTGACGAAGGACTCTTCTAGCGGTGTCAGTCTGTTAAATAGAATACGCGAAAGAATTGTGTACGCCGAGTTCAGAAGGGTGATCCCTCTGTAATTGGCTCACTCTAGTCGACGGTAATTGCTTTCAAAAGTTATGAAGAGAATGGGAAACAATCCAAAAAGGTTGGTGTTTTGGTTAAACGGAAGAAAGGAGAGATCACTTACTACCTGGTTTATTTCGGTTTTTTCTCTTTGAATCGAGAAAATGAGGGAACCGAAAACATTTCAGAGAGGCTTCGTAAAGCGTGTTGTTTTGGGAGGAGTACGTTAAGTACTACGTAGGACCAGTCACGGCAGCAGAAATCTCACACTCCGGTACACTGTCATCCCTAGCTGCATGATTTGGGTAATCACTTGTCATAAGACAATTTTTAATTGTAACTTACCAGATACGTGAGGCCTTCTTTAGTGTCTCGTACTTGACTCGACTAAATGTGTGCATGAGCTCGGAAGACATGATTTGATACATACCTTCGCTGGAGACATAGTTTTAGGCGAGGTTGATTTGGTTGACAGACTACTTGATCCACATCCAGGGCGATTTGGAGGACTAATAAGATCGCATTTTTATATACCAAACATGTGCATGGGCTCGGAAGATTGGATAAAAACATCTGCTGGAGACATATTTCAAGGTAGGGTTGATTTGCAAGTCGCGATTCATTTGGAAAGTAATTTAAAAACAATTATGTCCACTAAATTACGTAGATATCGTGGCTGAAGACATCATGGCAGCCTTGGTTGATTCGGTAGGCCATTTGATTCAAACTCCAGGACAATTTGGAGAATTTACAACATCTCATATGCCTGGATTAGTGACGCACGAGAAAGTCAAATACTCGGGGGACGTAATTGAGTTGATACCGTGGCTAGGGACTTCATGGAAGCCTTGGTTGATTCGGTAGACCATTTGATTTAAACTCCAGAATAATTTGGAGATCTTCCAACATATGATAAGTCTGGATTTGTGACGCAAGTGAAAGACAAATACTCGGAGGATATAATTGTGTTGAAACTGCGGCTGGGGATATTATGGAAGTATTCGTTGGTTCGGTAGGCCATTGGTTTCAAACTCCAGAACAATTTGGATATCTTTCAACATCTCATATGCCTGGATTTGTGACGTAAGTGGAACTTGAAGACTCAGAGAACATTATTGGGTTGATACCGCTGCTGGAAACAGCATGGAAGCCTTGGTTGATTTGCTAGACTATTTGATACAAACTCCAGGATATTTAGGAGATATTACAACATGTCATTTGCCTGGATTTGGGACGCAAGTGAAAGACAAGCTAGCGACTTCATAGAAGCCTGATTCGAAAGACCATTTCACTCAAACTCCAGGATAATTTGGAGATCTTACAACATCTCATATGCCTTTATTTGAGGCGCAAATATAATGCAAATACCCGGAGGACATAAAAGAGGCTGAGGACATCATGAAAGCTTTGGTTGATTCAATAGACCATTTTGCTCATACTCTAGAACCATTTGAAGATCTTACAACATCCCCTATGCCTGGATTTGAGACGCAGGTGGAAGACAATTATTCGGAAAACATGATAGGGTTTATACTGCGACTGAGAACATCATGGAGGCTTTGGTTGATTCGATAGACCATTTTACTCAAAATCCAGGACAATTCGGAGATCTTAGAACATCTCAAATGCCTGGATTTGAGACGCAAGTGAAACATAAATAAGGGAGGGACATAATTGGGTTAATACCGCGGCAAAGGACATCATTGGAGCCTTGGTTGATTCGATAGACCATTTTACTCAAACTCCAGGACAATTTGGAGATCTTACAACATCTCATATGCCTGGATTTGAGGCGCAAGTGAAATACAAATACTCGAAAGACATAAAAGAGTTGATATCGCGGCTGGGGACATCATGGAAGCCTTGGTTGATTCGGTAGACCATTTTACTCAAACTCCAGGACAATTTGGAGATCTTACAACAACTCAAATGGCTAGATTTGAGACGCAAGTGAAAGACAAATACTCGGAGGACATAATTGGGTTGACACCGCGGCTGAGGACATCATGGATGCCTTGGTTGATTCGATAGACCATTTTACTCAAACTTCAGGACAATTTGGAGATCTTACAACATCTCAAATGCCTGGATTTGAGACGCAAGTGAAAGATAAATACTCGGAGGCCATAATTGGGTTGATATCGCGGCTGGGGACATCATGGATGCCTTCGTTGATCCGATAGACCATTTTACTCAAACTCCAGGACAATTTGGAGATCTTACAATATCTCAAATGCCTGGATTTGAGTAATAGTGAAAAACAAATACTCGGAGGACATAATAGGGTTCATACTACGGCAGTGGACATCATGGAAGCCGTGGTTGATTCGATAGACTATTTTACTCAAACTCCAGGACAATTTGGAGATCTTACAACATCTCATATGTTCGGATTTGAGACGCAAGTGAAAGACAAATACTCGGAGGACATAATTGGGTTGATACTACGGCTGGGGGCATCATGGAAGCCTTGGTTGATTCGGTAGACCATTTGATTCAAATTCCAGTACAGTTCGGAGATCCTAGAACATCATAATTTATTATCACACATGTTTCGTATATAGTTTACATTTATTTTAACAAGTTCACAGTAGACAACATGCTTGAAAACATTTTCTGAAGCTTTATACATCGTGTAGTATAAAATGGTTCCTAAATGTACCGAATTATCATCGTATGTATAGTAGGGATGCTCAAAATGTGTTCTTATGTTCCAGGTGATGTCTTTTATTTGTTATTTTATCATTTCCATCATCACTATATGAATAGATTTCATTTTTGGTAATGAAATATAAGTATATCTCCAAAATCGCATTTTTCTAAATCCGTTGCTTTACTCCCACAGCTCTAGTGAAAAATTGAACACCCCTAGATACAATATTTTGCAATGTCCAGAAACTAGAAGAGATGGCTAAGAGGTTGGTGAAAAAACTGAGAAAATCGGTTGAAAAACCACTGAGATATAGCCATTTGAAAATTTAGTTACAACGATTTTCTGCACAAATGTATCCGCGTAAGTTTTTTTTAGCGAATCAATCCTAGTGTTAATAACTATGGTAATAGAACAGTAAGTTGAAAAGCAGGTCAAGTTCCAGTAGAAATGAAAAGCCATTGAAGAAGAAGACCCTGATTTGTTCGCAATCTCAATTATAACTTTTACTATAAAAACACAACTTTACCTGTTCCCGTGACTATCGCTTCGCTTAAACCATAAACCATGAAAATCATTCGCCAGTGAGACGACTTTTTCAGCACTATATATTAATACCTTCGGCCTCATTTTCACTTCGTTACCGATGCTGAACAGGAAACTTCAACTTAATTTTACGTGTTTTCCTCGCCCGTTGGAACGATGTTTTTATCGTCCGAGTTCTCCCTCGTCGCATTTCAGGGAAGTTCAACAACCACCACCACCGCCAATCCTTATTTCGGGCTCGGCTCACCCCCATCAACGTAAAGAACTCGTGTAAATAGTCCTGTAAGTGTAACGCTTCTAGTCACTGCAGCAGATCCGGTGCCACGTCGCACGGCGAGTTGAGTACGTGCAATGATTGGGAAATATTCCGACCGAAAGGAACGGAAATTTAGGGCATAGTGGGATAACCCGATGCAGTCAGTGCAGTGCTACATAAGCCGTAGAGAAGCAACAGTGCAGCTCAACTCAGCTCAGCGAGAGCGCCGTTGAAAAATATAGGTAACCCACCTTTCGCAGGCACGAGGAAAAAACTGTAACGAAAGCAAGAACAAAATCGTTATTCAATTTAGATCGCGTGCAAGCGTTGGCAAAATTTCAATCCACTATTTTATAGCTTGGGTCTGCCTACTACCCACCACCCAGCCCCAAGCGACCAACAACACAGTGTTTCCCGTGACTCGAATCCGCAATTGAAAATGTTTCGAAAATTTTATCCAATTTTTGTTAAATATGTCATAAGTCTTTTAAGAAATTATTATAGCGATGAATGCTAATGTTGGGCTCTCTTCGATTAACTGTTTTGGCATAAAATCGGTTTGCATGACGAGCATTTGGCAAAACTGTGGACAAATTGAGTAAACACATGCTGTAGAAGTTCTAAACTCGTCCACCGGGTATCTTCAAAGAAGGATTTTTAGTCTTATTCCTGGTACTCGCGTACCTAATGGGTAGAGTGAACTTCTTTAGTTCTTCGTTCAAGAACACTTCAAGCGTAGCCGTGAGAATTGAAAATTAGTTATATGTTTCTCATCAGATCGACATAATGTAAAAGTGTAAATTTCCCTTAGCAGTGCAGGAATGTGCATAAAAAAATTATATTCCTAATTTATATTAATATATACCGGTTAAAGTACCTCATAGTTGAAAATTGCACTCAGTTTTTTATAACACGTTACTTTACTCACTTAAAATTTGTTTAGTTTTGAAATAATTTACCAATTTTATATTATTTCGAATTTTGACAGCTCAGAGCCAACTATGAATGTGTCAGGAAGAGAGCTGATAAGTGAAAAAGCTTGACTTCACCCAATAATTTCGATTAGAAACTCTACTTACGAGTATTGTTCAATGTTTTAATGTACTGCAAAATTCTACACATTTTATTGGCAAAAATTCATTAATTTAATTCATGATTCTAATTAGTGCACACATACCCACTCTCCACGCGAAGTACAAATATAATCTATAATCAAATAAAATGTATGTGTGGTCTCTAATATGCAGTTATTGAATTTATGTGTGGGTAAAAATTGCATATATTTGGGTCGCCAAATTGCAAAAATTTATATGTGCGACAAATATATTCAATATAAAGAATTTTCTCGGTGTGGTATTGATTGAAAAAAATATATTTTGAGTAGTTTGCACTTCTTTAGACTACTGAGCGAAAATTATTTTCTAAGTAACAATCCCTCACCCTTTCAAAACCAGGCGCATACTTCGTTTAAAAATCGATTTTCAAGATTTGTTTCGATTATTTTCACTTGTCGCTTTACTTTATTATCGAATCATCAACTTTATCTTCAAGAACTAGGTTTTCACTACAGTTTAAATCGCAATATACCAACATCCTAGACTGAATAATGACATAATGTAAAAGTGTAAATTTCCCTTAGCAGTGCAGGAATGTGCATAAAAAAATTATATTCCTAGTTTATATTAATATATACCGGTTAAAGTACCTCATAGTTGAAAATTGCACTCAGTTTTGTATAACACGTTACTTTACTCACTTAAAATTTGTTTAGTTTTGAAATAATTTATCAATTTTATATTATTTCGAATTTTGACAGCTCAGAGCCAACTATGAATGTGTCAGGAAGAGAGCTGATAAGTGAAAAAGCTTGACTTCACCCAATAATTTCGATTAGAAACTCTACTTACGAGCATTGTTCAATGTTTCAATGTACTGCAAAAATTCTACACATTTTTATTGGCAAAAATTCATTAATTTAATTCATGATTCTAATTAGTGCACACATACCCACTCTCCACGCGAAGTACAAATATAATCTATAATCAAATAAAATGTATGTGTGGTCTCTAATATGCAGTTATTGAATTTATGTGTGGGTAAAAATTGCATATATTTGGGTCGCCAAATTGCAAAAATTTATATGTGCGACAAATATATTCAATATAAAGAATTTTCTCGGTGTGGTATTGATTGAAAAAAATATATTTTGAGTAGTTTGCACTTCTTTAGACTACTGAGCGAAAATTATTTTCTAAGTAACAATCCCTCACCCTTTCAAAACCAGGCGCATACTTCGTTTAAAAATCGATTTTCAAGATTTGTTTCGATTATTTTCACTTGTCACTTTACTTTATTATCGAATCATCAACATTATCTTCAATAACTAGGTTTTCACTACAGTTTAAATGGCAATATACCAACATCCTGGACTGAATAGAATAATATGTATACAAGATTCAACGGAAGCAGGAGCAAGCGCATTTCCGGTGATTAGTGAGGATTCAATTGGAGGAGTTGGAATGCGGTGGTCGGAATCTAAGAGTCAGATTTCTTCGGAGAATCTCCTTGGTAAAAACCGATGTATTTACGATTATCGAGGACAGTTTAAAAATGACTTGTACATACAAAAATATTAGAACGAACATTGTTTAGTAGTGTTCGAAATGGTTTAACTATTATTTTTCTTGAGAAATAAATACTTAGGCAATACTTAGGTATTATTAGGGACCAAATCTACTTGGTTTACTGTCCCCGTTCCAGTCGCATCTCAAACAAATGACATAAATTTATACTGAAAGCAAGTACTTCCGTTGAAATGCGACATCCATGGATCTTTGAAAATTGGGATAAAGGTGCTGTCCAAATAGATCTTTCCCCTACTGGTCATGTTTCCAGTATAGGATTGCAAATGAATAGTTGGACAGATCTGAATGACTGTTCGTTATAACTCAGTATTTTGACAATTGTTCTTCTTCTTCTTCTTCTTCTGATTTATATGTCAGATCACTACGATTGAGAAAAAGTTAACAGCCAGCAACGATTTGCTCAATAGTCTTAAAATTCGTAGCATACACAATATCATTTTTTTTTTATTTTCAGGTGGCAAAGCTTTCTGGTTCGCAATTTTGGACCTTCGGAAATACTGTGCTCCACACAAACCTGGACTGGACCAACGATTTTGTTCTCCACAGGGGGAGCAGGAGTTCGCGGCGCACGTGAGGCGTGATAATCTTTCCGCCGGGATCCTACTATAGAGTAAAAAAAAACATCCGCACACCTCGGGTTTGTATTTCTATACCGGATACGCGCCAGATGTGGTCGGAGTTTGTGATTTGTTGGAATTTTGTGCGGTGATTGCAAAAAGTTAAACAACTGTCCGGTGAGTGACTGCCGGAGAAATCACGTTCCCACACCAATAATACAGAGGAGCTGCTGCCGCCAATCACGTGGAAAAAACGAAACACAGTTCGTGAGGTGAAAAGTTGTGAATAGGATTGGAAGTAGAACAGTGATTACATCAGGACGGGTCAATTTCATAAATAAATCAAAAAATATTTGTTAGGACGACGTCGCAGAACAGTGAAGGAATAAATCCGAGCAGCATGACTGCGAACGGAATGGCAATGATTGGAGTATCAACAAGTTGGAGACGCTTCCTCGTGGATTAAATGGGACGGTGAGTAGGTTGCCACTGATTGACTTCTTTTGAATTAAGAATAGAATGAGTCCACGTGTCGGGCGTCTATTTGCGTCGATTTGTACCGAACATTATTATATCATTAAAATGTTATTTTTAGGGCACGCAATTGATTCAGCGAACCGATTCTTACATAACAACACAAAATAACAACCATAAAAGATAAGCTAAAGTTATATTAGCGTAGCTCAACACAGATTTGTTCTCAACATGCGTGAAAGTATATCATTAATAAATGGATCCTATTATTGGACACATTATTTAAAATACTGCATCCGTCACAACTGAAGCGTATACTAAGATGTGTTTTCCGTTTGGCGAATGTATGAGGCACATTTATAACGAGCACTCAGATCACGGCATTTAAGAAAATATGTTTAAAGACATAGTTTGATTATAACTATCAGAACAGTCTATACCAATAAAGCATCTAAAATGGAGTTAATTTATTGTGTCAAATTAGCCAGACGGTCATGCTGAAAACTCTGGCAAGTTTGCTCTCATACAGTAGTCTAGTGAACCATGCAACTCATGATCAATTTCATCAAACATTTCAAGCAACTCCTTGGAATCCTTGGTAGTATAATATACGCAGGGGTCGCTTAATACGAGAATAGAATTCATCAATTTCTTGGTCCATCACACCTGTCATATCTTTAATTTTTCCTAGATTTTTTGTGGATTTTCTCCTGAGGACCTAACGTGTTGATAATTCCACAGACCAGTAAAAACCAAAAACAAACCGCGTATAAAGCAACCCTAGTGTATTAAACAGACTTTCTAACCAGTCAACTTGTCACGGTAGGCAGAAAGCAAAGTAGGCTCGGAAGAAAAATATTTTTTTTTCTTTCCCATCTTTTTTTAATTTTTTTTTTTACTTCAAGAGTAAAGCATAGTTTATAGAGCACTGCACGAAAAAATCTCTTTCTCTTTCGTTCCTAAGAAATTTTGACATTTACTGGCCTTGTTGTTTCCAAATTTCTTTACAGCGAGAAAGAGACAAAGCAGCCCGTGCAGTGCTCTATAGCTTCATTCTGGTGCAGGGATGCCAGCCTGGCATTGCCAGGTGATTTTTCAAATGTCTTCACAGTCGAGTAAAAATGTCTTCAAATGTCTTCAATATTGAAATTATGATTATTGGCGAAATATTACAAAATCCAATAGGTTTCTAAATTCAATCATCCTCCTTATTCCTCCTATATCCTTATTGTTTATTTCAAATTGTTAGAATTATTAGGAGGTCCCGTAGCGTAGTTGGCTACACGTTCGCCTTACAAGCGAATGGCCATGGGTTCGATTCCCAGCCCCTCCACCAAACCCTCGTCAGTCGCTGGATCCGCAGCCCATACGGTGGCGTTTGGGGTACGCGCCTTACCATCACGGCTGCCTGATGACGACTGACAAATTGTTCTTCTCGGAGACATTCCTCCAACGTTAGCCGGATAAATGGCAGCCGAACAATGCAACGATCAATGGATACACACGACATGGACAAACGGACACAATGGACTCACGACGAGATGGACTGGCACCGACAACTATAATGGTAATGGAAATCTAAAAATAGATTCTGTGTGGATTCAGAGTCTATCATGGGCGTAGCCAGGATTTCGATTAGGGGGGGGCCAAATTTTTTAGGTCTTCTGAATCGTTGTTTTATGGTAGTTTTATAAAAACACATGAATATTAGTGCTTGGTACTTTTTCCTTCTAAGCTCCAAACACTTTGAAACCAAATCCACAACCAACAGTAAAGGCTGAATTTCAACAGCGCGTTGCGCGTCAGCGTTTTGTACTAAAACGTAATGCCAATAAACGTGACGCATTCACGCCCGGATTCTTCAGGAATGCCTCCAGCAATTTCTTCGGCAATGTCTTCAGGAATTCCACTATCAATATCGCCGGGAATTGACCGAAAATTCCACCATTATTTACTCCAAGAAATCCTCAAAGAATATTCCGTGAAAATTCCGCAGAATTGCCAATAAACATTCCTGAGAATTCCGCAAAAAATCTTCGAACTTCCTGTGTAAATTCCATATTTTTTTCCGTGAAGGTTTCGAATAATTTCTTGTGAAAATTTCAAAGAATTTCTCCAGAAATTATACCGAAAATAAAATCAACAATGGAATTTTTGGAGGAGTTCCTAGATTAATTCCCAAAGATATCCAGAAAGAATTCCGGTGGAAACTTTAAGATTTCCACTGGACATTCTGCAGGAGTTCCTTCGAAAATTCCTCCGGGAATTCTTCCAGGAGTTCAACTTGCAGATCCTCCAAGAATTCCTCCAGGATTTCCTCCGAGAATTATTCCAGTAGTACTATCGGCAGTTCCTACGGGGGCTCTCTGAAAATTCTTCCGGGAATTTCTCCAGAATTTCCTCCGGGAATTATACAGAAATCCCTCCAGAAGCTCCTCCGAGAATTTCTCTGGGAGCTCTTCAAGGAATTCTCCGGGAGGTCCTCTGATGATGATGATGGTCCTGCTACATACCCCTACAAAGGTTTCAGCTAGATGAGATTTGTCTATAATATGAATTCTCCAAGATTTTTTCCGAGAAGTCTTCTGGTAGATTTACTGGCAGTTCCTCCGGAGGTTCATTTAAAAAATCTCCCGGGAGTTTCTTTAGAAATTCCTCCGGGTATTCCACCAGTAGCTCTTCCAGGAGATCATTCCGGCTTTTTTCAGGAAATCATTTAGGCTTTCTTCAGAAAATTAGCTGGAAATTCCTCCCGAAGTTCTTCCGATAGTTTTTCTGGGAGTTCCTCCAGGAGGTCCTCTAGGAATTCTTCTAGGAGTTTCTCCTGAAATTCCTCCGGGAGTTCTTACGGGAGCTCCTCCGTCAGTTCCTACGTGAATTTCTCCGGGAGATCCACCAGCAGTTTTTATGAGCATTTCTCCGGGAGTTTCACCGGCAGTTCCTTTGAGAAGGAACTTCCGGAGGAACTCCCAGAGGAATTTCTGTAGGAATTCCCGGAGAAAGTATCAGAGGAATTTTCGGAAGAACTGCCAGAGGAACTTCTAGATGAATTTATTGAAGAACTACAGGAAGAATTTCCGGAGGAAATCCTGGAGGAACTCTCGTAAGAACTTCTGGATGATTTCCAGGAAAAACTCCTGCAAGAATTCTTAAAGGACCTCCCGGAGGAGCTCCCAGAGAAATTTTCCGAGGAACTTCTGAAGGAATTTGTAGATAAATTTCCAAAGAAAGCCTTAATGAACTCCTGAAAGAAAGTCTGAATGAATTTCCGGAGGAACTACTAGTGGAACTCCCGGAGAAATTTTCAGAGGATCAGCCGATGGAATACCCGGATTTGAATTTCTAGAGGAACTTTCGAAATCCCATTTCCCTTGAAATTCCTGCCAAATATCCTCAAAGAATCCCCTGAAAAGTTCCTGGAGAGATTACTAGAGAAACTTTTGGAAAAACTCCTGGGGGAGCTCCCGGAGGAACTCCCACAAGCACTTCCAGAGGAATTCTCACAAGGTAGTACTGAAATAATTATTGAAGAAGTTCATGAAGGAATTCCTGGAGAAATATCAAAAGGAATTCCCGAAAAAATACCAGGAGGAATTAATTCAGAAATTACCAAATGAAATCCAGAAAGTATTCCCAGATGAATTGCTGTTCTTTGTTTGTTCTGAAGAAATTCCTGGAAGAACTCTTGGAAGATATCTTGGAGGAACTCTAACATTACTTTCCGAATGAAATTCTAGAGTAAATTCCGAGTGAAGTCCGGAAAGAATTCTAGAACAATTCCGCGGAAAAAAATCTGGAGAAATTCCTGAAGGAAGAGAAAAATTTCCGGGGAAATACTTGGACGAGTTCTTGCAGAAATTCCAAAAGATATTTCTAGAGGAATTCTTGAAGGATATTCTGAAATAATTGCGGAAAGAATTCCAAAATGTAATTCTAGAGGATTTCGCTATTGAATTCATAGAGGTATTCCCGGAAAAAGTCCTGGAAGTTAAGGCTACCTTACACCTCGGGAAAATTTTCCGCCGGATTTTGGTCCCCGTGCATTTTAAATGGGGCCGGGATTTTGATTTTCCGTGCCCAAATCCCGAAAACATCGCATATGCAAAAATACATGGGGAAAAATCCGCGAACTAAATTCTCGAAGTGTGAGGCTACCTTTATCCCGGAGGAATTTAAGGAAGAGTTCCTGGAGAAATGCCCGAAGCAGTTTCTTATAGATTAGCAGATGAAATTATGGAGCGAAATCGGAGGATTTCCGTCATAAATTACTGAAGAAACTTCTAGTGGAAACTATAGAATGCATTGCTAAAGGAAATGTCGCAGATTTTCCTGGAAGAATAGCCTAAGTAAAACTTGAAGGGAAGAAAAGAAATCTTCAAGAAACTTCCACATGAATTTCCTAAAACAAAATTAGTTGGGGGTTTCTAGATAAGGAGAAATTACAATTACAGGAGAAGGATTTTCAAACGATTTTCAGAGGAATTTGTGGATAATTTTCCGGAATTTAGAAGTTCCCAGGGGAGCTTCTAGAAGGATTTCTAGGAGAATTCTTGAGCCCGAAATGTTTCGAGTTGTTTTGAAATTTCATATAGTATGGCTCCTGGATACCCTTATAAGTTTTTTGGGAATCTTTTGAATTTCAAAAACCTATTTCTGAATATGATTGGATCGTAAAGTGCACATGTTTAAGCGAATTCATTTCAGTACCCGTTTAATCTTTCCACCATTTAGGGGGGGGGCGACGGCCCCCCCCTGCCCCCCTCTGGCTACGCCCATGGAGTCTATTATATAGAGTTGCGCAAGCACTGGTTCCACCCTTGGTTGAGATTTTTAAGGCGAGTCTGATTTTGGGGCACATACCTAACGATTGGCGTCAAATCCGGGCTGTCTTCATTCCGAAGGCAGGCAAAAGAGATAAAACCAACCCCAAAGCATTCAGGCCGATAAGTTTATCCTCTGTAATGCTCAAAATTATGGAAAAGGTACTATGCGAGTACATACATAAATCACAAATTCATGAAAGCAATGCCTTTGTCAAAAAACCAATTCGCTTATCAAAGTGGAAAATCTACGATCTCGGCACTACATACGGTAGTTCAAAAAATCGAAAAAACACTTAATGCAAAAGAAATTGCTCTTGTAGCATTTCTTGATATTGAGGGCGCATTCGATAACGCTTCTTATTCGTCTATAGGGTCAGCAATGTTGAGGAGAAAATTCGACCCATGCATTGTTACCTGGGTACATGCTATGCTAGCTAATCGGAAAATCTCCTCTGAGCTTAGCGGTTCATACATCACTGTTAAAGCAACAAGGGGGTGTCCGCAAGGCGGAGTGCTTTCTCCTTTGTTGTGGTCACTGGTGGTGGATGAGCTTCTAGACAGCTTAGAGAGAAGAGGCTTCAAGTGGTTGGATATGCTGATGACGTTGTCATTATTGTACGAGGCAAATTCGAAAGTGTTATCGTGGAAAGAATGCAATCTGCCCTAAATCACACTTTTCCTGGTGTCAAAAGTATCAACTAGGCATAAATCCTACAAAAACTTCCATTATCCCTTTCACCAAACGGAGAAAGGTACAACTGAAACCCCTTTTCTTGAATCAAACACAATTAGTTTATTCAAGTGAAGTAAAATATCTAGGTGTCATACTCGACGCAAAGCTTAATTGGAACTCTCATCTCCAATCAGTTGTGCAGAAAGGTCTCAATACACTTTGGGTTTGTTCAAAACCCTTGGTAAAAGATGGGGCCTAAAACCAAGTATGATCATGTGGATATATAAAACCATTGTCCGTCCCAGGACAACTTACGCTTCCCTTGTCTGGTGGCCTAAAACTAATGAGGCTGCTGCAAGGGCTAAGCTCAACAAAATCCAACGCACCGCTTGCATAGCCATCACTGGTGCAGTTCGTAGTACACCCACTTTGGCCCTAGACGCAATGCTTCACCTGCCCCGGTTAGATCAATTCATAAAGCTGGAAGCGGAAAAAGTGCTCTAAGGTTAAAGAGAACAAAAACACTGCTGTCAGGAGACCTTACGGGTCACCTCAGCATATTAAATGAATTTGCCATAAATCCCGCAATAGGAATTTGTAGTGACTGGATGGAAACGGTAGTCAATTATGACTTACCTTACGATGTGTTCATTCCTTCCCGCCAGGAGTGGGAAGGAGGTGGACCAACGTTCCAACAGGCTCTATAAATTTCTTCACAGATGGTTCGAAAATGAATAATCTGACAGGATCCGGAATCTATGGCCCTACAACAAAAATTTCTGTCCACTTAGGACAGTGGCCCACAGTATTTCAGGCGGAAATATATGCAATATTAGAATGCGTGTTATTATGCCTGAGGAGAAAGTATAGATTTGCAAAAATATGTATTTTCTCTGACAGCCAAGCGGCACTTAAGTCGCTTAATAACTACACTTGTAACTCAAAGCTAGTGTGGGAATGCATTCTGGCTTTGAAAAACTTATCCATACGCAATCGAGTCTACCTATATTGGATCCCAGGACATACGGGTCTAGAGGGAAACGAGATTGCTGATGAGCTAGCCAGGAATGGATCTAATGAAAGGTTCATTGGCCCTGAGCCCTTCTGCGGGATCTCAGACTGCTCTGTAAAAATGGAACTGAACAAATATATGGTCAGTCAAATCACATCAAACTGGAATGCACTTCCCCATACGAGCCAATCCAAAAGGCTCGTAACGATTAACCCCAAGAAAACCCAACAACTATTAGGTCTCAACAAAAGGGATCTCAACATCTACACCGGTCTAATAACTGGACACTGCCCCTGCAGATACCATCTACACAAGATCGGAGCGATCCGAACCGCAAAGTGCCGCTTCTGTGACGAGGATAGAGAAACATCAGAACACATCCTCTGCTATTGCAGTGCACTCACCCAACGTAGGTGCAAAGTTCTCAGCAAGCCCTTTTTAGGGCCTGCTGACATATGGATCTTATCCCCCAAGGACGTGGTTGGCTTCATAAAGCTAGTCTCGCCAGAATGGGGGAGTCACATACTGTAACTCAGGATCTCTATTCATCAATAATAGATGGTCTTGAGTTCAGTCGATACCAAGGTATCTCAGTGACAAACATGTTACTGAGATAACTTGCGTATTTCACAGCAAAAGGGTATATCACAATAGTCCTAAAATCTGGACGCAGTGATCTTCACCCGACAAACGAGGAATAGAGTTGCGCAAAGAGGATCTTCTTACTCTTATTCTGAATGATGCGCTTGTTATTATGTTGAAAACTTTCATTTTTGTTCAACCCTTCAAGTGACTTCACGGGAGTGATCACTTCTAAAGCTTTTTAATTCGATAACCAAAGTCACCTACAGAGTGCAAACACGTGAGTTTCTTGTTGCAACTTTATTGGGGGGTGTATTGAAGTTTTTTGAAGCTGTTTCTAGAACAAATCTAATACATTTCCATTCATGAGTTTTAATTCGCCATAATAATCATCAGGCGATAACAATACTTCCGCCTTACCAACAATCATTTGTTTACTTTGCTCGATAGGTAGACGGTTTGACAGTTCACTCTTTGCGTAACTCTATATATAATAGACTCTGTGTGGATTCTGTACAGCAGAATACCACAGTAGATCTCGGCACAGTAGCGGTTAAGTAACACAGAGTGCCTAACAAATAAATAAAGAAATACAAAAAAAAAATTATTAGAATTCAAGAGAATATTGTTTGAAATATTCACGAGATAGTGTTTTTTTTATTAAAATTTTACCGGATTTTTTCAACCGAATTTCCACATGGAATTCTTACGAGTTTCTTTTTAGAAGAACTCCCTGAAGGAATTCAAAATTGAACGTTAAATACTTGGAGAAACTTCCAAAGGATTTTCTGAAGAAACTTCCGGAAAATTTATAAAGGAATATCAGCAGGAATTTTGGGATGAATTCCTGGATGGATTTAAGAAGGAATTCCTGTAGAAACTTCCAGATGCATTCCGGAGGGATTTTCCTGCTGAATTCCTGAAGGATATTCCTAAGGAATTATTCTTCTTCTTCTTCTTCAATGGCTCTACATTCCAACTGGAACCTGGCCTGCTTATTAACTAAGTATTGTATTAGCATTTCCTCAGTTATTAATTGAAAGCTTTTCTATGCCCGCCATTGCATGAGTATGTATCTTGTGTGGAAAGTACAATGTATACACTATGCCCAGGGAGCCGAGAAATGTTTCCAACCCGAAAACATCCTAGGCCGGACCGAGAATCGAACTCGCAAACTTCGGATTAGCAATCCTACGCCTATACTCGCAAGGCTACTGAAGACCCATTCCTAAGCAATTACTGAAGGAATTTCCGGTGGAATTCCTGAAAAAAATTTAGAAGAAACGGGAAAAAACTTCCGAAAGAAATCCTGAAGGAAATACCAGAGAAATTACTGAGTGTACTTCATATAAGTATAAAGTACTTCTTCCTACAAGTATAAAGTACTTATACTTGTATAAGTATAAAAGCATTCTTGGAGAACCTTCCAGATTTTTTTTTGGGAAACTTCCGAAGGAATTCATGGAGAAACTTCTGGAGGAATCCCTGGAGAAGCTTCCGGGTGAATTCCTGGAAGAATTGCTGAAGGATTTCGTACCGGAAAAATATCTGGAGGAACTTCGGGGAGAACTTTTGAAGGAATTCTTGGATGAACTTTTGCAGGAATTCCTGGACGAACTTACGGAGGAGCTCCTGAATGAAATTGCAAAGGAATTTCTGGAGGATTTTTCAGAAATCTGAAGTTTCCCTGAAACTTCTGGACAAATTCCTGGAAGGAATTTCAGAAAGAATTTAAGAACGATTTTTTGGAGAAATTCATAGAGAAATTCTGAGGGAAATCCTGTCTAAAGATATTTCTAGAAATATTACCAAATGAATCCAAGAAGAAATTAAGTAGATATTGCTGTAGAAATTTACCGTGGAAATTTTGAGAAATATCCATTTATCCAAATCCAAATATCCAAGAACAATTTCAATTTCTTGTCGACATTCGTAAGAATTGTCTATGGAAATTAATTGAGAAAATTTTCTTGTGAAAATTAAAAAAGATTTTTTATGGGAGCTCAGAAGATTTTCTCGCAAGAACTTAGAAAAAAAACTTGTGGAGATTAAGATGAATTTCCCGTTTAAATTTTGAAGGATTTTCTTTATTTCTCCATACGAAACATATTATAAATCATAGGGGAAAATACCTATTCCATATAAATAAAAAATCTTTTGTATGGAAAAAATCTTACATGGGGGGAGGAGGTGTGGAAAAACCCAGAAAAAATGCTTACGTAATAAGTGTACGGCCCCTTGGCAGTCTAAGACATTCGCCAAATTGAATGATAAAAATAATGAATAATTACACTAAAACACAGGTACAGTTTAACTGCGGTATACATTTGTATGCTCTTTCTTTTCATTCATATTAATCGGCCGCACGCTCATCTCGCTTCACTGAATTTTGGAACAAACTTTATTGTTTATCAAAACTGGCTTAAAATAAAACATGAATTTTTAGCCTTGGCATCAATTTGACTGTCATGTAGACAGATAGGCAAAAGCATTTAATCACATTGTAAAACAAATTTAACCCTTATGCGGCCAACAAAAAACAGACGTTGAAATGCGCTATGTAGGAACGGGAATGGTTATGATTTTTATATGAGCTTGGAAAGTATTGATGTTGCAAAAGGAAAACGGTCCTGTCAGCCACATAGGAGTTAAAAAACTACGGTGTTGCTATCACTTTTGATATAATTCATGGTCTGCGTGAACATCTGAATAGAAGCATTTGTATTTTACAACTTAAAAAAAAAGCCATCGCCGGATGTTTTGTTCGTATTTTTGCTAAAATCAAATCACATAGAATTGTGCTTGGTATCTTTTTAGCGTGTGTTTGATATGCTCACAAACACATTCTCTCGCTCTATTCCGAAGTGTGCTGCTGTCAAAGAAAACGAACAGTCCTGATTTTATTTAGTGAAATACAGAGCAAATATTGCATAAATTTGCTCTTTGTGGTGATAATCAAGTGGTGATAAAATGTAAAAAATAGTTTACGTACTTAATTTGTCGTATCATACGCAATAAAGAGGAGAAAAAGGCGATCTAAAAAAGTAAGTAACAGTTTGCTTTTCGTGCGCTGTTTTCTTTGGCGATGCAATAATGGCAAGGATTTCGTAGGTGCAAATTTGTTTCGGAGATTAACTCATCAAATCTTGCTACTTTTACACAAACAACTTATTCAAATGAAAGCTTAGACTTGAAATTGTGTGATTGAATCAAAATTATGTTCATACATAGTGTATGTTTGCTGGAAAACGCAAATATTGTTGAGGGTGCCAACAACTGTCGCACCCTGCCAATGCCGTATTCTACCCTATGTGTTGAACCTAATTTATAATTAAAAAATACACAAACAAATATTATAAATTTCCACGAAAATTATTACTGTACTTTTAATTTCAATTCTTTTGAAATTAGACGAGAAATTTATCACAATTTTCATTGGATTTTTTTATTTTACAAGAAAACTTTTCTTAATTTTTCACTGAGATTTCTTTTGAAAATCCACGGAAAATTCAAAGAGTTTCTCAAAACCTATTCTCATTCTCGACGGGTATTCAGAGGAATGTCACATGGAAATACCGAAACGGTCAGATGAATTCAGATGGAATCCAGAACAAAAATCTGGATCTAGCTCAACGATAGAATATATCAAATCAAGTCATAGAAGAATTCAGATGGTAAGCCCGAGACAGAAACTTTTATAGCTTTTGTAATTTTCATATAATTCGTTGGTTCGAGTCCTATCGAAGGGAAAATGGTAACCAATACATTTTTCAAATCAAAATCTTCCACATAAAGTACATATTCACATCTGAGTTTTCAGAACATTGTAAATGAATGTCCAAGACGGGTGTTTTAATAATCGGACCATAGGCAAATAACTTTGATTGAACTGAACCGGTGGTTACTTACTTACTTACTTATGGGCCCTGAACAGCCCTAGTGGTGCATAGGGCCGACTTATTTTAATTTTTATTGAGGCTGCGCTGCCATGATAAAGTTGAAAATTCGTTGGTGCGTTCATTTGTACAGATATTTCTTGAACTCGCAGAGGCAGCCCTTGCTTTCTTGATCCGTGCGCCTATGTCGATCTTGGTACCGCCGTCTGATGACATTTGGCTACCAAGATATTGAAAGTTTTCAACATTCTCTGCTGATTACCCGGCTACTGTAGAACTGGAAGGGGTCACCGTGTTTACATCCAACAATTTGGTTTTGTTGACGTTGATGACTAAACCTGTCGAAAAGAAGCGCTCGGCATGGTCGTTGAGCTTACTCTGCATCTCAGAGCACCGTTGACCGAAGAGTGCAACATCACCAACCAATTCGAAGTCGCTTAGGTACTCCACGGTTACAGGCTGCCATAAAAGCCCGCGGTTTGGATCGGAAGCGAACACCATCTTTACAGGGTTGCTGTCCGGCACTGCACCAAATGTATCATGTACAAGACCCTGATAAGACCGGTAGTCCTCTACGAACATGGAACATGGACAATGTCCATGTTCTGTTCTGTTCTCGTCCATAATTTTCTATAGCTCTATTCGGCCATATTCTACCTTGAAATCAATGAACAGATGGTGCGTTGGGACCTGGTATTCACGACATTTTTGAAGATTTTGCCGTACAGCTAAGATCTGGTCCGTTTTCGAGCGGCCGTCAACGAAGCTGGCTTGATAACTTCCTAAGAACTCATTCAATAATGGTGACAAACGTCGAAAAATGATCTGGGATATCACTTTGTAGGCGGCATTGAGGATGGGATTGCTCGAAAGTTCTCACACTCCAGCTTGTAGATGGGACATATAACCCCTTCCTTCCACTCCTTCTGTAGCTTTTCAGTTTCCCAGATTCTGACTATCAGTTTGTGCAGGCAAGTGGCTAGCTTTGCCGGGCCCATCTTGATGAGCTCAGCTCCGATACCATCCTTACCAGCTGCTTTATTGGTCTTTATCTGTTGGATGGCATTCTTAACTTCCCTCAAGGTGGGAGCTAGTTGGCTTCCATCGTCCGCTGAACTGACGTAGTCATCTCCTCCGCTGCCTTGACTTTCACTGTCTGTACTCTCAGCGCCATTCAAATATTCCTCGCAGTGCTGCTTCCACCTTTCGATCACCACTCGTTTGTCCGCCAAGATGCTCCCATCCTTATCACTGCACATTTTGTTTCGCGCGGCACGACGACTTTGCGGGATGCGGGCCGCCATCTTATTCTGTTTTAGTTGATGCCTTGATATCGTGGACACAATTTCAGTCAAATCGGTCAACGTTTAGGCGATGCTAAACTCAGTTTATATGGAAAAATGTATGGAGAACCATCGAAAAACAGTTATTTGAATATGTCAATTGTCGTAAGGCGAGTTTGTACAATTTTAATTAATTCCACCACTTGGTTGTACCTTCGACAGACCACTTGAATTTCTTCATGAATTATGCCTTGCATCAAAATGACAACTTTCGTGATAATTTCCCAAGGCTCTCATAGATGTGTAAAATTTATTCGCAGTACAAATAGCAAAGCATTCATCGCCTGAATCCACCAAGTGGCGGCCAACTTTTCAAAAATATCAAAGTAGCCTTTTCCTGGAGGTATGTTTTTATTAGGCGAATATCTGACGCATATTTTTCGTTGCGACTTAAAATAAGCGGTGGAGTAGATTTTTTTTATGAGCGATACAATATCAGCAATCATCATAGAGATTTGTTTATTGCTGTTCCAGAGATAACTTTCCTTTTTACGATTCAACTTATAAATTACCGCATTGCCACTTCATACTTTTACTGAGCTATGGCATTGGCATGGCATTCTACGATCACAACACCAAATATCATGATTTTGTTTCAGTGTTTTTCAAATTCTTAAGCTGGCGGTAGAACTTTGACAGCTGCGGAAGAACTTTGCGGAATCCGCAAAATGGAAAATTTTGAAAAGATCCGCAATAAATAAAAATGTTTTGTACCAATCTAGTTTAAATTCTTATCACTTCGAATAGGCCAGTTGAAAAATCTTGCACACTCGCAAAAGTTTGTCATCCGTGAATCTATGCCATCTTATGGGCCAGTGAGAAAAGCAACTCATTCATTTTGCGATTCCTTTTTTTCTTGTGCTGAGCCGGAACGAAAAGACCATCTTCATCGATACGCTCAGAAGACTTTCTCGTCCGAACTTTTAATTAGTGCACAGATTGCCATTTCCAGCCTTCTGTTGCCGGTCAAAAAGCCGGAAAGGTCACTGGAGTTTGCCAGTTATTATGGAAAGTGCCAAGTTTATCGAAGTCAGTGAATGTAGGACTGCTATAATGACCGAAAGATGTTGTATCACGCTTGAATACTTTATGAACACACTTATTGGGAATTCGATGATTGCATAACTGGATGTTTCTTGGAAAACCATAAACCATATTAAAGGGGTGGTCCTGCTAACCGAGGATGTTATGAATTGACTTTTCTACAAAATTTCCAAACACTTCAAATAGCACATTCAACAAACATCATTATTCTCTCTTCCCTGAAGTCCTTCGTAAGAAGCTAAGCTCATTCATAATGGCCACCAGCCACTCACAATTGGATGACGGCGAACATGCCTTGTTGCGGAAAATTAATGAGTAATTCACTTCGCTACTTTACACAACTCAACGCCTGCAGCAGCCAGAAATTAACCCATAAAACCACAAAACCGAGAAACTCTCAAACAACAAACGGCAGCTGACGCAGTCTCATCCGTCCCTCGGAGCACTCCCTTCCTACAGAATGCAACATAAGCAGAGAACTGCCGGGATGGAGACGTTACTTTGCGCCTCTTTTCTTGGTCCTTCGAAAAGACGCTGCCATTGTTATCGCTAATTAAAAGTGAAATTTTCAAAGTGGCCTTTTAAAATTACTGGAGTAGTTGAATGGCGTAATTTCTCTCCATTTCGTTGCCCCGGAAAATGATTTTGATTTTTTTGTGCAGGCCACTTGTCGCCAACTACTTTAGATTTCTCGGATGGAACATACGAGATGTTTGGCCTCTTGCTTCAAGCAATTATCTGAAAGGAGTTACTTTTTATTAAAGCCAAATCTCAGTAAATAGTTTTAGGCTCCGATGACATTGCAATAAAAACCATGAGAATGATCTAATTTTATTCTGGAATAAAAGATGTCATGATATTTTAGTTATATCGTCCCCAGATACAATAGTGCACAAAATATTTAAATATTTGAATTTCGAATGTGATTTGAATAACACAACAATTTGTATATTTGTCTCAACCCAATCGTGCACTGTTTCATGGTATGTCCTGATATTATCTAACAGTTAGGAAAGATTATCTTCCATTCGAATCGAATGAGAGCTTGCCACTAGGCAACTTCTGCACGCCGGGCGGCCATACTACTTCAATTGTGCTATCATTTATCAAAGTCAATTTGCGATAACAATGTGGGGTGCCTCGTCGAAGCCGTCGGGAAAACAAAATAGTATGTATATCCAATAGGAGGAGTTGGAAGGAAGAACTCCCATCAGGCACAGCGAAACAAGTTAATGGAGATTTTGGGGCCTTCCGGGAATGGAGAAAAGGCATTTGAAATGAGCCGCAATTTAGCCGGTTGTTGTTGTTGAGTGGATGATATTCTTTTTCAGAAAAGGCCGTGGAATAATTTAACGGAAGATAAGATTAGATGCGATCGATACTATGGTTTCGAATGTTGTCTTTCAGCTTGTTTTTTTTTATTCAGAATTGAAGCAATACCTAAAACGGAAATTGGCAGACATGCTTTTGGTATCCGTTCCGCAGAAAATCCATTATCCCAGTGAAACATGAATACGTCTCACCATGTTTTATACCATGAACAGAAGAAAAAATCAGCTTATTAATTTAACAAAATTAAGTACCATCGTTCTGATTAATACCAAAAGTACTTCAGCACATTTTTGACTTCGAATGCTATTATAGCACATAAATTTAAAAATTATAATAATAGGCTGCTTGCTTACAAAAGCATAAGAACTTTCAGACAATAACACGATAATCGTATTTTACTTATTTCCACTGACAATAGTAAATGATTTTATTCATTGAGAACTTGTCTCAAATTCCGAACTGATAGGCTAACGCTACCAATAGTGGAGGTTTTAGTAGATCCGCAATAGAATTTGTTTTTTAAACTGTAATTATGGAAAATTTACAGCTTTAATATCTTAGCCAATAGATAAACTAATAAATTTGCTAACAAAAATGTGATTGATGTTATTTAACATCAACAACTACCAAATATTGCTTGCACCACTACTAATGGGTCCGCTGTTCCTTTAGTGAAGGTAAAAATAATTTCGGTTCCCATAGAGGTGCTTGATTGATTTCCATTGATTTCTTATGACACTCTCCACTATTGCACTCTCCACTCTCCACGTAATTGAATGTAATAACACGAAAGCACATGACATATACTGGATATTTTCCAATATTAAATATAATTTAAAATTACATGTCGCAAAATCTAAATACAGCACCCGGTGCCACGCTACTAACGCTCATGCAGTCAAAGACTAGATACAATCAACCTTTACTTATCGATTACAAACCACGTAACCTCTTATACTTTGATCGCCATTCTTAACCTTTAGCTTGAGCTTGATTACCGTAAAATTCGTAGTTGCTACATGGTGTTCAACCTAATCTGTGGATTAAAAAAACACATAAATTGAAAAAAAAATTGTTGCTCCGTGGATTGACCAGAGCAATTGTAATTGCACAAGAATCTAATAGATAGAGCATGGGAGTTGCTTTCCAACCTCAATTTCAATGGTCAATTACGGCGTCGACTACGTCCTTACGGTTATCGGGGATGAGGATTTCCAATTCTAACAGAATGATAAGAAAATTATTTTGAGCTTTTTAGTGGAATGTTTTCACCTGTCATAAGACGAGTTTATACAATCCCATTGAATTCCACCACTTAATTGTATCTTGACAGATACGTATTTCGACCTCAAAAGTAAGGCCGTCTTCAGTGTCTCGTACTTGACTCGACTCTAACAGAATGTTAGTTTACAATGTTATGATAACTCATATGTGAATATGTACATTATGTGGAAGATAATGATTTGAAATTGTATTGGAGGTAACCACTTTCCCTTCGGTGGGACTCGAATCCACGACCCTACAGTACGCTAGACTGGTGCTTCAACCAACTAAGCTACGAAGGACGTCCGTCGGCCTTCACAACCTAGAGGCTACTGAATGAGCTCGAGATTCCAAAAAAAATCACTCGCAATCCATTTGTCAAGCCAACACTCCCACGTGTGTATAGTACACGTTCACATTAGAGGAGCGTGAGTATTTGGAATGTCTGGCGGCTACACATATTCTCCATTGTTTGTTAGTTGAAAGTGTATAGTAGAAGATGGAAACGGTATGGACTCCATATATAGGGAAAGATCTATAGTAGGAGAATGGTACAGGCCTGGAAACCCACGACCCCCTGCGTATGAAACAGAAGGGGTAGCCATTCGACCATCAAGTCCGTTCTTCTTATACTTCGATCGCCATTTTGTTAATAAACGAAGATTGCTGAGTGGTAGACCGCGATGCTTTCGCTCGCGGGCTTGTGTTCAATTCTCGTACTGATGTTTTTTTTAAGAGACTGGTGATGTAAAATTTGAGCATGACCCAATTTTGCGTCAAAAGTGACGCTCCCATACTGCCCATAAATGCATAACAGTCCCGTGTTCGCTTGATTTCCTAGCTACATGGGACAGTAATGCATTTAAGGGCAGTCTGTCAGGGTAACAGCACCTAAAATTACATGATTCGTTCTGCTTACTTATTTTTTCCTTGTTCCCTCTTTCTTCATTGTTTTTTGTTCTTCCTCCTTTCTTCTTCTTTCTTACTTCTTCTTTTTTTTCTCCTCCTTCTTTATTTTTTCTTTATACCTATCTCTTCCTTTTTCCCCTCCTTCTTCTTTTCTTTGTATATTTTTTTTGTCCTAATTCTTTAGCATTTCTTTTTTCTTTCTACTTTCTTCTTCATTCTTTCTATAATATTTTTTCTTTATGTTCTATTCTTTACTATTTCTTACTTCTTCCTACTTCTTTTTATTTACCTACTTCTTATTTCTCACTTCCTACGAAGAAAATGACGTTTATTTCGTCTTTATTTATACCATTTCGCTTGATTTGTATATAAGGATTAGGTATATCAAAACCATCTGTTCCTCTCTGTTATAGAAATGGCCAACAACAGGTTTCTTTGAAGTGACCCTTTGGGAACCGGCCCCAAAATGGCCAGTTCAATATTTTCGCTCCATATTAGCAATATGGGTATCAAACTTCAGTATTTTGCAAGACAAGTGGAATTATGACATCCGGATATGATTCTGGGGACATTGGCCACCCTGGGGTCAGTTTCGAGGCTCTTGAGGAAGCATCAAAATCAGCCATTTTTTAAACGACACAAACTATGCCAATATGGGTATCAAACTTCAGCATTTTGCAAGACAAGTGGTATCATGACATCCGGATATGCATCTGACCCCAGGGTGGACAATGTCCCCAGAATCATATCCGGATGTCATAATTCCACTTGTCTTGCAAAATGATGAAGTTTGATACCCATGTTGCCACAGTTTGTGACATTTCGAAAATGGCCGATATTGATAAGCCTCAAGGGCCTGGGAAGGAAGATGTGGTCAATTTTATTGCATCTGACCCAGTGAACAACCGGAATAAACTCCAGATAGGAGGACCACACCACACGTTCGAACATGTATTCTGAATTCTGGGATCCGTACGAGCAGAACAGTGATAAAACCAGGCCAATACGACATAAAATAACGAAATGGCAGATAAGGGAGCTGTTCCGTTTTCCATCTCATCGCAAAACAAAGAAATACAGCACCAATCTCGTCGCTTCTTTTTGCTAACATGCGTGCTCACTGGTGAAAAAAATCACAAAAACAAGAAACAAACCAAATTCCTTTTCATTGCTTTGTTATTTATGGGGTGGAAATAGGAGCTATGGGATTAAGTGCCGAACCGTTCGGTTCCCCTATTTGAATTTTTTTCCTTCACTCAGGCCGATACGAGTTAAGGATTGGAATCAATTTTTATGTCGAAAAAACTTTCAAAATGATAGTGATATCACATACAAACAGACATAACACTTGTGAGATTTTCATCGTTCACTGATTTACTGGTCAGTTTAAATAATCATTAGTTCGCCAATCGATCACTCGTGGCGTGCACATCGGATTTGCTCAAGTTTGACGTTTGCTCCCTACCGCCATCTGGTTCGTGATTTGCCTATCTGTGTGAAAACAACAGATGTCGTTAGTGTTTGCACGACGATGAATTTGATGAGTGAATGTTCAATGTGTTATGTCTGTTTGTCTGGGGTGATATGGCTGCTGGCCATGATAAATCAAGAACGGCATATTTGCAATGAAAAAAACATTTCCTTTTTCAGTAGGTAGGGGAACTGTTCAGCCCTTCATCTCAAAGCTCCCGTGTTTAACCCATCAAAAACAAAGCAATGAAAAGGAATTTGGATTGCTTTTAATTTTTGTGATTTTCCAGCAATGAGCACGCATGTTTGCAAAATAATCGACGATATTGGTGAGATGGATGATGGAACAGTACCTTTGTCACATCCTTGTCAAATCCTTTATTCACGAAAAGCGTTGTCTTCTAAAACTGTTGATTTTGACTTGATGAGTTTTAATTTTCGACCTTAAAATATAAATTTACTAGCTACGAGCAACGCTTTACGCGTTGCTGTTTCAGTCGGAATACGATACAATCAGTTGCTCAACGGGGTCATTGTGTTTTTATTGATACTTCTTTATTTTTTTCATTCGATAAGAAGGGGAAAAGATAGGTGTAGGAACCGGAGTGTGAGATAATCGATTTTTGCCTTTTTCGTACAACAAAGTTGTACCGAAAGGCTATCATTTCACTACGAAAACGAACTTTTTATAGAAGCCTCGGAGACCCATAGTGTTATATACCAATCGACTCAGCTCGACAAACTGAGCACATGTCTGTCTGTCCGTGTGTATGTGTGTGCACAAAAGCTAAGAAAAACATTAGACAACTTTTCTTATAGTAATCCTCAACCGATTTCCTCGCAACAAGTTTCATTCGATAGGGGCAAAGCCTAGTTGATCACTATTGAATTTGATAACGATCGACCGTTGCCTTTAAAAGTTATAAAATAAATGGTACATCGAACCATATTAGCACCATATAAGGTTGGTGTCTTGGCTAAATGCGAGAAAGGCAGTATCACTACTCGGTGCATTAGGTTGGGTTTTTTTGGTGAAGTCCACTATTCTTCACTTGTCAGCTCACTTCCTGACACATTCGTAGTTGGCTCTGGACTGTCAATATTCGGATGAATATTGATCATTGAATATTTTCGTACATTCTATAAATTTATAAATAATATCAAATCTAAACATGTTTCAAATGAGTGAAGTAATATATCACACAGAGATGAGTCCGATTTTCACCCGTGAACAGGGATTAAATCCTAAAGAGAAAGAACAAATCTCTCACTTATCATCTCTGTATGCGTATACGATATGTAGCATACCGCGAGTCGCGGTCCGCGAGAGACTTTTTTCGCAACTAGAAGTGCTGTCCAATGAGCAGCTCGAAGTAGCTCGAAGTTGTTCCCGTCCTGCTCATTCTTTTTTGTCAACAAATGGGCATGAGCAGGACAGCAAGAAACTTCGAGCTACTTCAAGCTCTCATTGGACAGCCCTATAAAGAGCTGATTCGGGATGCTATACCCCATGATAAATTTCTTTTAGAAAGCTCCAAATGCGGGGAGCGCTGGCTCTGATGATGCATTTCAATTTGTTCTACACAGCTGTGCAGTAACCAACACGAAAGGAGCGAAAACAAAACGAGAATCACCATTTTTCTGTGAGGGCTCTCATCCGATTCTGTTTTTTCGCACTTGTATACACTGCCCTTCTACGCATAATTGTCCCACGTTACCTTTGATGAAAAAATCCAAACTCGAGTCAATTTGTCCCACTGAAAAAATGAAATAGTCATTTGATGATAATGGAGCCTAAAAACCTTTTACATAAGTAGTGATTTGTTTTATCTTCTGGAAAAGTGTAGCCTACGCTGAAAACATTCAAAAAACATTGGTAAAATGTTCAGATCCAATTGATTTTGAAAGTAGTGGGACAAATTGACTCGAGTTTGGATTTTTTCATCAAAGGTAACATGGGACAATTATGCGTAGAACGACAGTACAAGTTTGATAAATTTGTTATCATGGCATGTTGTGATTCGGAACAGTTTTTGCCTCTCTTTTATCGTTGTTCGTTATCCATTGAGATCAGAGGACCGACATCCAATTTTTTTATTATGGATTTTGACAGGTTTGCCTGTTCGTTCTTTTTTGGGGGATAAATTTATCCCCCAGTGTCAAATTACCCCAATACTTATTTATTTTGCATTAGTATGTGCGCGATTTTGAATGTTTACGTTTTTACAGGAGAATGTGATGCAAAACGCCCATACCACTCAATAATCCAACATGATACAATCATGAGAAAATAGCGAAAAAAAATTAACGAACAATAAATTAAAACTATTTTACACTCGATTCCATGCTTTAAGGTTTCCCCAAACACACGCGATGCGACAGTCGCGACACGATTCTATCGCTTGGCGACAGCGATTCTGTCGCCGTTGGTATGGAAGCGTAAATAGAACATTGCCGGCAGCGACCGAACGATAGAATCGCGGCGACTAGTTGTCACCGTCGCTGAGATGAAATCGCTTAGGTCTGGGAGAGCCTTTAAACATAATAATGTTCAACTTATTTGCTTAATTATTCAGAATACTACTTGCACAAGGTACTATCTATGCCTTTTTTCGTTTATATCATTTACATCCTCGGAATTGTTTATATACATTCGCAGTGCACTCGTATTGGTGACTCAGAAAAGATGTTACAAAGATGGCGCAGCTTGTCATCCCCGTGATTGATATCGATTTCTGCAAACCCTGCCCGTGAGGCACTTTTAGCGGTAAGCATCAATTTAAACAAGGCTAATTATGTTTTTTTCTGCACATAGTAAACACTATCAGTGACAGACGAATAAATGAGTCGGTGTAGTAGTCTGACTATATCGTTTTATGTTTTGAATAGTCTTACGATGTTTTTGAAATTGAAAATTTTAATTTTAACTACCGCCAAATAAATTCCTGTTAAATTCTAGAAAATGATCGTGGTGAAGAAGTTGGTTTTCCCAGAAGTTTTATTTTTGAGAAATTGTCGTTTTTGGGGAATTATTTTCGTAGAAACTTTATTTTTGGAGAAATATTATTTTCGAGAATATGCTATTTTCGGGGATTTTTCTATTTGGGGAATTAGTTTTCGGAATGTTGTAGACCAAGAACCTTAGCGTTAAAAAGTTATACAGAACTATTTGTTTTATTACTATGCCCCTACCCTTCTCCTTTTAAAGACAAAGAATATGTCTTCCAAATTCGGTGGAAATCAGTCAAGGGGTTCATAACTAACACTGTATTGATAGTCAATTAAACAATACTCCTCCTTACATGCCCTCCCTCTTTCCCAATGACCCTCCCACGCCCATCCCGGTGGCATTCCTATCTCACACAATAGGCCAACATTGCACGACCGTATCCCACTGACAGTTCTGTATCCTAATAGAAATCAAATGTGATGATTGTAAACAAAACACATACTATCATGAATTTCATACTGAGATGCTGGCTACAAAAACATTGCGTCGTGCCACCGACCTGCCCACGCGCGCCACTACAATTGTCTCCTTAGGATAGAGAATATGTTTTTCAAATATGGTTGGAAACACCTAAAAAATACTAAGAAAATATGGTTCAAATCGATCAAGAGATTAAGAAATTATGCTGGAGCATGTGAAAACTGGAAACCCAAAATTAAGCGATGGTCATGTTTTAATGCAAGCCTCCCGGAGTCCAAAACTAATATAAATCGCATTTTCAAGCAAACCCCATTCAAAACGGAACCAGGCATTGCAATTTATCCCATCATTCGATCTTCTGAGCAAAGATTAAGATACTGATGATATGCTGGGATATCGATCTTAGCTATATATCTGCTCAGTGAACAAAGTGCAATGTTCGCCATGGAGAAAAGTTTTTTCTTTGCTTTTGTTGTAGCAACGCCCTACAACGTGAACAAACCCCGAATCGCGCTGGCTATCAGGATCATCATCAAATGCCCAAATGATAATATCTTTCCAGAGTGCTCTTTGATTAGGGATAATATCTTTGCACAAGCAAGATGATATTGCAATGCCTGGAAGCAACGCACAACTGTCATTTTTATTATTTCAGGTTTGCTGCGACGCAGCATGCGTGAAATAATACCAATTGTGTTTGGCCCATGAGGGAAATAGTGTTGGATTCCGGAAGATTTGTCCTCATGGAATGGGTATGAAAATGTTCACGTTATACTTTTGATGGGATGCAGATGAGCCATGTGCGATGCCGAAGCCTACTTTATGGCTTTCATAAACGATTTATAGTGAATAATGCACACAGTAAACTTTTGATGGCTTTAAGGTCACTCCTGACAGTATCCAAGTTTCAAAGTGCTCGCGTTTTCGGGGGCACACCACTTGATACGGAGGCGGCAGACCACTGTAATTTTTGTTGATTCAGCTTTGCTGCGTCGCAGCATGCGTGAAAAAATCTGAAGAGTTATGTACAAGACACGACCGCCCAACGTAAACTACGTAGAACAGTCTGGTGCATTGAGGAATGTAGTCATATTTTAAGATAATTCATTCGATTACTTATGTCACTGGTTTAGAACAAAATTACCATAACTTAAAATATAAAAAAATGTTGGATACCGTAGTCAGGGGTGACGTCCGAGCCCTCACCGACAGTCTGGAGGTCGGATAACAAAATCGTTCAAAAAGGTCACTTATAATTCAGTTTTATTGTTCTCAGATACATTAAATCTATTCTACAAGCATTCTATGTAGTTGAAACAGTGACCCATTCTCACCCCCATTTGACCCGTTGTATCCCGACGACGGTACGATAACTTAAAATTTTAACTTTAAAACCCCAAGTGGTAATAATGCTTTTCGCAATTCCAACTGTTGCATCCGACTTAGAGTAAAATTAGTAGGGATTCAGTTTCATTCCAAATTTTCGCCCACTATTCTAGTTTATTTGTAGTAATATATAGGTGGATATAGTGGAGTATGTTTATTAAATAATACTATTCTGAAATAAAAATAACTCACTAGCGTTACATTATGATATCCCAAGCAGCACACGTTGAGCCAATCTTGTTGAAGTAACCATATTGTGAGAGAATTCGGGCGTTTATAAGTTACTGTGATCGATGTGCAATATGTTTGTTGCTGGGTGTGTATACTGATGAGTGCGTGTACCACAATTTAGCGATTTTACGACAGACAGAAGAATCTCTGCTCTGGCTACGGACAAACAGGTACCTCTGTCCAATGGTAGTCAGAGCATCGAGTCATCACTGGTGGAACAATACGAGCCTTGGACCTTTGGCAGAGTTGGCAGAGAAGGGATAGTCGTATTGTTGAGTCCGACATAGAAGCGCAAGTCGATAAAACCCGGTTGCGCCAACTAGAAATCAACAAATACTAGCCATGTACCGTTTTGACTCAAATTCCGAACATGACTCATATTCCGAACTTTAGCTTTTAAAAGCCCATTTTAACTTTATTCGTGTAATTTTCTCCACAGGAGTTTGAATTTGTTTGTTATCTTGATCCTCAGTGCGGAAAACCAATGACAGTTTTAGTTTTAGGGCGCTAAAACGTCAGTGTTCGGAATATGAGTCATATTCGGGATTTGAGTCAGAACGGTACCAAAAACCAAGCCATTCGGTTGAGATGCGCCAGAGTAGTAAACGGTGCGGACGGGAATAGGGTATTTGTGCGTGCTAGGGGAACCGCTCCTTGAATTCATACCATGCACCCAAATCAATACCATTCGAAAATAAAGAATTGGTGCGCAAATTGTTTTGTTTTTCATTTTTGTGATTTTTTCAGCAGTGAGCACGCCGGATAACAACAAAACACGACACAAATTGAGACTAAATAGCCTGTTTTGCGAATGTTATTGATATAGGAGCATGTTATTAATAATGGAACAGATACCCTATTTTATTACAATCTAACTCCCACTATCTGGCAGTGGCATTATGGATAACATATTCGTGCAACCATACAGTAATATCCCGATTTTGTCACCCCCCTGGTGAATTTTGGGGTGATAAAACAGGGTATGTGACAAAATTGGAAAAAAAATATTTTCATTTTTTTTAATTCATTCCACAAATATGAATCATTTTATGCCTTGGAAAGGCAAAATGCGTGAACGGTACCCGTTATTTCTTGTCGAAATTGCTTACAGAATATTTCCCAGGTACTCAGAAGTGGTTCGTAATAAACTACAGGCGGTGAAAGTTATTTCATGAAAATCAATGTTGTTTTTGGTATTATTTACGAAAATAAAAAGAATGACAAATTTTTTTGGGGTGACAAAATCGGGTCGAAAACGTGACAAAATCGGGACGTGATAAAATCGGGTCCAAAACGTGATAAAATCGGGGGTAGACAAAATCGGGGGTAGACAAAATCGGGGAGTGACAAAATCGGGTCAGTACTGTATTATTAATATGATTGCAAGAATCTTAGATCCGGGAGCAAGAAAGTAATAGTTCTATTGTAACCTATAGCCCGTTTCAATAAAGTATACGTTACAAAGCTATAGCCGTATACAATAAGCCCCGCATGATTGTACCCACAGAGTATCTGAAGTGCATTCAAACTTCCTGAATTAAAATTGAAATCTTTTGATTTTGGCGCATATTTAATAATAAACATATAATTCACAATTTGCAGTTTATCATAAAATGGCTTACCATTTTCCTAAGTTATCTTTGAATCGAACATGTTTGTTCATCTGGATTGCGATTATCGCATTACTGACATTGCATTGCCGTTGCTAACAATCGATCATCCTATCTTTGCACAAATATGCGCTTGTATGACCGCCGACTGCGGTCACTGCTCTGGCCTACTTTTTGTGGCAAACTGGTGCGAAGCACCGCACAAAAAGAAGAGCCCAAAAACCAACTACACTGAACGACGGCCGAATGAGACTCACGTTGCGAACGGGAAAAAGAGGTGCTGCCAAAATGGTCCAATACCCTACATTAACGTTGATAATCAAATGTTTCAATATAACTGGAAAATTGGTGGAGAGTTTCCGAGTCGATTGATATATAAATCTCAAAAATCCATCGAAAGATGAATGCGCTATTAACGTTCAAAATCTTACATGATTTCGTGACGGTCTCGGATTTGGAAATTTTCATTTGTCACCCTGTATCAGAGTCTTCCCCTTAGACGTAGTTTACGTCAAAAAATAAAAATTACAGTTGTGCGTTGCTTCCGTATCGAGTGGTGTGCCCCCGAAAACGCGAGCACTTTAAAACTTGGATTCCGTCAGGAGTGACCTTAATGACAAGCATTACAGAATCCCCAACTAAATTCACTCACGTTTTCAAGGGCACACCACTCAATACGGAGGCAGCGGGCAACTTTTGTTTTCAAATATGTAAATAGGGGAAAAGATGGTTTTGGCAGGTGACTTTTGGGTTTTGTCGACCAAATTTTATGAAATTCGGCCACAATATTCTTTGATATGCAAAGAATGTTTATGCCAAATATGAGCATAATCAGTCATAAAAAATCCCCCTGACAATAATATAACAAAACCTGCCGAAGACGTCATTCCCCCTAAATAAATAAATTAATCGTTGTTTTTGACTACTTGGCGTCATCACCAAAAGTAAGCAAGCCTAGTGGCATAATTTTGGTAAGATCTTCAATAAATGCCACAGCAAAAAAAATATTAATATCCCGTGACGTAAAATTGGTCAATGTACTCAAAAGATCTATGTAATAGCCGTTTTGATGTATTTTCACGTCGAATCGATGTTAAATTACATAACTGAACGTAAAATCTAACGGACAAAATATTTTTTCAGTTACGCAGAAAGTACGTAAAATTACTCCTATAAATCAGTAATTTATTACACATAAAATGATGCACATCATGTCAGTTGGAAAGGAAGCGTAATATTACATACTCAGGTTGTTTATTATGTTAAAACAACGTGAAATTGCTGAACAATGCTGTGATCGCACTCAAACCTGCAGCTCGAAACGAACTGTCAGTCAGAATAAATTTTCGCTTTGTTGTTGATTAGAAAACTTGTCGATGCGTGGAGAAAAACTCTTTGTGCTAAACATGAAGTTTTAGCAAAGTTCTTTTCGAGTTTTAATTAAATCGTGGAGTGTAAGCATAAGTGCGGTGATCGAGTATTTGATATTAAAATCCAGGATCCTGCACCACTTTGGTAATGCAGGAGTAAATTAAATCATGGAGGTAAGTTTCCGGTCGGCAGTGAATTAATTGTAAGTTTGAAATGTACCCATACAATTAAATTTGATTGTTGCAGTGATCGCAGAATTTTACCAACTGGGCCATCGTGTCAGTGTTCAATTGTTGTTGGTGGTTTCGTCGGGAAGAAAAGCATCGTAGACATGGTGCGTATACGCGGAAAGAGAGCAAATTTTGATCGCCCGGCGAAACAACAAAAAGTGATTGTACCAAAATACATATGTCTGACTTTGATATAGTGAATGGACTAAACTGAACTCTATACCAAAAACAAATTCTGAACATAACCCATCCTTAATCATGCCCTAACAATCTATTTGCAGGTTTTGGCCGCAGTGATTTATTTATTTATTTATTCAGACTAAGGCCGAAGTGGCCTGTGCGGTATATAAGAGTCTTCTCCATTCGGCTCGGTCCATGGCTACACGTCGCCAACCACGCAGTCTACGGAGGGTCCGCAAGTCATCTTCCACCTGATCGATCCACCTTGCCCGCTGCGCACCTCGCCTTCTTGTGCCCGTCGGATCGTTGTCGAGAACCATTTTCACCGGGTTACTGTCCGACATTCTGGCTACGTGCCCGGCCCATCGCAGTCGTCCGATTTTCGCGGTGTGAACGATGGATGGTTCTCCCAACAGCTGATGCAATTCGTGGTTCATTCGCCTCCTCCACGTACCGTCCGCCATCTGCACCCCACCATAGATGGTACGCAGCACTTTCCTTTCGAAAACTCCAAGTGCGCGTTGGTCCTCCACGAGCATCGTCCAGGTCTCGTGTCCGTAGAGGACTACCGGTCTAATTAGCGTTTTGTAGATTGTCAGTTTGGTACGGCGGCGAACTCTATTCGATCGGAGCGTCTTGCGGAGTCCAAAGTACGTACGATTTCCAGCCACTATGCGTCTCCGAATTTCTCTGCTGGTGTCATTTTCGGCAGTCACCAGTGAGCCCAAGTACACAAATTCTTCTACCACCTCGATTTCGTCACCACCGATGCAAACTCGCGGTGGGTGGCTCACATTGTCTTCTCTTGAACCTCTGCCTATCATGTACTTCGTCTTCGACGTGTTGATGACTAGTCCGATCCGCTTAGCTTCCCTCTTCAGTCTGATGTAGGCTTCCTCCATCTTCTCAAAGTTACGTGCCATAATATCTATGTCGTCGGCGAAACCAAATAGCTGAACGGACTTATTGAAAATTGTACCACTCGTGTTAATCCCTGCTCTTCGTATTACCCCTTCCAAAGCGATGTTGAATAGCAAACACGAAAGACCATCACCTTGCCGTAACCCTCTGCGGGTTTCGAAGGACTCGAGAATGCCCTGAAACTCGAACTACGCACATCACCCGATCCATCGTCGCTTTGATCAACCGTGTCAGTTTATCCGGAAAACCGTGTTCGTGCATTAGCTGCCATAGCTGGTCCCGATCGATTGTATCATATGCGGCTTTGAAGTCGATAAATAGATGATGTGTGGGCACGTTGTATTCGCGGCATTTCTGCAGTACTTGGCGAATGGCGAACACCTGGTCCGTGGTGGAGCGTTCGCCCATAAAACCCGCCTGGTACTGCCCCACGAACTCCCTTGCAATTGGTGCTAGTCGACGGCATAAAATTTGGGAGAGTACCTTGTAGGCGGCGTTCAGCAATGTGATTGCGCGGTAGTTGCTACAATCCAGCTTATCGCCTTCCATCCACTCCTGCGGCAAAACTTCCTCCTCCCAAATCTTGGTAATGACCCAGTGCAGCGCTCTAGCCAGTGCCTCACCACCGTGTTTAAATAGCTCTCCTGGTAGTTGGTCAACCCCAGGGGCTTTGTTGTTCTTCAGCCGGCCAATCTCCTCCTGGATTTCCTGGAGATCCGGAGCCGGTAGAATTATGTCCTGCGCGCGTTCTCCCAGGTCCATCACCATACCGCCATCTTCGTCTGCCACATCGCCATTCAGGTGTTCTCAGGTGGCCGCAGTGAATCCTTCAGATAAAAAGGTTTACTATCAGATTCGTATAATTACATTTTTTTTATCCAGGGCTGTTAGACTATTATGAATTAAAAATGCCCAGCAGGGATGTTAACAAATTTTAAAATGTTGAGGAAAAAAATCAATCAATATTATTACATTACAATTACAATATTATTATTACAAATCATATTTTTCTTCTTCTTCTATTTACATAAAAATGAATTTCTGTCTGTTAGACCATCATAGACTTAAAAAATACTGAACTGATCGATGTGAAATTTTTGTACACAGTGGTTTTTCCGCAAAATTCGAGAGCTAATCAAGTAAATGGAATCAAATGTGGCACGTGGAGGTTTTCGATGACAAGAATTGTTTCTATGATGATTTCCGCTCTTTATGTGGAGGAAGTCTCTCATTAAAATATAACAAATATTTCTGCATCATTCGACAGCTAAACAAGCAAATGGGACCAAATTTTGTATGTGAAGGTTTTTGTAGGGAAGATATGTTTCTGAGATGACTCGAGACCCCTCCTCGCTGTGGAAGCCCCCGGCTTATCTTCTTCTTATTGGCATTACATCCCCACACTGGGACAGAGCCGCCTCGCAGCTTAGTGTTCATTAAGCACTTCCACAGTTATTAACTGCGAGGTTTCTAAGCCAAGTTTACCATTTTTGCATTCGTATATCATGAGGCTAACACGATGATACTTTATTGCCCAGGGAAGTCGAGACAATTTCCAAACCGAAAATTGTCTAGACCGGCACCGGGAATCGAACCCAGCCACCCTCAGCATGGTCTTGCTTTGTAGCCGCGCGTCTCACCGCACGGCTAAGGAGGGCCCCCGGCTTATATCTATATATAAAAATGAGTTTGCATTTTCTTCGAACTTCAAATTTCAAAGAAAGTTTTCAGTATAGTTCCTGAGAGAAATTTTCGGAGAAGCTTGTGTAGGAATTCCCGGAGAAACTTCCAGAGGAACTTTCAGAGGATTTCTCGGAAAAACTTACTGAGAAATTCCCGAAGGAACCTACGGAAAAACACCCGGAGGAATTCTCGGACAAACTTCCAGAGGTACTCGCGAAGAAACTTACAGAGTAATTTCCAAAGGAATTCTTAGAGGAATTTCCAGAGGAACTTCCGGAGGAATTTTCGAAGGAACTTCCGGAGGAACTTCTAGAGGAGCTTCCGGAGGCAGTTACGGGGGAACTTTCGAAGGAACTCGCGGAGAAACTTCTGGAGGAATTCACGGAGAAACTTCTGGAGGAATTCCCGGAGGAACTTTCGGAAAAATTTCCGGATGAATTCACGGAGGAATCTCCAGAAAAAATCCTTGCTTAACTTCCTGAGGAATTCCTGAAGGAACCTCCGGGGGAATTCCCGGAGAAACTTTCGAAAGAATTTCTTCGAAAGTTCCTTCGGGAATTCCTCCGGAAGCTCCTCCTGGAATTCCTCCGGAAGTTCTGCCGGGTATTCCTCCGAAACTTCCTCCGAATGTTCGTCCGAGAATTCCTCCGGAAATTCCTTCGGAAGATCCTCCGAAAATTCCTCCGAAAGTTCCTCGGGGATTTTCTCCAGAAGTTTTTCCGGGAATTTCTCCAGAATTTTCTCTATGACTATGTATCCAGGAATACCTCCGAAAGATCATACAGAAATTCTTCCGATAGTTCTTCCAGGAATTCCTCCGAAAGTTCTTCAGGAAGACCTACAGAAAATCCTCCAAGAATTCCTCCGAAAGTTCCTCCAGCAACTCCTCCGGAAGTTCCTCCAGGAGTTCCTCCAGAAGGTGATCTAGGAAAATTGATCTGAAAGTTCCTCCAGGAATTCCTCCGGAAGTTCCACTAGGAATTCCTCCGGAAGTTCCACTAGGAATTCCTCCGGAAGTTCTGCCGGGAATTCCTTCGAAAGTTCTGCCGGGAATTCCTCCGGAAGTTCCTCCGAGGATCCCTCCTCGAATTCCTCCTGAAATTCCTTCGGAAGTTCCTCAAAGAATTCCTCCGGGATTTTCTCCAGAAGTTCCTCTTGTAATTCCTCCGGAAGTTAGTTAACGAATTCCTCCGGAAGTTCCTCCAGGAATTCCTCCGGAAGTTCCTCCAGGAATTCCTCCGGAAGTTCATCCAGGAATTCCTCCGGAAGTTCCTCCAGGAATTCCTCCGGAAGTTCCTCCGGGAATTCCTCCGGAAGTTCCTCCGGGAATTCCTCCGGAAGTTCCTCCGGGAATTCCTCCGGAAGTTCCTCCGGGAATTCCTCCGGAAGTTCCTCCGAAATTCCTCCGAAGTTCCTCCAAATTCCTCCGAAGTTCCTCCGGGAATTCCTCCGGAAGTTCCTCCGAATTCCTCCGAAGTTCCTCCGGGAATTCCTCCGGAAGTTCCTCCGGGAATTCCTCCGAAGTTCCTCCGGGAATTCCTCCGAAGTTCCTCCGAATTCCTCCGGAAGTTCCTCCGGGAATTCCTCCGGAAGTTCCTCCGAATTCCTCCGAAGTTCCTCCGGAATTCCTCCGGAAGTTCCTCCGAATTCCTCCGAAGTTCCTCCGAATTCCTCCGGAAGTTCCTCCGAATTCCTCCGAAGTTCCTCCGAATTCCTCCGAAGTTCCTCCGGGAATTCCTCCGAAGTTCCTCCGGGAATTCCTCCGAAGTTCCTCCGAATTCCTCCGAAGTTCCTCCGGGAATTCCTCCGGAAGTTCCTCCAGAATTCCTCCGGAAGTTCCTCCGAATTCCTCCGAAGTTCCTCCGGGAATTCCTCCGAAGTTCCTCCGGAATTCCTCCGGAAGTTCCTCCGGGAATTCCTCCGGAAGTTCCTCCGAATTCCTCCGGAAGTTCCTCCGAATTCCTCCGGAAGTTCCTCCGAATTCCTCCGGAAGTTCCTCCGGGAATTCCTCCGGAAGTTCCTCCGAATTCCTCCGAAGTTCCTCCGGGAATTCCTCCGGAAGTTCCTCCTCCTGAATTCCTCCGGAAGTTCCTCCGAATTCCTCCGGAAGTTCCTCCGGGAATTCCTCCGGAAGTTCCTCCGAATTCCTCCGGAAGTTCCTCCGGGAATTCCTCCGAAGTTCCTCCGAATTCCTCCGAAGTTCCTCCGAATCTGGAATTCTCCGAATTCCTCCGAAGTTCCTCCGAATTCCTCCGGAAGTTCCTCCGAATTCCTCCGGAAGTTCCTCCGGGAATTCCTCCGAAGTTCCTCCGGGAATTCCTCCGAAGTTCCTCCTGAATTCCTCCGGAAGTTCCTCCGAATTCCTCCGGAAGTTCCTCCGGGAATTCCTCCGGAAGTTCCTCCGGGAATTCCTCCGAAGTTCCTCCGAATTCCTCCGGAAGTTCCTCCGAATTCCTCCGAAGTTCCTCCGAATTCCTCCGAAGTTCCTCCGGGAATTCCTCCGAAGTTCACTCCGAAGTTCCTCCGGGAATTCCTCCGGAAGTTCCTCCGAAGTTCCTCCGAATTCCTCCGGAAGTTCCTCCGAATTCCTCCGGAAGTTCCTCCGGGAATTCCTCCGGAAGTTCCTCCGAATTCCTCCGAAGTTCCTCCGGGAATTCCTCCGAAGTTCCTCCGGGAATTCCTCCGGAAGTTCCTCCGAATTCCTCCGGAAGTTCCTCCGGGAATTCCTCCGGAAGTTCCTCAGAATTCCTCCGGAAGTTCCTCCGAATTCCTCCGGAAGTTCCTCCGAATTCCTCCGGAAGTTCCTCCGGAATTCCTCCGAAGTTCCTCCGGGAATTCCTCCGGAAGTTCCTCCGGGAATTCCTCCGGAAGTTCCTCCGAATTCCTGCCGGAATTCCTCCGGAAGTTCCTCCGGGAATTCCTCCGGAAGTTCCTCCGGGAATTCCTCCGGAAGTTCCTCCGGGAATTCCTCCGGAAGTTCCACCGGGAATTCCTCCGCAAGATCCTCCGGGAATTCCTCCGAAGTTCCCCCGAGCATTCCTCCGGAAGTTCCTCCGGGAATTCCTCCGGAAGTTCCTCCGGGAATTCCTCCGGAAGTTCCTCCGGGAATTCCTCCGGAAGTTCCTCCGGGAATTCCTCCGGAAGTTCCTCCGGGAATTCCTCCGGAAGTTCCTCCGGGAATTCCTCCGGAAGTTCCTCCAGGCATTCCTCCGGAAGTTCTTCTTCCAGAGGTATTCCCGGAGAAACTTCCGCAGGAATTCCTGACGAATCTTCCGGATGAATTATTGGCGGAAGTTCAAGAGGAATTCCCGGTGCAACTTCCGGAGAAATTCCGGATAATGCTCGGAGAAACTTACAGAGGAATTTCCGGAGGAACTTTCGGGGGAAGTCCTAGAGAAACTTCCAGAGAAACTTCTTAAGAAATTCCTAGAAGAACTTCCGGAGGAGTTCTTAGAGAAACTTCCGGAGACATTCCCGGAGAAAGTGCCGGAGGAATTTCCGGAGGAACTTCTGGAGGAATTCCTGGAGGAACTTTCAGAGCAATTTTCCTAAATTACCTCCTGGAGGAACTTCCGGGAAAAACTTCGGGAGGAATTGCTGGAGGAACTTTCGGAGGAATTTTCGGAGGATTTTCTAGAAGTATTCCTTGGAAAACTTCCGGAGGACTTCCTGGAAGAACTACCAGAGGAATTTCTGTATTCCATATTCCATATTCCATTCTGTATTCCATAAGGCAGGCATAATCACGATACTAAAATTAAAAATAAATCCCATATGAACTTCCGGAAGAATTTCCGGAGGAACTTTCGGAAGAATTCCTGGACGAACATCATGATGGATTCTTGAGAAAACTTCGGAAGGAATTCTTGGAACATTTTCGAATGAATTCTTTGAAGAACTTTCGGAAGAAAATCTGGAGAAATTTGTGAAAAAGCCTCTGAAGAAATACCGGACAATTTCTAATGTATTAAATAAATTCACGCTGGTTCACACGGCTGCGCCGATCCATTATGCCGGCGCCGGTAAAATTCCAGCCGACGCAAAAATTAAAAATTTTAAGTTAAAAGTTTAAATTTTTTTCTTAAAAACTAGAGATTAAAATTTCAAAATTAAAGACTAGTAAATCTAAGCTGAAAATCATAATTCGAGTATATATAATTATCCTTTATTGTCAGTTTTAGAAACGAAAAAATGCGTCTAAAATTAATAAAATGTGAAATTGTTTCCACTGAAAGTATATTTTTGCGCATTATTGACATATTCCGAATCCCCCACCCCGGCTGCCGAAAGCGGGATCCATCCTATCCGGTTTTTACGTCGCTTTTTCAGTTACATCAAAAATATTACGTCTAACATGAATTACGTGTTTCTAGTTTGAGGACGAAATATCAAGTACGTCAACTTTTTGTTACGCTATATTGATGTAATAAAACAGCATATTTACGACGGCGATGATGTGCATCAAATTTGATGTAATATTACTTTTTATTTTTTACTGTGTGGAGATTTACAACGATAAATGTACTCAAATAGGCTTAGGTTTGAGCCATACCCTATCACCAATTTTTCTGGAAGTGAATATTATCAACATTACTGAAATAATTTGCAGTTCTGGGTTCACATCAGCCAGCTGTATTTTTGCCTTTCTCGTACTAAGTACGAGTAAAAGCTATATATTCCCTCCAAAACCAACATTGGAATACAAATAGCCCTGAAAAATGTTACAATTTATATTTGCTTAGCCATAGCATATTGACCGCAAGATGCTTCGGTAATCAACAATAGAATATAAAATATTGTGTTCACATTTCAACATAATAGATCCTAGAAACCTCCGACAAAGCCATAATTTCCTCCGTAATCGAAAAATCAATATTCTACAAAACTGCAATATCAATTCCAAGCACACGTAAGGCATCACTCCCACTAGGGGGGATTATCTGGGATTTTTGCATCATCTGTCCACTGTAGAACCCGCTATATGCACCGCCATTGTTGGTGGATGGTCTTTTGCCGCAGTTTGTAGTGCAGAAAAGTGACGCGAAAAGCGAAGAATATCATTCATCGTGGGTGTCAGACGTATCTTCTCCCAATTTCCACGGAATCTTTTCATCCGAGGCTAATCTTATTGGCTTCAATCCGGTTTGATTGATAGGCAATCATTCCTAATTGATTGAATTCGCTGATGCCCATCGATACTCCCTCTTGGGTGCTCGAGCGAAGTTGTTATCTATTTGTAATTTTTTTTGTTGTGCTCGATAAGTAGACTTTCATTCCATCGGCGTGAAATGTGATTTAGCTGCGAGAAATTCTGTCCAACTTGTTTAGCCTTGATTTGATTGATAACATCTTCTTTCTAAGAAATGTGTCGCCTAACGACCAACATCAATTTAAAGGTGCTCTTTGAGTTAAATCTTTCGGCGATACGACGACCTACATTTCCCGAATCGACAGCATGCTCGCAACTGCCAGGCAGGTGCACGTTCGTTCGTCCTACAAATGGCATCCGCACGAGAGGCCATAAATTACGTTGCTCCGGTTGGTGGAATTGATTTCAAGTGCCTTCTCGCCTGCAACCGTGAGCTCATAAAATAGTCAACCTGCACACATGCTTCAAAAGTGTAACTCATTTTTCCCGGTGCACTTCAACTCCCTCTCATTCGGTTCCTCCTGCCCCTGTCGTGGCTGGCTGGGTGGATGCGCTACACTTGGGCCATTGTACTCCAGCGCGAATAGCTTGTACTTTTACACGTCCCAGAGCTATCTCCATTATTCTACTTCCACTAGCATCGTTTCTTCGTTGAAAGTGCTTAGCCTCCAGTGCTGTGATGCCAACGACACCGGACACAAGAGGAGAGTGGGAAGTTTCCTCTACTTAACCCTTTGAAGGACGCTTAGTAAGAATGTTCGCAATGTTCTAGGCCAAATGATCATTCCGAAGGATCTTCAGCGATTCACTTTCTGTACTCAAACAACCTTGCTGTAAATAACGAGCAGACTCGTATTACATGTTCAATGCAACCCAAATACAAATTCAAATTCATTCAAACCTATAAAATATCCAAATTACATTTGATTCAAATGAAATCCCAATTTAAATGCAAATCCAATCTAAATATATTCATAATCAAAAATCAGATAAATGACATATACGAATCGTATCTAAACATCCAATCCAAATCCAAATCAAACAAAAGTACAATCCAGATCAAATCCAAATCCATTTTGAATCTAATTTCAAACTCAAATCCAAAACCAAACTAAATCTACTCCAAATCCAAACCAAATGCAATCCTAATCCAATTGAAGAAAAACCCAAAACTAATCAAATTCAATCCAAAATCCAATCCAAAAACAATCCTAATCCAATCCTAATCTATTCCAAATCCAAACCAAATCCAAACCAAATCCAAACCAAATCCAAACCCAATCCAATCCAAATCCAATCCAAATACAATCCAAATCCAATCCAAATCCGATCAAAATCCAATCCAAATCCACTCCAAATCCAATCCAAATCCAATCCAAATCGAATCCAAATCCAATCCAATCCGAATCCAATCCAATCCAATCCGAATCCAATCCAAATCCAAATCCAATACAAATCCAATCCAAATCCAATCCAAATCCAATCCAAATCCAATCCAAATCCAATCCAAATCCAATCCAAATCCAATCCAAATCCAATCCAAATCCAATCCAAATCCAATCCAAACCAATCCAAACCAATCCAACCAATCCAAACCAACCAAACCAATCCAAACCAACCAAACCAATCCAAACCAATCCAAACCAATCCAAACCAATCCAAACCAATCCAAACCAACCAAACCAATCCAAACCAATCCAAACCAATCCAAACCAATCCAAACCAATCCAAACCAACCAAACCAACCAAACCAATCCAAACCAACCAAACCAATCCAAACCAATCCAAACCAACCAAACCAATCCAAACCAATCCAAACCAACCAAACCAACCAAACCAACCAAACCAACCAAACCAAACCAATCCAAACCAATCCAAACCAACCAAACCAATCCAAACCAATCCAAACCAACCAAACCAACCAAACCAATCCAAACCAATCCAAACCAATCCAAACCAATCCAAACCAATCCAAACCAATCCAAACCAATCCAAACCAATCCAAACCAATCCAAACCAATCCAAACCAATCCAAACCAATCCAAACCAATCCAAACCAATCCAAACCAATCCAAACCAACCAAACCAATCCAAACCAATCCAAACCAATCCAAACCAACCAAACCAATCCAAACCAATCCAAACCAATCCAAACCAATCCAAACCAATCCAAACCAATCCAAACCAATCCAAACCAATCCAAACCAACCAAACCAATCCAAACCAATCCAAACCAAACCAAACCAAACCAAACCAACCAAACCAATCCAACCAAACCAATCCAAACCAACCAAACCAATCCAAACCAATCCAACCAACCAATCCAACCAACCAACCAAACCAATCCAAACCAATCCAAAAATCCTAATCCAAACCAATCCAAATCAAATCCAAACCAACCAAACCAACCAAATCTAATCCAAATCAAACCAAACCAATCCAACCAACCAAACCAACAACCAACCCAATCCAACCTAACCAATCCCAATCCAATCCCAATCCAACCAAACCAATCCAAACCAATCCAAACCAAACCAATCCAAACCAACCAAACCAATCCAAACCAATCCAAACCAATCCAAACCAATCCAAACCAATCCAAACCAATCCAAACCAACCAAACCAATCCAAACCAATCCAAACCAATCCAAACCAACCAAACCAATCCAAACCAATCCAAACCAATCCAAACCAATCCAAACCAATCCAAACCAAACCAATCCAAACCAACCAAACCAAACCAAACCAATCCAAACCAATCCAAACCAAACCAATCCAAACCAATCCAAACCAAACCAAATCCAATCCAAATCCAATCCAAATCCAATCCAAATCAAATCCAAATCCAATCCAATCCAAATCCAATCCAAATCCAATCAAAATCCAATCCAAATCCAGTCCAAATCCAAATCCAATCCAAATACAATCCAAATCCAATCAAAACCCATTCCAAGTCCAATCCAAATCCAATCCAAATCCAAATCCAATCCAAATCCAATCCAAACCCAATCCAAACCCAATCCAAATCCAATCCAAAAGCAATCCAATTGAAATCCAAATCCAATCCAAATCTCATTTAAATTCAACCCAAATCTAAATTCAATCAATCCGAATCCCATCAAATTCGAATCCAAATCTAATCGCGTAGTCCATTCCAAATCCAATCCAAATCTGATTCAATCCCAGCTGAATCCAAACCATTCTTAATCAATCCATTCAAACCAACCAAACCAATCCAAACCAATCCAAACCAATCCAAACCAATCCAAACCAATCCAAACCAATCCAAACCAATCCAAACCAATCCAAACCAATCCAAACCAATCCAAACCAATCCAAACCAATCCAACCAACCAAACCAATCCAAACCAACCAAACCAATCCAAACCAACCAAACCAACCAAACCAATCCAAACCAATCAAACCAATCCAACCAACCAAACCAATCCAAACCAACCAAACCAATCCAAACCAATCCAAACCAACCAAACCAATCCAAACCAACCAAACCAATCCAAACCAATCCAAACCAATCCAAACCAATCCAAACCAATCCAACCAATCCAAACCAATCCAAACCAACCAAACCAATCCAAACCAATCCAAACCAATCCAATCCAAACCAATCCAAACCAATCCAAACCAGTCCAACCAATCCAACCAAACCAATCCAAATCCAAATCCAATCCAAATCCAATCCAAATCCAATCCAAACCCAATCCAATCCAAAAGCAATCCAATTGCAATCCAAATCCAATCCAAATCTCATTTAAATTCAACCCAAATCTAAATTCAATCAATCCGAATGCCATCAAATTCGAATCCAAATCTAATCGCGTAGTCCATTCCAAATCCAATCCAAATCTGATTCAATCCCAGTTGAATCCAAATCCATTCTTAATCTAATCCAAAATAAATTCAAATCAAATCCAAATCCAATCCAAATCCAATTTAAACCCAATCCAAATCCAATCCAAAAGCAATCCAATTGCAATTCAAATCCAATCAAAATCCAATCCAAATCCAATCCAAATCCAATCCAAATCCAAATCAATTCCAAATCCAAATCCAATCCAAATCCAATCCATATCCAATACAAATCCAATCCAAATCCAATCCAATCCAAATCCAATCCAAATCCAAATCCAGTCCAAATCCAAATACAATCCAAATCCAATCAAAATCCAATCCAATCCAAATTCAAATCTAATCCAAATCTAATCCAAATCCAAATCCAAATCCAATCCAAACCAAATCCAAATCCAATCCAAAAGCAATCCAATTGCAATCCAAATCCAATCCAAATCTCATTTAAATTCAACCCAAATCTAAATTCAATCAATCCGAATCCCATCAAATTCGAATCCAAATCTAATCGCGTAGTCCATTCCAAATCCAATCCAAATCTGATTCAATCCCAGTTGAATCCAAATCCATTCTTAATCTAATCAAATTCAGTTCAAATACTATCCAAGTAGCTCCAATACCAATCCAAATCTAAGTTCTTAAATGTCGAACAATACTTTCAGATTGATAATTGATATCAATCGATTACTGAATCCCTAATCTGAAACCTTTTCTAACAATAAGCATTGAAAGAGATCCTCCGCCTTGAAAGGGTTTTTAGCAAGGCCTCGTGAAACCAGCTGCCAAAGGATATCACTGCACGTTCTTGGAAACTGCCTTTTCTTTTCTTATGAACGGTACAAGAGCCTTCTAGGAAAGAATTTTCGAGTTGTGCAGCAGCAAACAGGCAACCGGCAGTCGTTTGTAAACTCACCCAAGTGTGCAAGGTCTGCCCTCTTCGTTGCACCACTCAAGCAAACAATCGTCAGCAAATGTTTCATTTTTTGCCACGCCACGCACTTCTGTCTGCTGGTCAGGTCAGGAACGATTCTTCCTCGCATTGCCAGCGAAATGCAAGCAAACAATGGCCAGGTGGATGGGTTTTTGCACTTTTTGCATGCGCCACTGAGGAAAATTACCATCATCGTTGGTGTTGATAGGATCACGTAGCAAAACCGTGTCGGTTCTCTCTTTACTAAGTCATGCGATTATGATGTCAATAATTTAGATCTTGAATCAGTTGGGAATTGTGACGGGGAATAGGGTGGCAATATAGAACAGTGCGTGGGGGCGCATGGTATTCCGTCAATTAGTGTAGCGAACACCATTTGTCTAACAAAATTGTTGAATGATTTATCCTATTCGATTGCTGTAGAAACAGCATACAATGAATATTTTATAGCAAAATCTCATACCCGTTTCAAACTCACAAAATTGAAAACTTTCCATTGCTATTATTGTGAGATTAATAAAAGAAGTTAAAACTTTTTCATTCCGCTTTCTATCTCTTCATTAAAGAAGACACAGAAGTCAATTTCCTAAAGTGGGAAATTCCATAAACTTTTGTGTTTGAGAAATAGCTCTGACATCACCCATTACGTGTCTACGTGATTCAACTCCTGGAAGCATCAACCACCTCCATCCGAGCACTCAACAGAACTTTTTTTTTCGCACTTGTTCATGTCACATCACATCGCGTTTCCGTTAAACAACATTCCAAATTATATCTAAAATTGAAGCATTCTTTGAATGTTCTGCAGCTTTCGGTACATTTTCGGCTGGTTATTAAAATAAAGCCAGTCATTTTGCACAGAACATGGAAAATCAACTGCATGGCATTATTGTTAACAAGCTTTATTACCTGTCGTATGAAATTCCCCGCAAGCATTTGCCATTCACTCGGCACGCAAATATTATATGAATATTTTTTAAATATTTTCAATAATTTTAAAATTATCAAAAAGAACTTTTTTCATCAATAGATTTGGATTCATTGCTCCACTATCCTGTAGGGGAAGGGGGGGCAATATGCCCTAGCTAAGCAAACACTGCTCTATTGTCTTATTTGTAACGCTATTCATGGGTATTTTTATATTATGCATCAGTTGAACAAGATAGCTAGTTGATGCCATACAAAAATTGTCAAAAATCTCCATCATATTGATAATATTCACATTTCAAAAAAGTGGTGATATTCTGTTGCCGGAAAACTCATGAGGCAAAACGCCTTTTAGCTGGCAGCTCCTAGGGAACAAAGTACCAAGCGTCGGCGAATCAGCATTCTAGTATGGATAGTCCGTGGAGACGCAAGTACTTTGTAGGTTATTGCCACTAGGGCGTTTTGCCTCGCCAAAATGTTAGATATTTCTTCAAAATGTGGAAATTTTCGGTTTTTCCGACCTTCCCATGCACTATTTTGAAACTTTCTTCGACTATCCTACATAATTTTAGATCTAGTTTTGTTACGGACATCTTAATGACGGTAAATATGATGGAAACCACAAAAGGCGTTTTGCATCGGGGGGGGGCGTTTTGGGGCCTCTTCTCCTATTGTTAAATATCCTTCTCGACTGCTCCGTATATAATCAAATTTAGAAAATTTAAATACGGTTATGGCTACCGGGGCGGGGCATCATAAAAGTTCACATAAGCTAAAATGGTACCTGGAATCAACTCCCAAAGGAATCGCGTTCGTAAACATAAAAACACTAAATTAAATCCTTTTCTGCATTGCACATAGCGTAGGGCAAATATAGACAAAAGTCACGATCCCACTCGAATCCAACCGGATTGTTTGCGTTCAACCGGAAATGATAGTTGGCTCATGATTGTCGCCTCAAGTTAGGATAAGATTGAAGATTCGCATGTCGGATGTAGTGCTCGGCACTTTAGTGGTCTGCTGGCGGTGCAGTTGCTGCCACACTGGAACAGTTACAACCGAAAACAAGCAATAATAAATGTATGGTACTGATAAGAAAAAAAATAAAAATTTTGATGAAATAAAAACCAAAAATTCAGGTGTTTCTATATCTTCAAATCTCCTATATTTATTTTTGTTTCGCGTTTCCGAACCATCTGCTCCAATGTGACATCCGGGCTCTCCCACGCTAGTACTTGATTCCCCAAGGAAGGTGTACAACCCGATCCGGCCATTGCATGAAGATTGGCAGCCCCCGATAATGCTGTGACTGGATGCCCGTTACTGTTTCGTTATGCTTTGTTGAGCCGGAGCTTATCTCCGCACAGCATGCGAGTGCCATTGTCTTCACAGTTGGGTTAACTGTCAACGTGGGCGCTCTTTCGTTCGTATTACCTGCCTGTCGTTTTAAACCTAGGTCAGGTCAAACCACACCGATTAGAGCGCGATAACCAAATATATAACCATTAAAGAACACTTTTCATTTTTGCATCTAAGTAACCTGTTCCCTTTTTAATGTCATTAATAGTAACTCCGTAGGGGATCGAAATCCGCACCGCACCGAAATCTATCCAATTCGTAAGACATCAATAAATTAAAAAGGGTTTGAGGTAATTAATTTATGAACCATTTATCTTATCCTGATCTTATACTTGAAAGTATAGCTTTCTGGCCATTGGAATGGAAAGTGGGCTCTGAAATTAAAATAACATAATTAAAAAACAAATCCCCAACCCGCAAACGTGATGTTTCAGGTTCCATTTTGTTTGTGTGTTGGACCCAATAGTACCGAAAGTGACTGTGTTTAAATTGCAAAACGCAATTAATAGAGTAAGATCAGCAGCATACATAACAAAGTGATCGCTTCTTAAGGTGCGTATTGCGCCTTTTACAGTGTTATTCTGATCAGTTGGTCGGGGTTCTGCCAAATCGCACTAAGCGCCAAAAAAAAAATTATTCATTTTTCGGCCCAATCTAAGCTTTTTTTTATTTTTTTATTTTTTTTTTTTGACTTATTTTATTTGCTAATTATCTAATACATGCATTAATTTCTTAGACTAGGTGTTCCGTGTTTTCTTAACACTATCATCCTTATTTGCTATGTTATATTTTTAGTCATTATTAATACATTTCAATTGCCTCTGGCAGAATTTTTCCTCTGGTTGAATTGAACCAGACAAAGACAAAGTTTTGATTTTCTGTTTATAAGTGGATATAGACACTTAATATATTTGTTACATTTGGCTTGAAGGCCTTCAATGTGATTTTTAAAAGTTAATTTTTGATCTAGCAGAAGTCCTAAATATTTAGCTTCACTAGACCAATTAATTGGAACCCCATTCATAGTGACAATATGTCTGCTAGAAGGTTTCAAATAAGAAGCTCTCGGCTTATGTGGGAAAATTATAAGCTGAGTTTTGGAAGCATTCGAGAGAATTTTCCATTTTTGCAAGTTAGTGGAGAAAATATCCAAACTTTTTGCAATCTACTACAAATGACACGAAGGCTTCGCCCTTTGGCTGAAATGCTCGTGTCATCTGCAAACAAAGATTTTTGACACCCTGGTGGTAAATCAGGGAAGTCAGAAGTAAAAATGTTATACAAAAGGGGCCCCAGTATGCTGCCTTGGGGAACACTAGTTTTACAGGTAATCTATCAGATTTAGAATTCTGATAGTTTACCTGCAGTGAGCGATCTGATAAATAATTTTGGATCAGTTTAATAATGTACAGAGGAAAATTAAAATTCATCAATTTTACAATCAAACCTTCATGCCAAACACTGTCAAATGCTTTCTCTATATCAAGAAGAGCAACTCCAGTCGAATATCCTTCAGATTTGTTGAGCCGAATTAAGTTCGTAACTCTTAATAACTGATGAGTGGTTGAATGCCCATGGCGAAAACCAAATTGCTCATCACCAAAAATAGAATTGTCATTAATATGAACCATCATTCGATTTAAAATAATCTTTTCAAACAGTTTGCTTATTGAAGAAAGCAAACTGATTGGGCGATAACTAGAAGCCTCGGCTGGATTTTTGTCCGGCTTCAAAATTGGAACAATTATTATGGCGTTTTTCCATTTATCTGGGAAGTATGCCAATTGAAAACATTTGTTAAATAAATTAACCAAAAAGGATAAAGAGCTCTCAGGAAGTTTTTTGATAAGTATGTAGAAAATACCGTCATCACCCGGTGCTTTCATATTTTGAAATTTTCTAGTAATAGATCTCACTTCATCCAAATTAGTTCCCAACGAAGGGTCAAAAACATTATCTTGATTGAGAATGTCTTTGAAGCTCCGTGTAACCTGATCCTCAATTGGACTAGTGAGACCTAGACTAAAATGATGGGCACTCTCGAACTGCTGAGCAAGTTTTTGAGCCTTTTCGCCATTTGTTAATAAAATTTTATTTCCCTCTTTAAGCGCTGGAATTGGCTTTTGAGGTTTTTTAAGAATTTTCGTTAATTTCCAAAAGGGTTTCGAACTGGGATCCAACTTCGAGACATTATTCTCAAAGTTGGTATTTCTCAGAATAGCGAAACGTATTTTAATTTCATTTTGCAAATCTCGCCAAATAACTTTCAACGCGGGATCGCGAGTTCTTTGGTATTGCCTTCTTCTCACATTTTTAAGACGGATCAGTAGCTGAAGATCGTCGTCAATAATAATGGAGTTGAATTTAATTTCACATTTAGGAATTGCAATGCCTCTGGCTTCGACAATTAAATTTGTCAAAGATACGAGCGCATTGTCAATATCACTTTTGGTATCCAAAGGAATATTAACATCAAAATTCCTATCGATATATGTTTTGAGAGAATCCCAATCAGCTCTATGATAATTAAAAGTAGAGCTGATTGGATTATAAATGGCTTCTTGTGAGATTTCAAATGTCACAGGAAGATGATCAGAGCCAAAGTCAGCATGAGTTACCAATTGGCCACACAGCTGACTTGAATCCGTTAAAACTAAATCAATTGTAGAAGGATTTCGACTGGAAGAAAAACAAGTAGGGCCGTTGGGATATTGAATAGTATAATATCCCGCAGAACAATCTTCAAATAAAATTTTACCATTAGAATTGCTTTGAGCATTATTCCATGAACGGTGTTTGGCATTGAAGTCACCAATTACGAAGAATTTTGATTTGTTGCGAGTCAGAATTTGAAGATCACCTTTCAACAGATTCTTTTGCTGCCCATTGCATTGAAAAGGCAAATAGGCTGCAATGAAGGAAAATTGACCAAAATTTATTTCAACAGAAACTCCCAAGGTTTCAAAAACTTTGGTTTCAAACGAAGAAAATAATTTATGTTTGATACGTCTATTAATGACAATGGCGACCCCACCACAGGCGCAGTCAAGACGATCATTTCTGTAGATAAAATAATTTGGATCTCTTTTAATGGAGATTCCTGGTTTTAAATAAGTTTCTGTTATAATGGCAATATGCACATTATGAACTGTTAAGAACTTTCACACAATTATTTAGATCCATTAAAACGGAGTCCGATAACAATTTTTTGTGTGTACTTTATACCAACCTGAACAGCTTCAGGAATGGTATTTGCTTTGAACATTGCATCAATCATGTGATGCAATTGTTCAGTTAAAAAATCAAAATCGAAAGCAGTCATGCTACCTGAATCGGCAACATGACCATTATTTTCCGTTGGGACATGGGTATAAACCTCATTTTGAGAAGAGAAATTTTGTCTACCAGCAGCGATGTTTGCATACGTAGGTACATTGGAAAAATTGGAATTTACTGAAGTGCTTGCTACCCGTTGACGAGCGGCAAAATTTGTTTGTGAATTGTGGTGGGTATGAATTGCTCGACCGGTAACTGGTTTCGAAATTTGAGCGTTTTAAAAATTTCTACCCGTCGAATCTGAGATCCGATTGGAATTTCCCGTCATCAATTTTGCATGGGAAGTCAAAACTTTTTTGCGTGAAGGGCATTCCCAGAAATTGGATTTATGATTGCCCCCACAATTTGCACATTTAAATTTATTGGAATATTCTCTCACAGGACATGCGTCCTTGGCGTGAGAGGTTCCACCACAAATCATGCATTTAGCATCCATGTGACAATGTTTGGTTCCATGACCCCACTTTTGGCACTTACGGCACTGGGTGGGGTTTTGGAAATTTCCCCCAGGCCTGCGGAAATGTTTCCATGTAACACGGACATGAGACATAATACAGGCCTTTTCCAAACTTTTCATATTATTCAGTTCACTTTTGTTAAAATGAACTTAATAAAATTCTTGAGAAATGCCCCTCTGGGAAGTACCAGAGTGGGATTTCTTTTTCATCTTAATTACTTGGACTGGTGAAAATCCAAGTAATTGAGAAATTTCAATTTTAATCTCATCCAGTGATTTGAACAATCGCTCAGTTTTGTCGTCGTATGTGAAGAATTTATGGCGCTTCTCAGTTAAATACTGAAGAAGACGTTTGCGATCGTCAAAGGATCCCGGCAAAACGCGGCAGTCACCCTTCCTAGCAATCTGAAATGAAACCTTGATCCCCTGAAGGTTACTCAAAATCTCATTCCGGAAGCCAGAAAACTCGGCAACAGATACCACAATTGGCGGAATTCTTTGCTTTTTCGCATGAATCGAATCACCTGGGCTAGAGGTATATTCGATTTGCTCAATTTCATCATTAATCAAATCGAACTGATTGCTCAGTTCGATTGGAGAAGAATTATTGCCGATATTAGAGTTAGAAGGAATATCTGAATTCTCCAGCTTCCTTCTATTTTTTCCGCACTTGGGCAGGACGGTCTTGAAACCTTGTTTCTTTGAAGGAAGTGGAGAATTCAGAGACTCCCCCTTCCTCTTGTTTTTATTAATGCTCATTGCTGAGCGTGGAGACGTGACCTTCTAAGAGGTTTTTTCCCAGAACGGTGTCCCTGCAGGATTACCACCGCTTGTCGGAATTTTACTTCCGCAAACGGGTCCAACGTAAAACGAAGGCACGGGTCCTTGCAAAGATCGTAACGGGATCAGTGGGTACAAATAGCGCTAAGAAGCACCGTTGAAATTAAAATAGCTTCGAGTAGTATTAAAAACTTCCTTCCGCAAAGAGAGAAAGAACCGCACAGCACGAAAGCACGATGCGGTCTGGCCCAATCTAAGCTAATTTAATTGATCACAAATCGTATTGGATATGGCACAACCACAGAACGGAGGATATTTTACAACAAATGCATGTATGAATTGATATGAAATGATTTCCGTTTTCTTCCTACGAACAAAATATCTCAAGTCAGTCAAAAAGCCGCTTGGTGCGGTTTGGTAGAACCTCGACCAATTGGTCTGCTTTAATTTAAATATTGTGTTAGACAATAGGGGGCCCTCCTTAGCCGTGCGGTAAGACGCGCGGCTACAAAGCAAGACCATGCTGAGGGTGGCTGGGTTCGATTCCCGGGGCCGGTCTAGGCAGTTTTCGGATTGGAAATTGTCACGACTTCCCTGGGCATAGAAGTATCATCGTGTTAGCCTCATGATATACGAATGCAAAATGGTAACTTGGCTTAGAAACCTCGCAGTTACTAACTGTGGAAGTGCTTAATGAACACTAAGCTGCGAGGCGGCTCTGTCCCAATGTGGGGATGTAATGCCAATAAGAAGAAGAAGAAGTTAGACAATAGCTGTACGGATTATGATGTACGGTGTTAATTTTGTTCGTAATTTTATCGTTACTTTCAATGCAATACAGTGGAACACACACAAAATAGTGGCCCACATGCAGTTGAATCAATGACTTACGTTCTATTTGCATTCGATTTGTATTTTCTAGAGACTTTTTCATATACTGAAGTGCTTAAATGTACGGGTTTCGATGCACCACGGTACAATATTGTCATCTAGCGTTAGCGTTAGCGTTGTTACGGTATACTTCGTAGATTGGACACTAGTGATACTCATGTTTCTTATGGTATCCTTATCCAGATTGCTATCGGAAATCAAGGTGGGAATTACCCTTGATTCCAATCTAAGATAAAAATTGCATAAACATGAGGATTACTACTCCCGGCCACGCCCATCTTTACCGTAACTAGTAATATGAAAGGAAATGTTGATGTAGAACTTACTTAACGAGAGGCCCCCGACTTGGCGACGCCCTCATAAGTTCTACGGAGTTGGTGGTTGGGTAGGGTAAGGTAGGTCATGGAGGTTTGCCTCAAGCTGGCAATTCGACCCACAGACTATGTTGTTTACCTGTTTTTATTTAAACTCTTACCAGCCGGCTGTCGAAAGAGAATGCTAATATCGATTTAATTTACAGTTTATTCTTTAAATAATTTACAGGCGATTTCTTAACCTCAATCTATCAACAACTATCCGTTGAACAAATCTAAATTTTCCAAATTTGTACTTTCTGCTCATTGAGCAAAACGATTCCTCTAGGTACATCGAATACAAAAATCAACCATGCATTTTAAATATAATTATACTAAACATTTTACAAAGTTTTATTTGAAGTATTTGACGAAGAAAACGACATAAAAGGCTCAAAAACCAAATATAGAAAAATGTTTGCCCAAACTCCTCCGTAATTAAAAACTTACGATGCAGCTAGTTGAAATTGAACTCAAAGATGCAATTGCTGCTTTAAAAATGTATGCCGAAGCGCAATAGCTATAGTCGCTCAAAGGGGGGTTGCCTCAAGTGTAACGACCCATACAAACCTTGCGGATAGTTCACACGAATGTGACATAGAGGGGTAGGGGGATTGAAAACAGCCAATCCTTGCGTTAGGTCATTTAGGGGAGACTGGGTAGACTTGATCCCCTTTTCTGATCTCCGATGTATCACAACCAAAAATAAATAAACATACGCGATTTCCACACAGACTCTCTAAGAAATATAGCATTTAACTTTACTGATGTATGACAGTCCTTAAATTATTGTTGTTATTGATACACAATCGATTTTTTGGAGTGCTGTCAAAAATCGACTTTTAAAATATTCGGTGGAAATTGATCCCTCTCCAAGAACTTGCTTTGATAAAATTAGAAAGGTGCCCTCAGATTTTTTTAAATATTTTCCCTTCAAAATACGCAGGATTATCGAATTGCTGTGCGTATACATGAACGATTTTTGTTATTGAATTCGATAGCACATGCAATTTTAAAATTTGGGGAGACTTGATCCCCTTTCTATGACATCTACGCAATAAATCATTTTTGCTGCCAACCCTTCATCAAATCCGTCAAATCTACAAAAAATTAGAAGCCTAAGAACAGATTTATATTTTTTCGAATTTTTTCGCAAAATTTTTGTATGGGTAACTAACGGGGGATCAAGTGTCCCCATATTGAGGCAATAACTTCAAATCCAAATATCCCAAAACTTTGATGGAATGTTGACATTTTCATCAGTTCAGATCAAAAAGCATATTTATGGCTTGTTGCTGTGAAAAAACGAAAGACTTTGGGCATTACTATGAAAAGTTGTTCAAATTTTGCGTGGCCAATAAAAAAAACCCAGATTAATCTACCTAGCGGTGATGGTGCCTTTCTCGTTTTTTTTTCGAGTGAGTAATTTCTACGCACTTTTGGAATGAAAAAAAATATTTTGGGCATATCTACCGAGCCCATAGTTCGATCTGGCCAGTTTTCAATAGGAAACAATGGGACATGTTGCGAGGAAATTGGTTGAGGGTAGGTGCTAAAAAAGTGAGCTATAAATTTTTACGCGCTTTTTATGAGAAAAAGTATTTTGACCATAACTTCTGAGCCCATAGTCCGATCCAGCCGATTTCCAATAGGAAACAATGGGACAGGATTCTGCGTCGAATGCAACTTGTTGCGAGCAAATCGGTTAGGGCTAAGTTTCTAAAAAGTGGGCTAGACTTTTTGCGCACATACACACACATACACATACACATACACACACATACACATACACACACATACACACACACACATACACACACACACAGACATCATGCCATGCAGAGAAAGGTACAGCCACGGTATGCACGTAGGCAAATCTATTGGTGGAATGAAACGATCGCAGAACTCCGTCGTAGCTGTTTTCGAGCAAGGAGGAGGATGCAGAGAGCCCGCAGCGATGTAGAAAGAGAAGACCGCAGACCAGTGTTTAGGGCGGCCAAAGCCGCTCTCAAAAAAAAATTAGACTCAGTAAGGACGCTTGCATGAAAGAGCTCTGCCACACGGTGGATGCAAGCCCACAAGGGGATGCATACAGGGTTGCTATGGCTAAAATTAAAAGCCCAGCGATACCGCTAGAGAGGAGCCCACAAAAACTCAAAGCAATCATTGAGGGACTGTTTCCGCATCACGAAGCACCAGTCTGGCCTCCCACACCGTATGGTGAGGCCAACACCAGTAAAGATGAAGCCCGTGTCACTAACCTCGAACTAGTTACGGCAGCAAAAGCCTAAAACTAATAAGGCTCCGGGACTAGATGGCATCCCCAATCTGGTCTTGAAAACGGCGATCCAGGTCAACCCGGACATGTTTCGCACCACATTGCAGAATTGCATAGACGAAGGAAACTTTCCTGAGTGCTGGAAGCGGCAAAAGTTAGTACTGTTGCCGAAGCCGGGTAAGCCACCGGAGATCCATCGGCCTACAGGCCTATTTGCCTGCTAGACACGGTCGGAAAACTCCTTGAGAGAGTCATCCTTAACAGACTGGCGATCCACACAGAAGGTGCAAACGGATTATCAAGCATGCAGTTCGGGTTTCGGAAGAGCAGGTCCACAGTTGACGCCATCCGGATAGTCGTCGAAGCAGCTGGAAGCAGCCAAGAAGCAAAAGAGGAGAGGAAACCGTTACTGCGCTGTGGTAACCTTAGACGTGAAAATGCGTTCAACAGTGCCAGCTGGGAAGCAATAGCCAGTTCCCTACACAGGATGGTGGTTCCAGGGCACGTGTGCAGAATTCTGAAGAGTTACTTCGAGAATAGGACGTTGGTCTACGAAACGCACGAAGGCCTGAAGAGAATAGGCATAACAGCGGGTGTTCTCCAAGGCTCCATTCTGGGGCCGACGTTGTGAAACGCGATGTACGATGGGCTGTTGCAGCTAACACTACCAAGAGGTGTAAAGATCGTTGGGTTTGCGGACGACGTGGCTCTCATGGTATTCGGTGAAACAATAGAAGAGGTGGAAGTACGAGCAGGGCAGGCGATAGAAATAATCGAAATCGGGAGGTGCGGGAAAACGCGGGCATAGGCCCATAACAAAACCGACGTGATGATGACCCGCAACCGAAAAGCAGTACAGCATAGTACGATTACGGCCGGAGTAGCCACCATCGCCTCAAAACGCGAGGTAAAGCACCTCAGGGTAATGATCGACGACCGGCTCAATTTCAATAGCCACGTTGATTATGCTTGCGAGAAGGCAACTAAAGCGATCACAGCTTTGACCAGAATCATGTCAAACAGTTCCGCGATTAGTAGCAGTAAGAGAAGACTCCTGGCCAGCGTATCTACGTCAATTCTCAGATACGGAGCTCCTGTCTGGGCGGCTGGTGAAATCACGAGAAGGAACCTTACTCGGCTCAATAGCACCTATAGGCTGATGGCCATGAGAGTGGCAAGTGCATACCGTACCATATCGATGGATGCGGTCTGTGCCATAGTAGGAATGACCCCCATAAACATCTTATTGGAGGAGGACTGTGAGTGCTACAGACTGCGAGGAACGGTTGGTGCTCGCATGATTGCGAGAGCCGATTCGATGAGGAAGTGGCAGCTGGCTTGGGACAGTAGTTCGAAAGGAAGGTGGACATATCGGCTCATTCCGAACCTGTCGCTGTGGGTGGACAGAAAACACGGGGAAGTGAACTTCTTCCTGACACAATTCTTGTCGGGCCATGGATGTTTTCGGAAGTATCTGCACAGATTCGGACACGCAGAGTCCCCCCTTTGCCCGGCCTGCCCGAACTGCGAGGAGACACCGGAGCACGTGTTCTTCGACTGTCCTCGATTCAGGACAGAGCGAAGTGTGCTCTCAGTAGGCAGCGCTAGTAATATAAACCCCGAGAACATCGTGCAATCCCCCCTCTTACTAACCGTATAATAAAATGATATTGATTGTATATATCACAAAGAACAATGGCTCCGTAAAGTGTTATACACGCCTGAGCCTACCAAATAAACGAAATTGGAAAAAAAAAAACATCGTGCAAGAAATGTGCAAAAATGAGAATACGTGGAACGAAATAGGAAGAGTGGTAACGCAGATCATGAAATCGCTGCAGCGAAAATGGCGTGAAGACCAGAGGGTGTCTGGAAGCGATCATAATCGGTCGGTCGGTCACGGGGAAGCTTCCGTCGTCGGGGAACTTCCTGTCGGTGTAGGATAGATCCGCTGCCGGGGACTATCTGAGTAAATCGCGATCCAGTTGGGAGCTTAATGGCTCAAGAATACAGAAGATTAATATCGAAGAGTTTCCGCCGCCGGGGAGCCTCTAGTCGGAGTAGGCTAGATCCATCGTCGGGGACTAGGCCGAGTAGAACGTGACGCGTTGGTAGAACTGGTATCGGGTCGTCGGAGCACCATTGAACCGGACGCTATGCTCCACCCGGAATCTCTGGATCGACTTCGGCACTCGGACCGGTCACTCGCTGAAGTAAGAAAGGCCTCCCGTCCTGCGCTGATCTGGAAAACACCAGAAATGTTAAAAGTGGTAAAAACAAGTCTTACACAGAAGCGAGTCGTCGGTTCCGAGGGAAATTCCAACGTCGGGGAACTCCCTGTCGGAGGAGGATAGATCTGCCGCCGGGGATCATCCGAGTAGCCCGCGATTTAGCTGGGAGCTAAATGGCTCAACGAAAAAGTGCAGCAAAAAGTCAAGGAAACTATGCTGGGAGCCGAACGGCTCAATGTTAACAAAAGTTCCGTTCGGGAGAGTTTCCGCTACCGGGAAGCTTCTAGTCGGAGTAGGCTAGATCCACCGCCGGGGACTATGCTGAGTAGTTCGTGACGCGTCGAATAATCGGTTTTGGGTAGTCGAAGCGCCAGTGAACCGGACGTTATGCTCCACCCGGAATCTCTGGACCGACTTTGGCACCCAACCGGTTTCCCGTTGAAGTGAGAAAGTGCCTCGGACTATCTAGGTGAGACATTAGTGTTGGACACGCAATAAACTTCCACGGGTCGTCGGTTTTCGGGGAAGCTCTTGCTGCCGAAGGACTTCCTGACGGAGTAGGATAGATTCGCCACCGGGGACTATCTGAGTAGGTTGCATCGAAAGCTAAATGGCTCAAAGATGCAGTTGTGCTGAATGGCAAGAGGAAGAGAGTCAGTGAGCGTCGAAGATCAAGAGACGCGCAAACCGAATAAAAATGCTTCGATGAGAAAATGTAGCGAACTAGCTGTGCTAGCTAGAGGCTGAACACGTGAAGTGCATGAGCACAGCCCCTCCGAAGTATTGACATCCAGTAAGTCCTGGGGAACAGGGCATGTGAAGAGAGGGTAACTCAAGTAACCTTCTGTTACTTGGGTGGGTTTAGTGGGTTCGGCGGGCCGGCCTTCTGCCGACCGCGCCAACCCCACTCCCTGAGTGATAATTTCAGGTGTCTGTAAGCAGATTTGCCTTCATCCCTCTATAAAAAAAAAAAAAAAAAACACACACAGACATCACCTCGATTCGTCAAGCTGAGTCGATTGGTACATAACACTATGGTTCTCCGAGCCTCCTATAAAAAGTTTGTTTTTGGAGCGAACATATAGCCTTTACGTATACTTTGTATACGAGAAAGGCAAAAATCTTTAGGAAGGTCAAAACATACAAACCGCCCTGCAGAATAAATAAGGTTGTCAATTTAAAAAATAACTCACCACATAGAGGTCATTTGTCTAGAGGATCTATACTAAAAAATACGCTAGAACAAAACTACTTTAGTTCTCGAACAAAAAGGGGTGATCAAGTCTCCCCGGGGATCAAGTCTACCCACCTTCCCCTATGGATTTACTCTTACAGGAGGAAAAGAATATGAAATGTTACTTGTATGAGTCATGTTACTCAATACAATTAATTTACGATGGACCTACATTAGAGCAGGGTGCAACTGAAGAAAACATTCAATTCATCTAATCAAGTAAAATCAATATTCTGGGATGCGGAACTGGCCCAGCCAGCCGCGCCCATTATGTATGGAAATTAGTGTGGAAAACTATGCATTTCTGAATTTTTGCTCTTAGAGGTTAGGGCTGTTCGGGACCCCGAAAGGCTTTGAAAATACATTGACTTGAAAAAAAATAACCCTACTCTTATATAGGTGTATTTGAAATAACAACTGCAAAAAACACATTATTAAATCAGTCATTTTATGGTCGACCACCAAGATCCAGGAAACTTATAGTAGTATACACTTTACAGTAGCAGCACATTTTTTTATTTATTATCAGACTAAGGCCGGAGTGGCCTGTGCTGCACATAAAAGTTTTCTCCATTCAGCTCGGTCCATGGCTGCACTTCGCCAGCCACGCAGTCTGCGGAGGGTCCGCAAATCGTCCTCCACCTGATCGATCCACCTTGCCTGCTGTGCACCTCGCCTTCTTGTTCCCGTCGGATCGTTGTCGAGAACCATTTTCACCGGATTACTGTCCGACATTCTGGCTACGTGCCCGGCCCACCGCAGTCTACCGATTTTCGCGGTGTGAACGATGGATGGTTCTCCCAACAGCTGATGCAACTCGTGGTTCATTCGCCTCCTCCACGTACCGTCCGCCATCTGCCGCCCACCATAGATGGTACGCAGCACTTTCCTTTCAAAAACTCCCAGTGCGCGTTGGTCCTCCACGAGCATCGTCCAGGTCTCGTGTCCGTAGAGAACTACCGGTCTTATAAGCGTTTTGTAGATAGTCAGTTTGGTACGGCGGCGAACTCTATTCGATCGGAGCGTCTTACGGAGTCCAAAGTACGTACAATTTCCAGCCACTATGCGCCTCCGAATTTCTCTGCTGGTATCGTTATCGGCGGTCACCAGTGAGCCCAAGTGCACGAATTCTTCAACCACCTCGATTTCGTCACTACCGATAGAAACTCGTGGTGGGTGGCTTACATTGACCTCTCTTGAGCCTCTTCTTATCATGTACTTCGTCTTCGACGTGTTGATGACTAGTCCAATCCGTTTAGCTTCGCTTTTCAGTCTGATGTAGGCTTCCTCCATCCTCTCAAAGTTACCTGCCATGATATCAATGTCGTCGGCGAAACCAAATAACTGGACGGACTTCGTGAAAATCGTACCACTCGTGTCAATCCCTGGTCTTCGTATTACCCCTTCCAAAGCGTTGTTGAATAGCAGACACGAAAGACCATCACCTTGCCGTAACCCTCTGCGCGTTTCGAAGGGACTCGAGAATGCTCCTGAAACTCGAGCTACGCACATCACCCGATCCATCGTCGCTTTGATCAACCTTGTCAGTTTAACCGGAAATCCGTTTTCGTGCATTAGCTGCCATAGCTGGTCCCGATCGATTGTATCATATGCGACTTTGAAGTCGATGAATAGATGATTTGAGGGAACGTTGTATTCGCAACATTTCTGCAGTACTTGGCGAATGGCGAACACCTGATCCGTGGTGGAGCGTTCGCCCATAAAACCCGCCTGCTACTGCCTCACGAACCCCCTTGCAATTGGTGCTAGTTGACGGCATAAAATTTGGGAGAGTACCTTGTAGGCGGCGTTCAGCAATGTGATAGTTGCGGTAGTTGCTACAATCCAGCTTATCGCCCTTTTTGTAGATGGGACACACGACACCTTCCATCCACTCCTGCGGCAGAACTTGCTCCTCCCAAATCTTGGTAATGACCCAGTGGAGCGCTCTAGCCAGTGCCTCACCACCGTGTTGAAATAGCTCTCCTGGTAGTAGGGCTTCCATTTTTCCCGGGAATCAACTTCCCGGGAAACGGGAAATGAAACAATAATTTCCCGGGATCCCGGGAAATAAAAAAAAACTCTCGATAATTCAAAATCGTAGTTTCAATTTTGTAGTAAAATATGATTTTGAAAATATACATAAGACATCAGGGATGCTTGCTATTTTGTCCTCAAATTATGAAAGAGTTGTTGAAAGCCTGATAATGTTTTTGTTTAGTTCGAAAAGCGTTAACTCCTTCTACAAAACGTTCGCCATGTCATAAGTATTAGCATCTGCTCTGGATCGAGAGTAAGATCTACAGTGTTCTGATGAGCTCCGCTATGTGCTACTTTTCCATATTTTTTTAAACAAATTTTTCAACGACGGCTCCGAGAGATTCTCTTCTATTATCGCCAAAATATTCCTAACTTGAACTATTCTCATACTCGACGACTTTTTTTTGTGTATAGAATCTTCAGGTGAACTTTGAAGGATAAACCATTTTTATTCATGTACGTCCACTTGAACACATTTTGTATTTAAAGCAGATGAATGAAATATTTGAAATGAGAATTCTTCCATTCGAAATAAAAAAAGAGCTTACAGGCGAGTGCTTGATTGTCGTACTTTAATGATCCTGACTTTAACATTTTTTCAGTCAAACTATCCTTGTAATGCCGAACAGCACCTAAAAACTCCCCGATTTCGGATTCGAGAGTCCGGATTAACCGTTCCCTCAAGCTAGTAGCTTTTTTTCCCTAACCCGGCTTCGCGTACCTTTCCGGTTCACCGAACGAGGACTAAAAGGAAAACTACTAACCGTCGGTTCGGGTTCGGTCTAGCGTACGATTATTGACGACGTACGGGGACCGCACTCTCGAGAATGATCCACGGGAATTGGCTTGGGGATCTTACCTTCGACGGTTGATTGGCGACCGCCGAGTTTTCGCTTTTTGACGAGCGACTTCACTCCTCCTCCGTTTGACTGCCTTTCAGACGGGCCGTAACGCACACTCGAGCTCTTGATGACGAGATGGCGCGCCCTGTAGTCGCCACACGTATTCCCGTATCCGACTCCGGTCGTATATATAAACTCCAGCCCGTACCAAAAAGCGCAATGCGCTAGAAAAGTCCAACGCGAATTCGTTTCATTAACAAACACTTTACATTTAACATTATAATTCTTCTAATCACCAGCCGTTCACTTAGCGAAATGATCGAAATGAAAGAGTTTATATTTTATAAAGAAACTTATTCTTTGAAAAGTCGTCAATTATTTTAAATTTGCGCCAAATAAATTTAAAATGGCGACAAAGAGTGCGCGCCTTCGGTGAGTCGATAAAAACGAGCACATCAGAACACTACAACAGTACATGCGCAATTTCTATTTGGATAAGGATTTATTCAAGACACAAACCACGTAATCGACATACAAATAAAAATTCAAACTTCTTTTCGTCCGGTTTGCAAATGATTTGCGTAATGTAATGTTTCACTATTAAATTAATTCCAAATAATTTTAATTTATGATTTTACTTAAAAAGAGAAAAACGTTATAAATTCTTATTTTAACTTAATCAAAATTGATCGCAAGAACATAAAACGTTACAACGGATCTTAGAGTTCTCCTAACCGAACAGTTTTCGAATGTATCTGAAAGGGTCTGAGAATGTGATTATGAAAGATCCATTATTTATATAATGCTCATGCTCATGCCCAGTTGTTTCACGGATATTCGCAAAGGTTTGTCATGGCAAACACACATGTTAGTGTGAGGTACAAAAGCTTCGTGAGACTCGCGTGTGCTAACTTTTATGTGCGGGTAGCAATCTAAGCTCAATTTCATCCTTTTTTGTATGCGCGCGCATGATGTCTGAGTTTACATCCGGTTTTGACATATCTAAGTTATCATGCGCCGTTCCTGCTACACATCAGCCGTTTCTGCTGCACATCAGCTAGTCAAAACATCCAGCCGATGCCCGCATTCCTTTGACCGGTATCGCACACAGTTCTTATTTCAATTTAAAACACAAACAAAATTGTCAATTATAAATAGAGAAATCAACAATAAATCGCAAGCAGTTCGATTATAACCATCATAGCGTGTAGTCGTTTTAATTTTAATCTTAGTTTTAGTTTTAGTTTTTAAAAACTCTTTTGCGCATGCAAAAAGTTTAACTGGCGCCCGAATAGGGACCAGCGCGAGTAATTTATTGTGTCGCGAGTGATAAAACATCGGGAACAATTTAAACTTCGACTTGACCGCCGCATTAGCAGCAGCCGTGAGGAAAGGCCCCCTAGTCACCAGCAGGAAAAACGGGATTTTTGCCGCCTACACTGGGAGAGTTGGAGACTCGTGTCTGGTCTCTACCTGAAAGGAATCCAACCGATACAGGATAAGGATCCGAAGGAAAGTCAAAATATTCTCTGAAAAAGGATAGAATATTTGCGCTCTCGGCGAAACAGCATAGAGAGCTATGCTTAAGTTTGTTTTGTAAGTATTATGTACTAATAAAAAATTCTAATTTCAGCAAGGAAAGAAAATAAAAGTGAAAAAGTGTTTTATCAATTACTTGAAGTGTATTATCAAATAAATTAAATCAATCAAAGTTTTATTGAAGTGTTTGCGTTATCTTTTATCTCAAAAGCCCCAAATTATTTTTAAATCACATAATAAATTCCAAATGGCTGAGGAACAAATAAATTCAATATTAACCAGACTTTCGGCTATTGAAACTGCAATAACTACTGCAACACCAACCACCCCTGACTATTCTGATCCCCCACTATATTTGGTGGATCAAAATAATCAACCAGTTGATCCTGAAGCCATAGAAGACATACCCGATCTGGTCAAAGCTCTTCCAACTTTTAACGGCGAGCCAAGTGAATTACATGTTTGGCTTGACGATGCGGAAAAATTAGTGAACTTATATCGACCTAAAACAAATGGTTCTATCAACCAATTTAATAAGTTTCACATAGTATGCAGAACCATAAGAAGGAAAGTAAGAGGAGAGGCGAATAACGCCTTGGTCTCCTCGAATGTTAACTTAAATTGGCTTATGATAAAAATACCTTATTAACTTATTATGGAGAAAAGCGAGATTTGGCAACTTTGGACTGTCAATTAATGAGTGTACAACAGAGAGGCAAGGATCTTGAGAAATACTACAACGAAGTGAGTGCTATACTATCCCATATAGCTAATCACGTCAAGAGTGATAGTCGTTATAATCACCCTGAAGCCTCGAAATCCATTATTGAAATGTACAATGAAAAGGCGATGGATGCTTTCATACGAGGTTTAGACGGAGATATGGGTAAATTCCTAAAAATTACAGGGCAGAATCATTAGCCCAAGCTTAATTATTGTAACGCATTTATTAATGCGGAATTCAGGAAAAACTACACAAAATTAAAACCGACACTCCCATCTTTTCACAACACCCACAGTATCAGCAACAAAAAATACCACCAAAATACCACCCAGAATACCAACTACATTCACACCACAATATTTTCAACCACTACCTTCACAACACTTGATTAGACAAATTTCGAGACCACAATATAATCCATTCCTTCCAAGGCAAGCATTCATTCCTAAAACCCACAATATAATCCATATATTCATAATCGACATGTGGTAAATGCAGCCCCACAACCAGTTGTCCCCAAAAATCCACAATATAATCCATATGTTTATAACAGACAAGTTGTAAATCCTTCCGCGCAACCATTCGTTCCCAAAAATATTAAGCCTGAGCCAATTGATACTGATGTATCTATGAGAACGGTAAACTATATAAACCGGCCTTTAATACATAATAGGAATCCGAAACAATTCCATATTGAAACAGAATGCGATGATATTGATACGCAACAATACTTTGAAAATTTACCTTATACATCGTACGAAGAATGTCCAGCAGGACCTTCATTCGAAAGATATGCTGAAAATTTGGAGTACCAGTATCCTCAAGAATTAGAAGAACATAACGAAGAACCAGAATTAAATTTTTTAGAATAAAGTCTGCATTACCATATTTTCTATTCTATGGTAATCGAAGTGATCCTTTAAAAATATTAGTCGACACTGGATCGAATAAAAATTTTATTCATCCGAAATTCGCAAGAATTTCACATCCAGTAAATAAACCTTTCAATGTTTCTTCAGTTGGAGGAAATATTCAAATTCAAACTTATTCCCAAGCAAAACTTTTAGGCCATATTCTGACGTAAATGTGAAATTGTATCACATGGACAAGTTGCGATCATTCGACGCAATTATCGGCCATGATACATTAAAAGAAATGGAAGCAATTATTGATACCAAGGAAAATGTGTTGATAATCAATAAAAATGTTATACCTTTATTAGCGCATCGATTACAGGAGGTAAATCAAATTCGCATCCGAGATGAACATTTGCAACAAGACGAAAAGGACAAGGTGGAGTTATCATGCGCCGTTCCTGCTACACATCAGCCGTTTCTGCTGCACATCAGCTAGTCAAAACATCCAGCCGATGCCCGCATTCCTTTGACCGGTATCGCACACAGTTCTTATTTCAATTTAAAACACAAACAAAATTGTCAATTATAAATAGAGAAATCAACAATAAATCGCAAGCAGTTCGATTATAACCATCATAGCGTGTAGTCGTTTTAATTTTAATCTTAGTTTTAGTTTTAGTTTTTAAAAACTCTTTTGCGCATGCAAAAAGTTTAACTTCTAGATCGTAAATCATGCGAATGGCTTGTATGGACCTTGTGGATTACTATTGTCTTTGTATTGAGCCCATTTGACTTGGTAGACCAATTCGTCTGAACTCTCGAATGATTTGGAGAACTTAGAACATTCGGCTTGAACATGTCTAGATTGTAAATCATGCGCATGGCCTCTAAGGGCCTGTATGGTTGCTATTGTCTTTATATTGAGCCCAGTTGACATGGTAGATCAATTGGTCTGAACTTCAGAATAATTTGGAGAACTTAGAACATCCGGTTTAGACATATCTGGATCGTAAATCATGCGCATGGCCTCTAAGGGCCTGTATGGACACCATGGGTGTATTGTTGTATTGAGTCCAGTTGACTTGGTAGACCAATTGTTTCGATCTACAGAATGAATTGGAGACCTTAGAACATCTGGTGTGGAATTATCTAGAAGGTAAATTATGCGCATAGGCCATACCATGCGCATAGGGCCTCTATGAGCACCATTGGTTGCTATTGGTTTCGCACCAAGCGTTATTGACCTAGTGGACCAAGGCTCTAAAATCCAGAATGGTTTGGAGAACCTAGAACATCTGTAGAAATATTGTCTGCATTCATGATTCGTCATCTCTGAAATAGTATTGGGTGCATCTCTGAGAAAGAAAAAAAAACAGCAATAAAATCATTCATAGGCGATATTCTTGTGCAATTTTCGTCCATATAAAAGTGTCTAACTGACGATCCTTCCTCCAACAACTACAGGATGTAGGTATGGCGTATCAACAATCTGAGGTCAGTTTCGGAAAAATTATGGTCTTACGATTATTTTGGGTTTATAAGCATGTGATTCGGCAAAGAAATGCCTAAGTCAAATCCAAGTCAATATGGCACGAAGACCGTAAGTGTGAGTTTTTTAACACTGTAAGAAGGTGAACATGATTTTGTTTTGAGACATTGAGGGTTCGCCTTAGGCAACTCATCTTGCCCCATTATACCCTACCTGTCGGCATATTTCTAGGCTCTCAGCTGTATCGAGTTTTCATGGAGAATAGACATCCCTTAAAATTTTATTTTTCGATGTATCAATTGGATGATTTTCCTGGTATACATATTTTCTGCTTTATTTGATTTAAATTCGTATTACAATCACTTATCATTTTTGCTTTAAGCCTTACTTACTTTTCCAATATGTTCTTTGAACCTTACATTTGAAGATCGTTTTGTTTGACCTACAAATAATTTACCGTACTACAAACAGTCTATTTTATGAACGCCAGCCTTGACCATGTTTACTCTTTCCTTTGCGGAACCTAACAATAGTACTGTCCAATGAGCAACTCGAAGTAGCTCGAAGTTGTTCCCGTCCTGCTCGTTCTTTTTTGTCAATAAATGGGCATGGGCAGGACAGGGAGAAACTTCGAGCTACTTCAAGCTCTCATTGGACAGCATTAGTGTCTTCAGTTGGTTCCTTTTGCTGGAGACTATTGAATCGCGTAAGGCACATAAGGCCGTCACATGTGTATTTTATTTATTTGAAAACTACACAATTATGTTTGTGAACGAATGATCAAATAACATTCCGAAAAAGAAAAATATAAGTCTCAGGTAAACACGGCGCCATCCATAACATGAATTTCCATTTGGGAAATCGTACTATACCCAGATTTTGATCCAAATCTGTAAGCCTGTCTCTAGAATACTTGATTGCATTACCAAATTATGAATGTAAAATAAATGGGCATTGGACTGAAGAGAAATGATAAACTCATCAATTTAAAAAAAAAGGAAAAAAATGCGGCGTCAAACTCTTATGCGTCATTTTCCCAAAAAGCAGCAATTGATGCGATGATAGCTGTCTTCTGAGATGGAATCCCCTCGCCGTGCGTGTGGCAATTTTGACGAATTGGATCACATAAAAAACAACTACTCATCCCTGGCATTTTCAACGAATCGGCCATAAATCCACAGAATGTTTCATTTGAGGGGGAAGCATGGAGCAAAATGAACTTTATGGTGTTTTCAAATATATACTCAACCATTACAACTAATCGTGTCATATTTGATGTCACATGAAAAACTCTATTCAAACAACTGAATCATTATCATTCTCAAAATTATTGCAATTTATTGTATGACCATTTTACCCCATTCGTACATTTCGAATGATGTTCTCCGATTGCTTCGCTTTCATTTGGGGTTCTCTCTCATTGCCCATCTCATGTTTCATTTCCATAATAAAAGGCAGTGACCCCATACCGTCGTCGCACGCATATTGGAGCCGGAACCGAGGGGCATAAAAAATCGGAGTGATGGAAACTGCTCAGTTCACTTCAACTCCTCCTCACACCAGTGCACAGTGGGTCGTACCCTAAGCTTAGGTATCTTTCATGCGATTATTTATTATGGCAACTTGATTGTTGAACTTAAAATCAAATGCACCAGGTTATGCAATTATGTCTTTAGCTTCGAAAAACATGTTTCAGATGGAGTACAAATATGTTTTAACTAGTACCATAATTAGCCCAAAGCTCTTGTTTGGTAACATGAAAGGCACAAATACTAAAAATAGAAACTATTCTTAACACACTAAATCTAGACTAACATTTGAAAATGGCGTAACAGCCAAAATTTATTTCTTCTGATCCTTCGTCTACATATATAGCTATATATGTATGTGGACGAAGAATCAGAAGGAATAAATTTTGGCTGTTACGTCCTTTTCAAATGTTGGTCTAGAAGTATTTGAAAGTGAGAGTGGAGGAATATTTCATACTACTTGCTTCCACACTTGCTACGAACTTATAACCCACTGTGCCATCGCTGTTAATTCAACCAGAGCGAATCGATGAGAGGTCGGCCGTCTCCATCGCGTTGGTTTAGTCTTTTTGGAGTCGTCGCGACGATTCCGCCCCCAACTCCCGGGCGGATGGGGATGATTATTTCGCTTTGATATTCGGGTGGATGAAAGCTTCATCGCATCTCCACCAGTCCTCTGTTGTTGTCGTCGTCGTCGTCGGATTTCAACCGAGGATTTGTGAGCAGATGGCGATAAGCTGAGGGTTTCCATCGTCGACGGTCGGGTCAGGGTTTACGTGGTCTAATTTAGTGGACGACCTTCAGCGTCCATACATTTGGAATGAAAAAAAAATACGATGATGAACATACTTGGCGAGATGAAAAATCGCTTCAGGCTGGCGAACGAGAGTGGGCTTTTTCCTGTCGGTGACAAATTGATAACGGACGGACGAGGTGAAATATGTCTATTCTTCAAGTAAATTACTAGCTGAAATAAGGGAGAGTATATACTGGAGGATGGAACGGTGTGATGGGTATTTAGGATGAAACATATAAAGTGGGGTCGTGACTGAGTGCTGTGAGAAGTAAAATTCTTTAACATGTCTGTACCGGACGTCTGTTTGCAATTATATGAAAACAGCTGGAAATAGCACATTTTCACAATCTTTTTTAAAAACAGCGCAATAACAACAACGAAATGAATTCCTCAGAACAAGCTTTTTTTTAATTTAACCGTTAGCTAGTCAATCAACAACTTGGTTCCAAGACTAATCCAGGGTCCGTTTCGGTTGAGAACTTCCGAAAAATCAAAATTGACCAAACGCGTCGTGTCCGTCTATGATTTTGCAAAATAAAGATAAAAATGGGGTGCTCGTGGTTTCAGGGTCACTCAGTTTCAATCTCGTCATATTGGCCACGATCCGGATGGCTAATGGTTTGCGCGTTTCTTAAACATCATACATTGTTCAGATCAATATGACCCGACTTCAACTTCAACTTGCAATAAGTTCTTAACGCAATGAAGTGAAGGTCTGAAACTTTTGGCAGTTAAAAAAATTTAAAAAAAATTCCATAACCAGTTAGGAAACTGCCAATAAAGAAATCAGGGTATGAGCAATAAATAAATATAAAATTTCCACAAATAAAACAAAATTTCCATAAACAATTAGGAATTTTCCACAAAATGAAAATAAATAAGCACTTTTAAAAGCAAAAATAGCAATTATAAAAAAAGAATTTTCCATAAAGAAATCATAATTATATAAAATTTCCATAAATAAATCAATATAAGCAATAGACAATTACAAAATTTTCCACAAAATTTTCCATAAAAAATTAAAAATTTCCACAAAATAATCAATAAAGAGAAATAAAAAAAAGAAAAATTCCATAAAAAATATATAGGTAATTGCAATTTATAATTTTGATAATTGCAATTTTATAATTGCAATTTTTGCTTTTAAAAGTGCTTATTTATTTTTGTTTTGTGGAAAATTCTTAACTATTTATAGAAATTTTTTATTTGTGGAAATTTTATATTTATTTATTGCTCATACCCTGATTTCTTTATTGGCAATTTAATAATTTTTTAAGGGAAATTTCTAATTTTTTGGGGGGAGTTTTTATTTTAGCGGAAACTTTTGAATTTTGTGGAAAACTTAGAAACTGAACATCGACCTATTTTGTAGAACGTTACTGAAGGGTTTGAAAAAACTCACAAATGAAGTGTTCGGGTCATATTGACCCGAATTTGATTTGGCCTTATGGGCCAAACACAATGGATACGTTTGCGTGCGTTTTGACAGTTTTCCCATGGCAAAGCACACCTACGTTCTGTAATTGGTACTAGAAGGACCGAAGGTTGGCCTTTTTGGTTATATGTACACAAAAAAATAGATATGTTGCGCAACAATTACTTTGATTTTGTCTTTTTTAACTTGTCAAAAGACGCATTTCTATTTCGACCTCAACAGTAAGGCCGTCTTGACTTGACTTGTCTCGTACTTGACTCGATTCAAGTTTAGTGAATAACTTCCACTAAAAGCTTAAAACAATTATCTTATTCTACTTCTTGTAAACATATGCCCAAACTATTCCAGGTGATGTCTACACGTGAAAGCCATAATGTAGTCCATATGTCCATAGGTTTCCTAGGTTCTCCAAATGATTCTAGAGTTCAACCCATTCTTTTACCGTAGTGGTTCTCAACCTGGGTACATGTAATAAATGCGTTTGTCCCGATTAAGGCAGATTGAAGAAAAATACTGTTAATAAATGAACGCGTTCCCCCGGTATAAGGCAAACAGGGTGGATACCCGAGCAAAGTCTGAAAACATAATGAGACCATATAGAAAACACATTTTGATTTTGACATTGACAAATTGAAATCATAATTTGTTTCCAAATATGAATCATCATAATTGATTACATATTTTGATCGCTATTTGCTGTAGGTTTCTAAATTGTATGATCTGACGTCTAACGGTGTACTTATTTTGTTATCGAAACCAATATTAAATTTAGTTGCTCTCATCGATAGCAGGAATAGTTTTCGATTTGATGTCACAGTAAGAGTTTTCTGCTATACATTTTGTTATTTTAACCGTTAAAACGACCAAAAAGATATCAAATTAAATAATCATATTCTGCGATTTCTCAACACTAAAACGAGTTATCGTTTTGCTCTCAAGCTTTGCTCGAGTAATGGCTATGAGGATGAAAGAAGAAAAATGTCTTCAATGAATGAAAGTGTTTTCCCGGTATAAGGCAAACATGATAGATAATGCCTTCCTTTAATGAATGCGTTTGCACCGGTATAAGGCATAAAGAAGAAAAAACATGTTATAAATGAACGCCTTTGCCCGGTATAAGGCAACAGGGTAAATAATGCATTTTTTATTGAACGCGTTTCCCGCAACCTGGGGTATATGTAACCCCGGGGGTACCTCACTGGCCACAGGGGGTACCTCGAATGAAAATGCGTAATGGCGGACTATTACAATTCCAATAAAAAAAAAATTGGTAAAGTTTTAATAATTGTATAAGTTTATATTGCAAGACTTTGTATTGTACATAATATGCATAGCAATCAGTAAATCAAAACATATACAATAATGTCCACCACCGCCAACACAGCGTATGAAGGGCTGTGGGAGAAAAGACCAACAAAATCTTCAAAAGCAATCAAATTGATCGAAACAAAATTATGAAATATGTTAAGAACATACTTCTGAACTAAAATATTAAATTTGAAGGTTCAGAAGCCTTGGGGCATGTAAGGTTTTTCTTTAAAAAAAAAAAAACTCTTTAAAGCCTTCTTTTATATAGTTCGAAAGCCTTCTTCCAAGCCCCCTTTTAAGAGGCTTGGAAACCTCCTATCGAGGGGCTCAGAATTCTTCTTTCAGTCAGTGATTCGGAAGCGTCTTTCAAAATGGTCGGAAGCCCCCTTTAGGGAAAGCTGGAAGCCCCTTTTCAGAAGAATTGGAAGCTCCTTTTCATGTGGTTTGGAAACTTCCTTTCAAGGGGCTCGGAATTTATCCTTCGAGAAGCTTGGAAGCCTAATTTAAAAAGGCTTAGCGACGTCATTTCAAGAGTCTCGAAAAACCCTTTCATGAGGCTCGGAAACCTCCTTTTTAGGGGCTCGGAATTCTTTCAGCCAACCCCCACAAGTGGCTCGGAAGCCTATTTTCAAAAGTCTTGGAAGCCCATTTTCAAGCTCCCTTTTCAAGAGGATTGGAAGCCCCCTTTCAAGAGACTTGGAAGCCCACTTTTGAAATTGCTAAGAAATTTTTTTTCGAGTGGCTTGGAATTCTCTCCAAGCCCCATTTTCAAGAGGGTTGGAAGCCCCTCTTTCAAGGTAGTCTGAAGCCCGCTTTCAAAAGGCTCGGAAACCCAATCTAGGGGCTCGGAATTTGTCTTTCAAGAAGCTTGGAAGCCTACTTTCAAAACGCTCATCAATGTCAAAAGGCTCGAAAGATCGCTTTCATCAGGCTCGGAAACCTCCTTCCGAATGGTTCGGAATTCTTCCTGCAGTCAGTTCCCTTTCAAGTGGCTCGGAAACTTCTTTTGGAGGGGCTCGGAATTCTTCCTTCAAGAAGCTTAGAAGCCTACTTTCAAAAAGCTCAGAAACGTCATTTCAAGAGGCTCGAGAGACCCCTTTCATGTAGCTTGGAAGCCTCCTTTTGAAAGGCTCGGAAACTTCCGTTCGAGGGCTCGATATTATTCATTCAAGAGGCTTGGAAGTCCACTTTCAAAAGGTTCAGGAACGTCATTTTAAGATGCTCAAAAGTATCTTTTAAATATTTTAAATCGAAAACACTATTTTAAGATAATCTTATGAGTTATGCTTAGGCTCTGTCTCATTTCCCGAATTAAATTTAATTTTACTTAAAACTGACAGTTCAAAAATTAAAAAATCACCCGGCCATAAGAATGGCTGCGTGCTACCCAGCAAATCCAATAAGACATCGATCAAGAATGATTCGATATGTGTCAAAAGTAATCCTGCTCATCCAGCAGGGTTATTCGATAATTATTGAACTGTCACTTCTAAGTTTAATTTGAGTTTAATTATCCAATTGAGACAGACCCTTATTATAAAAAGTTGGTACCTCAATAAATAAAAAATACGGAGGGGTATCTCTCAAGAAAAAGGTTGAGAACAGCGGATCTATTAAATCAATTACGCTTGGTTGTAAAACCGATAACAACGCATCCTATCCAGACAGGACCTAAGAGACCATGTGTGTGTGTATTTATGATTAGAAAATGTTCAAATCGGCTGTTCTGACAGTGGGCTCTGTTAAACTTCTATAAAAAGCTGCATGTTTTCGCTCCGCCAAAGCGACCGTGTGCCGCTCAAAGCGCATAAGCCCAAGTCCTAATGCAAACTCAATAAGCCGCATTTAAAAGCAATGTAATGATCCGTAGTTCACGTTTCAGGGGCATTCTCAAGTTCCTTTGAAAGGCGCAGAGGGTTACGCCAAGGTGGTGGTCTTTTTCGTGCTGCTATTCAACATCGTTTTGGAGGGAGTAGTACGAAGGTCAGTCCGTCCAGTTATTTGTTTTCGCCGACGACATAGATATTATGGCACGTAACTTGGAAGATGGAAGAAGCCTACATCAGACTGAAGAGCGAAGCTAATCGGCTTGGACTAGGCATCAACACATGATCTAGGCACAAAATTAAGAACTTAAAAATGTTTTGTGATATTCTGAGAAGTTTAGGCCAGCTCCAGAATCTAGCAAAAATGGGACATCAGAAACTGTGAAAAATCTGGGGTATTCTTGAATCTGCAAAGATCTAAAAATCTTCATAATCAAGAAAACCCTTGAAACAATGCGTCAATCAACGACGGTCGTTCAGTTGGACACTTACATAAGACAATGGACAACGGACAACACTCAGTAGACCAATGAAGAATGTTTCGTTTATCGAAGACTTTCCACCACTAAAGCGGAAACCGAACTCTCAACTCATAATACACATAATATGAATAAAAATGTGCTCAGAAGACAGGCGGCGTAGCGCCACGAGGTCTAGAATGTAAATCATTTCTTATTTTAAACATGTTTGAAACGAAAAACAAAGATTTTGGGGAATTTGTTTCTATGAAATCGAGCGATTAGCATCATACTGGATGTCGTAGGTTGATAGGAGGAAAATCTCATTGACGATTTCAAAATAGGGGTGAACCGTCCAAAATGTAAGGTGTCGATGTTTTCACCTATATAAACAAGAGTATCGAACCATTTCAACGTGTAGATGCAAAATTTACAAAACTAGCTACATTTTACAATGATCTTTTATTCTAAACAACAAGGTTTTTATGACTTTCTGACGCATTTTAAATAAGGAGATCGAAGTGTGCACGGCAAATTTTTGAACATCCTTTTAAAAACCCTGATTAATCCACCTAGCGGTGATGATGCCTTTCTCGTGCATTATAAAAATAGTATTTTGGCCATTACTTTTGAGCCCATAATCCGATCTGGCCAATTTTCAATAGGAAACAATGGGAGAGTATTCTGCGTCGAGTGAAACATGTTGCGAGTAAATCGGTTAAGGATAAATGCCTGAAAAATGAGTGACATTTTTTTACTTCTTTTTTTTATAAAAAAAGTGGTATTTTGGCCATAACTTCCGTGCCCATAGTCCGATCTGACCAATTTTCAATAGGAAACAATGGTAGAGTATCCTGCGTCGAATGCAACTTGTTGCGAGTAAATCGGTTAAGGATAAGTACCTGAAAAATGAGTGACATTTTTTTGGGTGGGGTGCGCACAGACACACACACATACACACACACACACACACACACATACACACAGACATCACCTCAATTCGTCGAGCTGAGTCGATCGGTATATAACACTATGGGTCTCCGGGCCTTCTATAAAAAGTTTGTTTTTGGAGCGATCATATAGCCTTTACCGTATACTTAGTATACGAGAAAGGCAAAAATATTTGTTTGAGTAGTAATTTTTCTGCCATCAAATTCTATTGTTGAAGAAGGAGTTTCTGATCGTGAGTTTAGATCGTGCACATTCGCAGCTATATGGAGCATTGAAGAATTCAAGCCCGCAAGTCTATAACTGTATGGAACGTCGCTGAAAAAAATATTGTTGAGGTGGCGAAGAAGTCCTTGTTTGTGTTGCGATGCTTTTAATAAAGACGCAATTAAGGATATCCAGATGTCTGTTAAGTACATTTTATTGCTGCAGTACATTTGGTTAGTTAGTTAACTGTGTTAAACCGTGTTTTATGTTGAAATAAAGATAAAGATAAAGAAACCCAGAACGATCGTGCGGTTATAGAAGTGGCCGGTTCTGCTGTGCAGGCGAGTAAATTAATAAGAAAGTAAACGTTTAGATCGCGTTCAGAAATGTTTCTTCAGTGAGCAGAACGATCGGCCGGTCTTTGAAATCTTGTTTTGCTTTGTGCGGAAAGCAGAACAATCAGCCGGTCACCGGAATTTTGTTCTGCTTTGTGCGGCCTTTAAATAAAATTCTAGGAACTTTTTTCAAATAGGCGTAACTGTGTTTGACCTTGAAATTTGAAATGGCTAATACTCCCTCAATTCAGCATATTTCGTTCAGCTAACGGTACTACCAGATAGATCGGAATCTATTCTTCCTGTTAGGCACATAAGTTCACAAAAACAGATTAATTAATGAGCACAGTTGCCGTTCCAAAAATCAAGCTCAGAATCATGTACGCCCATTTGAAAAAAGTTCCTAGAATTATTTGTTTTCATCGATCAAACTACACGCTATACACGACATACCATTTACCAAAACGAACCCTGCGGAACTCCCTGCCCCATATATCCAACATCCCAGTGATTTCTCGTGGAATTGCAGATGACTCGTCGGCTTCTATCAAAACGAGAATCATGTCAACATTCTCCATCCTCCAACATCGCATCCATGGGCGGTCAATCATGCTCATGCTCATGCTAACGCATTTAAAATAAGTTTAAAAATGGGGTAGGGACAAAACGCTCGGCACTTCAAACCATAGCTCCTATTTCTATCTCATCAAAAACAAAGCAATGAAAAGTATTTTTGTTTTTTTTTTCAGCAGTGAGCACGCGTGTTAGCGAAAAGAAGCGACAAGATTTGTGCTGTTTTTTCTTTGTTTTACGATGAGATGAATATATGTACAGTGAGATGGAAAACGGAACAGTTCCCCTATAACGTAACATAGTATAGCATAACGAAAATAGTCGCGCTACTAAAAGTATTAACAATTTTCGTAGTCACTTCTTCGCATAATTGAATGCACGTTACTTGAGACGTTTTGTTTAAAACCAGAATGGCGTCAAAAAATATCAAATAGTAGGAACTCACTGCAACACATCGCTACTGTGGCATTTCGGGCTGCAACGATGACTTTTGTCAGCCCTGATTAGAATCGCACGATCTATCAAAAAAAAATCGACCCTAAAAACTACGAGAACTGTACGTACAATGTACACGAAGGATAAAAGATACATAATAGGATGATAATTTCTTCTTTTGGCTTCGCTTGTTTTTGCCTTTCTCGTACAACAAAGTTGTACCGAAAGGCTACCATTTCACTCCAAAATCGAACTTTTTTTAGAAGTCTCGGAAACCCATAAAGTTATATACCAATCGACTCAGCTCGTCGAACTGAACAAATGTCTGTCTGTCCGTGTGTATGTGTGTGTGTGTGCACACGAAAACCGAAAAACATTAGCCACTTTTTCATATAGTAATTCTTGACCGATTTTCTCGCAACAAGTTGCATTCGACAGGGGACAAAGTCTTGTTAATCACTATTGAATTTGATAACGATCGACCATTGCGTTTGAAAGTTATTTAGAAAATGGAGTAAAACTATATAGGCGCCATATAAGGTTGGTGTCTTGGCTAAATGCGAGAAAGGCAGTATCACCACTCGGTGAATTAAGTTGGGTTTTTTTTATTACCATTTTTGTCATCTCTTGTAACAATTTGCCTCTTGTATTCTCTTATCTTATCTTGTATTCACTTATCCTCTCTTATCCCATCCTTTTTTTGTTTTTTTTTTTGTTCTATGATTTGACACCTACAATTTGCAGGCTACAAATCAATCAAGTTCGAAATCATTCGTTATTCCACCCAACAGTTGAACCATATTGCCGTTCATCAGTTCAACCATATTGGCGTACCAAAAAATGTATGTGCTGTCATAGCATGTAACCGTAAAAATCAGCCAGCGTGTCCGCTTTTCTGTACTCACATGCAGTAAAACACACAAAACGGGCGCAAATATTGGCTTCGCCAGTGATGGTTTGTTTGTTTGCTCTCTGTTCCTTGTGCGGTCTAGCAACGAAAGGAAGTCATAGTCAGTCATCACACTAACGAATATGACGCTAAATTCGCAATGTGGCTAGGTTCTTCATCCTTCCTAAAGCATTGAACGTGAAGCCAAGCACCTTACGGTTCGGTCGCGTTTGTGCCGTGAATCCATACCCGGGCCTAACGAGGGCACAAATAGGAATCCAACCAAAATTGCGACATCAGGAAAAAGAATGTCATCCCGTTGAAATAAATCATAACAATCAACCGGATGGATAGGGAAATGTTCAGTTCCTATTACATAGAGTATTCTCTGTTTGAAACTTTATTTTCGGTAGCAAGTTGAAAGGATACAGTTAGTTGGTCGGCTTGTTCGTAGTAGGTTAGAGCATACCTTTAAATTTGAGAATATTAAAACGTCTGGACATTGAATACCGACCATCTAAATCATTTGTACAATATCTACATTTGGACTATACTTATCGTACTTTTTATTATAAAATGGATATTCTACCTTGACTTTTTTTTCAACTGATTCATGTTTGAAACACCCTAGCGGCGATAGACAATATACGTGTTTCAGATTGTTGCTTGTTGGCAACTCGACGCCATTGGTTGTTGGTGGTGCCATTTTGTCCTGGCATTTGCGATGACAAATTGGAAATGAATATCCGAGTTGACATCGAATGTCGTAGGTACGTCGGCCTATCGTGCGAGCAGCGTGATGGGATGGCGCTCGTAATTCATGTGTGCGTATTCCAAGATAGCCGTATTCCATTGATGGGGCTGATAAAAATAGATTTTGGAGGGATTGGTACGCGAGTCGGGAGAAGTTTCATTTAGATTTTAGCATGAAATTAATCAAACGTGGGGTGAAGTGATTGCGATCTATTGTGTACATTTCGTTCATATTTATAGGCCCTATTTATAGTCTTGCCCAATTAACTACGCTAAAACACAGGGGAGGTGTATAAAACGATCTTGGATGCTAAAACGCACTCTACATGCCTTTCAATAGAAACATAATATTATTGCAATATTGTAGCTCACTCCACTTTCTTAAGCTCTTTCGTGTATTAACAATTTCATGTGAATTGGAATTAGATAGGTGTGCTTTGATTTTTGAAATCAAATTTGTGCCTGGTTTTTATACCATTCTGTTCATAAGAATGTAAAATGTAGGGATCATATTAGAACCAAAAATGGTTGTTGTACCTGATGCTGAGTTGGCCAAAAGCCGGATTTCTACGAAGTGACCCAAGGCAAAATGAGTATCAATTTTCAGCATCTTAGAAGATAAGTAGAATGATGACATCATTTTCCAATTATTACTCCGGGATATGCTGACCAGATCATTTCGGTGAGAAAACGGAACAAACGCACTTGCAAAACGGGACAAATCAAAAAGCCTTGTAACAAAATTCAAGAGCCGAGGAAAATTCAAAATGTATGGGCATTATTTTTATTTTCTGTTATAGAATTTTTTTTAGAGTGAATCATTCACCACCATAACCTTCTATTGTATTAAGTTAGTTGTGGAAAAATATTAAACTACAAATATTTCACTCTTTAAAAGAGCGCGGACAAAAACAAAAAGGAACAAAAAATTACGCATTTCTAAAAATATTTCTGGAGTCTTGCTCTGCATGCGGTTTGATTTAACAGTAAGGTCAAATTTCAATATCATTCCGAGTTCAACAAATTGCTGTATGAAAGGCTAAAAATGGGGGTGGTCGACCTGTAAACAGGGACACTTACACGAAACCCAAAGGAAAATGAGAATCTCCTTCCAGCAAATCATTGATTTTGTTCCCATGTGCTTCCAAAAAGACGGGAGTCATACAATTTCGTTGCGAAAAGTAAAACAGATCCTGGCTAATTTATAGGCTACAGTGGATGATTTAGAATTATTCAGAAAGACTTTAAATGATTCTTAATGCTTCGAAAAGAATCAAACGATTGAAAAATATGTGGTGAAGCAGATTTGAAAAAATAGAATTACCTACTTCACAAGAAAAAACAAATTAAAAATGAACTTAATCTGTGAATTAGAATGTCTGTCCCTACGCTTCATTTGATTGACGTTGAGGTGCGACCTCATTTTCAGGATATACTTGCCTACCGTTCAAGCCACTGATGAAATTGACCAAATGTTAATGCCGGCCGTACGAAAATCTTTTTTTTTTGTTAAATTTCTTGGCTGTGCATATAGGAAAAAGAATCCACGTGTCTTGAAGGGACTGAAACCCTCAACCTCCTACTCTCTAGATAGGCGTGATAACCCCTACACAACAAGACCACTTAAAGGTCCCGTTTGCGGAAAAGCAATCAGAATCCGACTACCAACCGCCACCGCGATTAGCTCGTTTTTGCAAATTGAATATCTTTTGGATGCTTGATTTGCCCAATCGGCATTTATCTACTTCCAAGTATGCAGAATTTATTGGACGGCAAGCTACCCACAACTGTAACTATAGCATTAAGTTGATTTTCGTCACGTATGCTCGAGCATTTTTTTTCTAAGGCTGCATTTCATTTCCCGAATTAAATTCAAATTAAATTTAAAAGTAACAGTTGAATAAATTCCGAATAACGCTGCTCACACAACAAGAATACTTTTGACAGATATCGAATTGTTTTGACGAATGCCTTATCGGTCTTACTGAAAAGAAATCAGAAATTTCGGACTAAAACCTGGAGCATCTTCTGGACGAAATCTCAATGGAACTTCTGGACGAAATCCTGGGGTAGCTTCCAGACGAAATCCTGGAGGAACTTCCGGAAGAATTCCAGGAGCATCTTCCTGACCAAATCCTGGAGGAACTTCCGGACCAAATCCTGAGAAACCTCCGGACGAAATCTTGGAGGAACTTTCGGATGAAGTCCTGGAGGAATTTTCGGACGAAATCCTGGAGGAATTTCCGGATGAAATTCTGGAGGAATTGCCGGACAAAATCCTGGAGAAACTTTCGGACGAAAACCTGGAGCATCTTCCGGACGAAATTCTGGAGGAGCTTCTGGACAAAATCTTGGAGGAAATTCCGGACGAAATCCTGAAGGAGCTTCCGTACGAAATCCTGGAGAAACTTTCGGACGAAATCCTGGAGGAACTTCCGGATGAAATCCTGGAGGAACTTACATACGAAATCATGGAGGAGCTTCCAGACGAAATCATGGAGGAACTTCCGGATGAAATTCTGCAGGAACCTCCGGATGAAATTCTGGAGAAATTTCCGGACGAAATCCTGGAGGAACTTCCGGACAACATTCAGGAGGAACTCCCGGACGAAATCCTGGATGAACTTTCGGATGAATTCCCGAATGAACTTCCGAAGGAATTCCTGAAGGAACTTCCGGATGAAATTTTGGAGGAACTTCTGGAGGATCTTCCGGACGAAATCTTGGAGAAACTTCTAGGCGACATCCTGAAGAAACTTTCGGACGAAACCCTAAGGGAACTTCCGGACGCAATCCTAGAGGAACTTCTGGATGAAATCTTGGAGGAACTTCCGGACGAAATATTTGAGGAACTTCTAGACAAAATCCTGGAGAACTTCCGGATGAAATCCTGGAGGAACTTCCGGATGAAATCCTGGAAAAAATGTCCGGACCAAATCGAGGAGGATCTTCCAGACGAAATCGTGAAGGAATTTTTGGACGAAATCCTGTAGGAACTCCCGGATGAAATCCTGGAGGAACTTTCGGACGAAATCCTGTAGGCTCCCGGACGAAATCCTGGAGGAACTTATAGACGAAATCATGAAGGAACTTCCGGATAAAATTCTGGAAGAACCTCCAGATGAAATCCTGGAGGAATTTCCGGACGAAATCCTGGAGGATCTTCTGGACGACATCCAGGAGGAACTTCTGGACGAAATTCCGGATGAATTCCCGACTGAACTTCCAAAGGAATTCCTGGAAGAACTTCCGGATGAAATTCTGGAGGAACTTCTGGAGGATCTTCCGGACGAAATCTTGGAGAAAGTTCCAAGCGACATCCTAGAGGAACTTCCGGACGAAATCATGGAGGAGCTTTTGGACGAAATCCTGAAAAAAATTTTGGACGAAATCCTGGAGGGAATTCTAGACGTAATCTAGGAGAACTTCTGGGCAAAATCTTGGAAGAACTTCTGAACGAAATCCTGTAGGAACTTCCGAATGACATCCTGGAGAAACTTCCAGACGAAATCCTGAAGGAACTTCCGGATAAAGTGCTGGAGCAACTTGCGGACGAAATCCTGGAGAACTTCGGGACGAGATCCTGGAGAAACTTTTGGACAAAATCCGAGAGAAACTTCCGTAAGAATTCCTGAAAATACTTCTGAATAAGTATCTGAAGGATTGTCAAGAAAGTCATGAAAAAAAATCCTAATGAATTCATTGAAGTACTTCTGAAGAAATTCCGGAGGATTTTGAAATTAGTCCACGTAGACCTACGCTACCGCGCCACTGCCACCGCCGATAATCAACGGCGTGCCGCCGCCAGGCCGTCACCGCTGATCTATTACACCGCCGCCGGTAAAATTTCAATATGCTCAGAGGTCTACCTGTTAGTAGCTTCAAGGCCCTTCCAAATAACCCACGAGTTGTACAGAGGCCAGCCATTTAGATTTAGAAATTAGGATTTAGAAATCTCAATATTAATAGGATAAAACAATTTTTATTTTTCCTGAAAATTTTGCTTGTGTTCAAGTAGTGAAAATGTGCGTATTCCACACATACCTCCCCCCTCATTCTTCATATTAGATACGTAAAACCCTTACTCGCACACTCTTCTTTGCATTCAACGGAAATCGATGGCAAGGTTATTAGTTGTTAGTACTTAGCACTCGCTTTTGTGATTCCAATACCATATTTACCTCAATCCACAAAATAAGCAAAAATTGTATATTGGAGAAAAAAAAGATTAATCCACCAAACGTTGCTGATTTTATTCTTGTCTTGAAATTGATGGAAATTGTTATAAAATCGCAAAGTTTTGTTACTATTTATATTTTCATTCCGTAACTTTTCAAACATTTTACTACTCGTTGCATTTTTTCTATTGTGAATTAATAATTCAACTATATATTTTGAGCAATTTGGCCCATTAGACACAAAATTATTCTTTTCGCGGGCACACTGAAAACCAATTTGTACACAAGGGCAGACATAGACTTGACTCCATCTAGTATATTAATTACTATTCGACCCTTACATATGATTCAACTGTTCGTTTTAGTTCGAACATACGACCTTTCAAACTATCTTCCAATGCTGAAACGGCATCGAACGAAAAGATTGAAGCAATCCGACGACAACCGGACCAGAGAGGGAAAATTTTCTCCGGAACAGCATCGACTACAGAAATGGGCTCCTTCATGGTCGTGCCAGGCACAGCGATTTTTCCCGATTTCGGTCGATGCCAACAGAAGTGTGTGCATGTAACATGGCACGATGATGATTCACCGTCATATTGCTCGGGGCATATTTTCGACGTTTCGTGATAGGCGCTGCCATTATTGCAAATCTTAGTCCCCGCACCATTCTTCCGTTCCTATCACTGCTGATAGGCCAAGCGTTCCACCGACCGACAGCAAACAGATAGCTGCTATACTTTCTTTGGCTATCTACCAAGAACTTTGGGGGTTATATGTGTAGGTATTATGTGCTCATGATTTGAAAGCCACTTCATAGAATATTGACAGAATACAGCGTTTCTCTGCGAAGAGCATGGTATTGCATGGAGCTATTTTGGGTAGACTAGACTGAGTGCTAAGAGTAACGTTATGGAAAAGGATTACAATTCATGCTTGCAGTACATTCGGTAGACTGAATCACAGTTCGAATACAAACTAGCTAATTCTCGGTTCCATATCACTCGGGTATCCTAATACATAAATACCTATTTAATGATATGTGATTCAGCGTAACCAACTTTATTAGCGGTAAATCAACAATAAATATGTTGTGGTTTTGAGTTGTGACGAAATGTACAAATAAACTCGAATTGCTCGAATTGACAATTTTGTAAATTGACATCGTAAGTTTGAGATTTTTGACGATGTTGCTTGAGGCTATAAAATTGTAAACTTTGAAAAGAGTGCAATATTTTGGCATCCAACGTAAATGTCGATTTTGAATAAATAATTTCTTGACTCAACATCCCATTTATATTTATCTCACATTTTGTAGGATATTCCGCGCTCCGAATCGGCGAGCTAATCGTTCGCTAGCCATTGACCTAATTACCCCTCATTACCTTCCGTTGCTTTTCACATGTACCCAACTGACAAAAGCAAACATCCTCAATGGTCCACCGTCATCATCAGCCGTTTGTGAGTCGCCTCGCCACGCTTTTTCGGTAGCAGTAGAAGATGAGCAAACACTCAATTGCTAAACGTTTCCACTGAGATCCTATCAAAGCACGCACGACCGATCGTGGGACGACCTACGGTCGCTTGTCATCACACATTAATCGAAAAAGGTAGAAAGGATGAAGATGGTCCCAAATTTCTACATTTAGGGACAGTGCTTTTCGGGGAGCTCAGTTAGTAGCAGCATTCAGTCAATATGGTAGCCATGAAGGAGCTATCTACCCGTGTGGCTACACACAAATTGATGCTTCAGTTGTGTCTTACTTGAAGAAAGGTCTTGTCACAGGTTTATGTAGCCTTGCCGTGTTGGGTGGATGGGTTCTGGAATATGACGCATTTTCCAGGTTATGCAAATATTTGGATCGTTTTCGAGAATGATTCCAGTATTGTAAGTAGGGGACTGCTTTCGGGTAACATGTATGATAAGTATGTATGACAAAGCCGAAAAGGAAATACAAATGTTCACAGAGTAGGTATCCGACTGTTATAAGTTTGGCGCTTTACGGCCACGAGCACCAGAAATTTACTCAATTGTCCTAGAGTATGAACTATCAACAATCATTTTCTCCAATAAGCGGGAAGTGAGAAATATGTAGAATGAAGGTTAGACAAGTGATTTGGAAAAGCGGACATCGAGCGGCTACCTTCTACCAAAGTTGTGGCACCACCAAAAAACTGGGAACTGGCTTCATTGTCCTGGGCAAGATGCGCCAACGCGTGTTAGGGTGGTAGCCAATTAACGCAAGGGTCTGCAAACTGATGATGAAAGGCCGTTTCTTCAACTATAGCATCATCAACGTGTACTGCTCACACGAAAAGAGACCCGACCACGAGAAACAAGCGTTCTATGCACAGCTGGAGCAAACGCTCAGGTAGGCAGAAAGGAAATGTATAAACCGGTTATCGGACCGTATAGTCTGCATATCGTATCGAACGGCAACGACCGACGATGCATAAAGTTTGCAGCCTCCCTCGGAATGGTAGCTCGAAGCACTTTCTTCCCCCGCAAGAATATCGACAAGCCCGCATGGAAATCAACTAACTAGAAAACGGAAAACGTTCTAATCAACGGAAAATTCTTCTACGACATCACGAACATCCGCACTTACGGCAGTACGGAAATTGAATCCGACCACTACCTCGTTGCAGTATGCATGCGCTCAAAACAACAAGTCGTTCACCATGGCTAAACGTTGGGCAGCTACAAGACGCTTGACTAGCCCAAGACTACGCGCAACAGCTGGACGTGGCACTCCCAACGGAAGAGCAACTAGGTGCAGCTTCTCTTGAAGATGGCCGGAGAGATATTCGATCCGCCATTGGAAGCACCGCATCCGCTGCACTAAGCATTGTGCCTCCGGATCAGAGAAACGACTGGTATGACGGTGAATGTAAGCAGTTTGCACGAGCCCACAGCCTGATACTCTTCGTGACGTCCACACATCTTGCTACGACGTCGTTCTGAATGATCCTACGGACGGGTCGTACACACTCAGTTTTTATTTCTGCAGCTCGGCAAAAATTCGCACAGCCGTGCGCCAGCAAAATAAATAACTGATATTCCGGCAAAAACAGCGTTTGTTAGCTGATTTTCGGCAAATTATTTGCTGATTATTAGCAATTTTGACAGAAATCTCGGCAAAAAACATATTTGCTGGGGCACGGCTGTGCGATTCTCGGTAAAAGTTCAACATTTTGCTGAGATTCCGGTAAAAAAAATAAGTGTGTATACAACGACGATCGAATCGGGATGGCGCCACCATATCGGACCGCACAGTGATACATTTGGCGAGAATCATGAACTTTTTCTCTTAACACTTTAGGGTGTTGGTTTTTCATCAGTGTAATCGGGAATAAATTTTACAAAAATATCGAATGTCGACACGTTTTAGTTCCAATTTTCGCCAGAGGTAGCGCTGCAAAATGTAACTTTTTCAATTGACGAATTTCACGCCAACCCTTCTATGGGGCTGGCAGCACCATCTCAGAATCGAATAAAGCTTGGAGGGCATGAAGATATGGTATTTCTAAGCCACTCTGCATACTTAGTTTTTCAAAAATTGTCAAGAGTAACATTTGATGAGGGCCTAATTTTTTTTGATGGCGGACGGAACGTAGAGGAAGCGATTGAACCATGAGTTGCATGAGCTGCTGGGAGAACCGTCCATCGTTTATACCGGGAAAGTCGGATGACTACGGTGGGCCAGGCACGTAGCCAGAATGTCGGATAGTATTCCGGTGAAAATAGTTCTAGACAATGATCTGACGGGAACAAGAAGGCAAGGTGCGCAGCGTGCAAGGTGGAAGACGATTTGCGGACCATCCGCAGACTGTGTGGTGGACGACGTGCAGTCAAGGATCGAGCTAAATGGAGAAGACTTTTATGCGCTCACGCTCTTAGAAGGCTGTTCCTAGGTTGCGGCCGGCTGAGAAACAAGAAGCTATCACACCTAGGGGAACTCCATCGAACTGAAAAGGACTTGACATCGGATCAAGCGCTCGGTAGTGGCCTTCGACCTCCGCGATGAAACAGTTCGCCTTCCTTCATTGTTGGTATCTTCTCTGGATTGGCACATTGCCGGTACGTCAAGCCCTCGATTGAAGCCCGTGTGCGTCCGTCGACCATTGCATGAACCCTGTTTGCCTTCGCCATAGCTGGTACAAGCCCGTTATCGGCTTTAACTTAAATCCGCCTCCTATCCGACGAGGATCGCAGCAAGCGCGGATGATTGCTTTTGAATTTGCTGTCACGTTTTTGTTCGTTTCCGCAAGAAATAGATTCGGCTGATGTTTATATTTTGCAAATGTACTAGAAGAAAAAAGTTTAAGTGATCTAATTTTTGAAATTTACGCATTTGATGTCCTTTGTAGTATTTGTGTATTTCTTAATTGAGTGCGTGAAATCGTTTGTGTAGTTTGTATACGGGGATGTCTTTGGTGAATTATGTGTGGCTGTATGATGATATCAGAAATACATGCATCAATAGCTAATCGCTCAGAATTGCTCTGGAAGTAGGGTTGGGAAAAATCAAATTTTCAAAAAATCGATGATGATCAAACTCACCCGCGATCTTACTTTTGAATTATCAAGTGACCAAAACTCGCCAGCGATTAACAATCGTTTGAAAATCGTATCTTGATTTGAAGCACTTACCGTTACATTTTAAACACTTTTCCCTCACTACCATGAAACCATAACGCCAAATAGAAGATATAACGGGACTGTTGACAATTAGCTGATCATAGTAAAGATTAATGTTTGAATGAAAATTCTGTGTTTATTATCGTTTGAGTACATAATTTGATAAGTTGTCGCCGGCGACAACTCGCCCACTGTTTTCACGTGAAAAGTTTTCACATGAAAATTGCAATCATTGTCGTCTGATAATGATTCAGCACAACACTGTCGGAAGATTGAAGTGAAGTGTTCGGGGACACTAGAAGTGATCTTCACTCCTTAGTTCATTTATCCGGAATTTGATAAAATTGGTAAGATTGTTTGAATATGTTTTTACCTATACGATTCCCAAACTAAGTGCGCGCTTTATTTAAAAATTCGGAAGTTTGTTCATGGATCCATTATCCAATTGATAATTGTAGCATAAATAGGTGGAGCTTATTGCAAGTGAACGTGACCTCAAACTGGACGTGAGTTACCTTTGTAAGTATTGGTTATGTTATGTCGAGAGTGTTACCGAGAAATCCGTGTTTAGTGTAGTGTATTTCGTGGAATAAATGTTGTAAATGCAGGTAATACTCTTGTCTCAGTGTATGTTTTTCCCAGTCAGCCCCCTGCAGTAGGCTAGGTCCTAAACTGAGCTCTACCACGACCCTACGCAGCCATCCACCCAGTTAAGTTCTGTGTCCCACCACTAAAGGACCAAGGAAAAGCCCCTTGGACGGCCATGGGTGGCGTAACGTGGCCATTGGGTTACATGGAAGGTCACTGACCGAGGGACGAGGTCATGAACCCCAACTCATTATATAAACATCTCCCTGTCCAATTTTCTCCACTAAAGAAAAAGTATTCGATCCAGAAAGTTTTTAATCCCGAGCTAGCAAGTTATTGGAAGCGGGGGTAAAAGAGGACAGTGGAAATAGAGAAGGTGTTGTGGGCTTCAGGTAATCAAAAGTGACCTCCTTTGTGGCGAAACCTGAATTCTATTTTACAAATCTTCAGAACACCGCCGCTTTTTAAATAAGAATCCTGAAGCAAGCCGTTTCGAATTTGGTGGCCATACGTAAGCCCCCTCCGGAGGAAAAAGCGTCAGCAGGAAGATCGAGACCGTGAAGAAACGGAGCAACTGTACAGCGCTAATAACACATGAAAGTTCTATGAGAAGTTTAACCGTTCACGTAAGGGCCACGTGCCACAGACTGATATGTGTAAGGACATAAACGGGAACCTTCTTACGAACGAACGTGAGGTGATCCAAAGGTGGCGGCAGCACTACGAAGAGCACCTGAATGGCTATGTGGCAGACGAAGATGGCGGTATGGTGATGTACCTGGGAGAACGCGCGCAGGACAGAATTTCACCGGCTTCAGATCTTCAGGAAATCCAGGAGGAGATTGGCCGGCTGAAGAACAACAAAGCCCCTGGGGTTGACCAACTACCAGGAGAGCTATTTAAACACCGTGGTGGTGCACTGGCTAGAGCGCTGCACTGGGTCATTACCGAGATTTGGGAGGAGAAAGTTTTGCCGCAGGAGTGGATGGAAGGTGTCGTGTGTCATATCTACAAAAAGGGCGATAAGCTGGATTGTAGCAACTACCGCGCAATCACATTGCTGAACGCCGCCTACAAGGTACTCTCCCAAACTTTATGCCGTCGACTAGCACCAATTGCAAGGGAGTTCGTGGGGCAGTACCAGGCGGGTTTTATGGGCGAACGCTCCACCACGGACCAAGTGTTCGCCATTCGCCAAGTATTGCAGAAATGCCGCGAACACAACGTGCCCACACATCATCTATTCATCGACTTCAAAGCCGCATATGATACAATCGATCGGGACCAGCTATGGCAGCTAATGCACGAACACGGATTTCCGGATAAACTGAAACGGTTGATTAAAGCGACGATGGATCGGGTGATGTGCATAGTTCGTGTTTCAGGGGCATTCTCGAGTCTCTTCGAAACCCGCAGAGGGTTACGGCAAGGTGATGGTCGTGTCTGCTATTCAACATCGCTTTGGAAGGGGTAATACGAAGAGTAGGGATTAACACGAGTGGTACAATTTTCAATAAGTCCGTCCAGCTATTTGGCTTCGCCGACGACATAGATATTATGGCACGTAACTTTGAGAAGATGGAGGAAGCCTACATCAGATTGAAAATGGAAGCCAAGCGGATCGGACTAGTCATCAACACGTCGAAGACGAAGTACATGATAGGAAGAGGTTCAAGAGAAGACAATGTGAGCCACCCACCGCGAGTTTGCATCGGTGATGACGAAATCGAGGTGGTAGAAGAATTTGTGTGCTTAGGCTCACTGGTGACTGCCGAAAATGATGCCAGCAGAGAAATTCGGAGACGCATAGTGGCTGGAAATCGTACATACTTTGGACTCCACAAGACGCTCCGATCGAATAGAGTTCGCCGCCGTACCAAGCTGACAACCTACAAAACGCTCATTAGACCGGTAGCCCTCTACGGACACGAGACTTGGACGATGCTTGTGGAGGACCAACACGCACTTGTAGTTTTCGAAAGGAAAGTGCTGCGGTGGGGTGCAGATGGCGGACGGTACGTGGAGGAGGCGAATGAATCACGAGTTGCATCAGCTGTTGGGAGAACCATCCATCGTTCACACCGCGAAAATCGGACGACTGCGGTGGGCCGGGCACGTAGCCAGAATGTCGGACAGTAAGCCGGTGAAAATGGTTCTCGACAACGATCCGACGGGCACAAGAAGGCGAGGTGGGCAGCGGGCAAGGTGGATCGATCAGGTGGAAGATGACTTGCGGACCCTCCGTAGACTGCGTGGTTGGCGACGCGACGTGTAGCCATGGACCGAACCGAATGGAGAAGACTTTTATATACCACACAGGCCACTTCGGCCTTAGTCTGAATAAATAAATAATAAATAATTCGTAATCCCTCGTGCACCATCCTCGACTAAAACCAGCATCGTACCCGCCGAAGGCCAATCCGTCACCATATGACAGGTCGAGTGTGCGCGTGTTCGTCCCGAAACCTACGACGGACTCCCAAGCTACCCCGGAAGACATTGTGTCGCCATCGCTTCGCGCCGGCGTTCTGGAATTAGTTTTGGAATTAGAGTAGCGAATAAGGAAGTGGGAAGAAGAAGGGTGTTACGCAGGGATAAGAAGAAAGAGAAGCCGAATAAAAGGTCCTGTTGTCGAAATATTGGGGTTTTCCTACTATTTGAGTGCGAGAAGTACCTGTCCGCGAGTTTCTTGAGGTGAGCGTGCCGACCCTGAGGTCGTTTAATTCAGGGAGTCTTTGTATTGCTCAAGGGATACTTACCCATTAATTACACCTTTGTTCCTTCTTCTTCTTCTTTAATGGCTCTACATTCCAACTGGTACTTGGCTTGCTTTTCAACTTAGTATTATATTAGCATTTCTTCACTTATTAATTGCAAGCTTTTCTATGCTAGTCATTGCATGAGTATGCATCTTGTACGGCAAGTACAATAATACACTATGCCCAGGCCCCAGGGAGTCGAGAATGTTTTCCACCCAAAAACATCCTAGACCAGATTGAGTATCGAACTCGCCATCTCTGGATTTCCAATCCTACGCCTTTGCGTGACGTGAGTTACCAGGCAGTCTGAAATAGGTCACTGGTGCTGCAGTAGAGCTAACACCTTCTAACTACCGGGCTAAAGCTGGCTTTATTACAGACAGCTTTCTTCCATAATACCACTGCCGGAGAGTGGGGGTTATTGAAGAAACACATAAAGACACATATTAGTCCGCCTCCCATTCGACGATCTGCGATGATCTCGCACGCCCTTCGCAATTACTGGCGCATCCTTACACTGGCTCGTGGCCAACACCAAGTACAAGCCCTGAGTCTACTAGCCCCAAGTACAAGACGTTCATATTTAAATACCAAATTTTCAAATGGACTTATCTGCTTTTGTAAACAAAGATTCAAACGACGATTTCGATAATAGCACTCCCTAGCAAATCAACCCCATCAACAAGTAAGCGAAGGCTTCTGCTACCCGTTCATGGTGTTGGTTTGCGTTGGAGTGCTATCAGAATCACGAAATCGTCGTTTGAATTTTTGTTTACAGAGCAGATAAGTCGTTTTAAAAGTTTGGTATTGATTTCATGTCCATATTGAGTGAAAATTTATCAGCGTGATTTATGCCTACAGCGCCAATTATAGGTTCAGCAGCCTCTTATCATCCAACGACACATTTTGGATGTATGAAAACATGTTTAGGAAGCAATTTTCATTGACTTTTTGTATCGAAGTAACTTAAAAACAATTGGTTTCTCAAAAAACAAATAATTGCTTTGAAAACGGGATCATTATTCCCAGAAAGGTTAGATAATTAAAATACCTAACTGCAGAAACAATTTAATCGATTTCTGAAATTGAAGATTCGATTTTTTGGATATTTTTCCAAAAAACTTCAGGGAATTTCGCGACAGTCCATTTGATAAGGGTCTAATTTTTTTTCATTGATTTTTTTTCTAAATCGATGTAGCTTTAAAACTACAAGACCTACAAAAAAGTGATACAACACTTTTTTGTAGGTCTTATGGTTAACATCATTGAAAAAAATCAATGAACATGAAATAATTAAAAATTCTGCAACTAAAAGTTCAAGTGATTTGACTGACTAACACAAAACTCTTGAAGTTTAAAATTCAGATCGATTAGTATGGTGACTACGAGGGCATGAGCAGAAGCACCGATGGGTGAAGCCGTGAAAGAGGAGCTGACTGTGAACTTACAGTGTTGACCGTAACCATTTAGGCATTCAAAAATTTTCGACAGAAAAACAAACTGATCAAGCATCTGCACATAGATGGTACGCAGCTCTTTCCTTTCGCAAACTTCAAGTGCGCGTTGGTCCTCCACGAGTATCGTCCAGGTCTTGTGTCCGTAGAGGACTACCGGTCTAATGAGCGTTTTGTAGATAGTCAGTTTGGTACGGCGGCAAACTCTATTGATCTGAACGTCTTGTGAAGTCCAAAGTACGTACGATTTCCTGCCATGGTGCCTATTTTCCCTTGCTGGCATTGCATGCGGAGTTTCACATTGGATTTAGTCAGTAATTGTAGTATTTATTTCTGCATGAAAGTGAATTCTTGAAAAAGTATTGTAACCGTTTTCGTCAACAAACTCATTACTTTTAAAGCGATTCAATAAGTTTTTTTATTTTACTGGTTCCACTATTCAGCAGAATAGCGATCAAAACTAAAACCAATTCATATATGTTGATGTGGAACAAAATAAATTTCTAGATTACTCAAAATGGTAATCTCTACCATAGACCTTTGGGACTTTGGTGCCGACCCCTTGTTCTATTGTTTATATATAGCTTAGATCTTCATTTCGGCGGTCCTTGAAGGTTAGTGTCCTTGGTGGGGGCTAACCCATCCACACGCTAGGGCGTCGATAGTCGTTCCATACTCTTCTGACTATCACTCATAAATATCATCGAGAATAGTAATGAATAGCGATATTGTAGAGTTGCTTGATATTGTAGAAATCAAATGTACAGCATCTATACTGCCGCTAACCGCAAGTCGAGCACATCTGTATATGGGCCTCCATATACAGATGAGCTCGACTTGTGGTTAGCGGCAGTATAGATGTATACAAAATCTACGTTCTCTTTTCTATTTCTATTTCTAGACCATGCATAATAAAAATGAAATGTTTATGTGTTACTTTTCTCACCACAAAATGCGTTGACAGAAAAGGATCAGAAATCGTTACATACATACTTCATCATCTATCAAACTGTTTCCTCCTATGATGTGACGTTGCTGGACGTTTGATGAAAAAAGAAAGCCTCAAGGGTTCACAGGAATGAATAACGAAAACTTTTCCGACGCAGACCGACATGTGCTTGACGTATTATAAAAGACTACCATCTTCACCAGATTATAAGTAGAAGTACCGTACAGGAGAATGACCAAAAATTCAAACAAGATTAAATCAACCATTACATAAACGCATATGAATACATAAAGCCTTCTTAACGTTTTAACGAGATTGAAAAAAAAGCGTCCATTTTATTCGTAAGCTCATCGCTTCGTTTGCTAAAATAAACAATTTATCATAATGCTAAAGCGATTGAATGTCATAAACATTCTAGTCGTTGTTAGTGGAAGAGCAATGTAATATGCAGCTGGTCTTGAAAATGTTGCATCTACTCTACATGATGATGTTACTATTTTCATTCATGTGGTGAAATAATTTAAAAAAAAAAGCATTATGGACCATACTCCCCTACAAGGAGAAAGACGTCATGCATAATTTTCTGCCATTTCGTGTATCACTCGCAAGGCAACAGTGACCGGGGACAGTCCCTTCGGGGCTGTACATTAAAATTCACATGTTTGAGACAACATCTAACAACGCCGCAATAACAATTTCGGTTCAACGTGGATAATGGTTGACTCAATGTTTTACGACCATCAAGTGCGTCTTGTTTTGATGGCTGATCTTTGCTGGGTCGCGATTAAAAGTTATTTTTATATTACATGTTATGCTTTAACATCTTGTTTGCAAACATTGTAAATAAAATCTACAGAACTGTTCTATTTAATTCCATATCTATTTGTATCTTGACAAATACGAATATTTCGACCAATACTGTAAGAGTTTTGCCTTTCTCGTATACTAAGTATACGGTAAAGGCTATATGATCGCTCCAAAAACAAACTTTTTATAGAAGGCCCGGAGACCCATAGTGTTATATACCGATCGACTCAGCTCGACGAATTGAGGTGATGTCTGTGTGTGTGTGTGTGTGTATGTGTGTGTGTGTGTGTGTGTGTGTGTGTGTGTGTGTGTGTGTGTGTGTGTGTGTGTGTGTGTGTGTGTGTGTGTGTATGTGTGTGCGTCTGTGCGCACCCACCCAAAAAAAATGTCACTCATTTTTTAGGTACTAATCCTTAACCGATTTACTCGCAACAGGTTGCATTCGACGCAGGACACTCTGCCATTGTTTCCTATTGAAAATTGGTCAGATCGGACTATGGGCTCGGAAGTTATGGCCAAAATACCACTTTTTATAGAAAAATTGAGTAAAAAAATGTCACTCATTTTTCAGGCACTTATCCTTAACCGATTTACTCGCAACAAATTGCATTCGACGCAAGATACTCTACCATTGCTTCCTATTGAAAATTGGGCAGATCGGACTATGGGCTTAAGAGTAATGGCCAAAATACTATTTTTATAATGCACGAGAAAGGCACCATTACCGCTAGGTGGATTAATCAGGGTTTTTTACTTGAAAAGACTTCCGACAAATTTGATTATAATATAACATTATTTTTTACAAGTAAAACAACCTAACTAACCTAATCATCGGTATGCATTATTCTTCTTTCTTCCAGATGCCCATCGTAGTGCACTCTAGTAAAAATTCTACACTCAAAGCACGGTGATGAGTCATTTTCGCCATCAGCACCATCACCGGAATCATTGCTGTCACTTTCCCCGGCCCGGGCCATGGCTGATTGCGCTCACTGTCCTACAGCTCACATTCCACCTCTGCTCTGGGCACGCTTTCGAACAGCAGCAGCTCATTCAAGCCGACTCCTCTGATGTGGAATTTACCACTGCCGTCGCGGCCGCCGGATCGGTCACGCTCCCACCGTGTGAGCCCAAAGTGCTGGAAGAACTGCCACCCGATCCATTCTACGATGTGTCCGACTTGACCATCCAGGCGGCCAAGTCGTTTGCCGATTTCCTAGCCGCCAAGCGGATCGATACCAGCAAAGATGACCAGAAGCTGGGCGTGGCCCGCGAGAAAGCCAACGAACTGGCCAGCTTTGTGCTCAAGGAGGACACGGGCCTGCTGGCCGTTGGCATCGCATCGCCGCGGCTTCCGCTGGCAGTGGTGCAATTTCGGGACAAAATCGACGCCGCCCATGCAAATCTGTCAGAGAGTAGAACTTTCCTGTCCACCTACTGGCGCGAACTGGGCGCGGCATGGAACCAGAGCAACGGGGCCCAGTTTTGGGGAGCGCCCTTCCGGGACTGTGGGCCCCTCTACGGGCGATGGTTGTGGCCTTTCAGCGTGACGGTCGAGTCGCAAGGATACAAGTAAGTTAAAGGTTTCCACTAGCTCCGGAAATGCAGAGCCGTATTATTATCACTAATTGAATTGAATTCATTCTGTTCCTATCGTAATAATCGTAAAATTATTTATATATTCCGTTCACGTTCTTTCGATGGAAATTACTATGCGGGGGTTTTCGGGAACGGAACAGAATAAGTTTATCGTGCAGTTGGGTATCAACGTATGGTTTTGAATAGAACACTAGGAAGCATGTTTGTGCAGAATTATTATAAATGATTGTAATTCTGCTAATGGACCCATTATAAAATAATGTCTAGGGTTATTGGCCAAATATTGAACGGATAAAAATGTCGCATATTATTGAACGGGGAAGGGTCATTTGGCCGAAACCCATTCGGCCGAAAGCCATTTGGCCGAATGCCACTAGGCCGAACAGACCATTAGGCCGAAACCCATCTGGCCTAATGGGTCATTTGGCCGAAAAGGTCGTTTGACCGAAATGAACGTTTGGTCGAATGGGTCGTTTGGCCGAAAGGACCGTTTGGCCGAATAGGTCATTTGGCCGAAAAGGGTTGTTTGGCCGAAAGGGTCGTTTGGCCGAAATGTTCGTTTGGCCGAATGGGTCATTTGGCCGAAAAGGTCGTTTGACCGAACGTTTGGTAGAATGGGGAATTTAGCCGAATGGGTCGTTTGGCCGAAAGGGTCGTTTGGCCGAAAGAGTCGTTTGGCCGAAAAGGTCATTAGGCCGAAAGGGTCGTTTGGCCGAAAGAGTCGTTTGGCCGAAAAGGTCATTAGGCCGATAGGGTCGTTTGGCCGAAAGAGTCGTTTGGCCGAAAAGGTCATTAAGCCGAAAGGGTCATTTGGCCGTAAGGATCATTTTGCCAAAAGTGTAATTCGGCCGAAAGGGTAATTTGATCGAAAGGGTCGTTTGGCCGAAAGGATCATTTGGCCGAATAGGACATTTAGCTGAATAGTTCATATGAAAAGTGAGAATTAGCAATGAAAAGAGAGACGTCTTACTTCTCACTCTTCATTTTTCTTTTCTCACTGTAAAAAGTGAGAAACGCGAAATGAATAGTGAGATGTCTCACTACTCACTTTGCGCTTCTCACTTTTAACAGCGAGAAGTGATAAATGGGGAGTTAAAAGTGAGACGTCTCACTTCTCACTCCTCATTTATAACTTCACGCTGTAAAAAGTGAGAAGCGCGAAGTGATTAGTGAGACGTCTCACTACTCACTTCGCGCTTCTTACTTTTTACAGCGTGAAGTGATAAATGAGGAGTGAGAAGTGAGACGTCTCACTTCTCACTCCTCGTTTATCACTTCTCGATGTAAAAAGTGAGTAGTGCGAAGTGAAGAGAGAGACGTCTTACTACCCACTTTTTATATCGAGAAGTGATAAGTGAAATGTTCCACTTCTCACTCCTTATTTACAACTTCACACTGTAAAAAGTGAGAGGGCGAAGTGATTAGTGAGACGTCTCACTACTCACTTTGCGCTTCTCACTTTTGACAGTGAGAAGTGATAAATGAGGAGTGAGAAGTGAGACGTCTCAGAATTAGCAATGAAAAGAGAGACGTCTTACTTCTCACTCTTCATTTTTCTTTTCTCTCTGTAAAAAGTGAGAAGCGCGAAATGAGTAGTGAGATGTCTCACTACTCACTTTGCGCTTCTCACTTTTAACAGCGAGAAGTGATAAATGGGGAGTTAGAAGTGAGACGTCTCACTTCTCGCTCCTCATTTCCTCACTCCTCATGTCAAAAGTGAGAAGCACAAAGTGAGTAGTGAGACGTCTCACTACTCACTTCGCGCTTCTTACTTTTTACAGCGTGAAGTGATAAATGAGGAGTGAGAAGTGAGACGTCTCACTTCTCACTCCTCGTTTATCACTTCTCGATGTAAAAAGTGAGTAGTGCGAAGTGAGGAGAGAGACGTCTTACTACCCACTTTTTATATCGAGAAGTGATAAGTGAAATGTTCCACTTCTCACTCCTTATTTACAACTTCACACTGTAAAAAGTGAGAGGGCGAAGTGATTAGTGAGACGTCTCACTACTCACTTTGCACTTCTCACTTTTGACAGTGAGAAGTGATAAATGAGGAGTGAGAAGTGAGACGTCTCACTTCTCACTCCTCATTTATCACTTCTTGATGTAAAAAGTGAGTAGTGCGGAGTGGGGAGAGAAACGTCTTACTACCCACTTTTTACATCGAGAAGCGAGAAATGAGGAGTGAGAAGTGAGATGTCTCACTTCTCACTCCTCATTTATCACTTCTCGCTGTTAAAAATGAGAAGCGCAAAGTGAGTAGTGAGACGTCTCACTAATCACTTCGCGCTTCTCACTTTTTACAGTGTGAAGTTATAAATGAGGAGTGAGAAGTGGAACATTTCTCTTATCACTTCTCGATATAAAAAGTGGGTAGTAAGACGTCTCTCTCCCCACTTCGCACTACTCACTTTTTACATCGAGAAGTGATAAATGAGGAGTGAGAAGTGAGACGTCTCACTTCTCACTCCTCATTTATCACATCACGCTGTAAAAAGTAAGAAGCGCGAAGTGAGTAGTGAGACGTCTCACTACTCACTTTGTGCTTCTCACTTTTGACAGCGAGAAGTGATAAATGAGGAGTAAGAAGTGAGACGTCTCACTTCTCACTCCTCATTTCCCGCTCCTCACTGTGAAAAGTGAGTAGCGCAAAGTGAGTAGTGAGACGTCTCACTTCTCACTCCTCATTTCTCGCTTCTCACTCTGAAAAGTGAGTAGTGAGACGTCCCACTACTCACTTTTCACAATGAGAAGTGAGAAATGAGAAAAGAGAAGTGAGAAGTAAGACGTCTCTTACTTTTCTTTCTTCATTTTTCTCATCTCACTGTAAAAAGTTTAAAGCGCAACGTGAGTAGTTAGACGTCTCACTTTTCACTTTGTGTTTCTCACTTTTGACAGCGAGAAGTGAGAAGTGAGTTGTCTGCGAAGTTGGTAGTGCGACGTCTCATTACTCATTTCGCGCTTCTCACTTTTTACAGTGTGAAGAGAAATTTCGGCCAAATGACACATTCGTCCAAACGACCCATTCGGCCAAACGACCTATTCGGCCAAATGACCCTTTCGGCCAAACGACCCATTCGGCCAAACGACCTATTCGGCCAAACGACCCATTTGGCCAAACGACCCATTCGGCCAAACGACCTGTTCGGCCAAACGACCCGTTCGGCCAAACGACCCTTTCGGCCAAACGAGCCTTTCGGCCAAACGACCCTTTCGGCCAAACGACCCATTCGGCCTAATGACGACCCATTCGGCCAAATGACTTTCGGCCTAATGAGCCTTTCGGCCAAACGACCCATTCGGCCAAACGACCTGTTCGGCCAAACGACCCGTTCGGCCAAACGACCCTTTCGGCCAAACGACCCGTTCGGCCAAACGACCCTTTCGGCCAAACGACCCTTTCGGCCAAACGACCCATTCGGCCTAATGACGACCCATTCGGCCAAATGACTTTCGGCCTAATGAACCTTTCGGCCAAACGACCCTTTCGGCCAAATGACTCATTCTGCCAAATGACTTTCGGCCTAATGGTCTGTTCGCCAAATGGTATATTCGGCCAAGCAACTTTCGGCATAGTGGCATTCGGCCAAATGGCTTTCGGCCGAATGGGTTTCGGCCAAATGACCCTTCCCCATTGAACACCCTTTGCACTATTTATAGAAATTTCAATTTCCTGTATAAAAATACACATTTCAGATCCGTTCATTTTTTTGCAATTCTAGTATGTATCTATTCCAGATGAGATTAAAAACGTGATAGTTGTTTGACTTTGATAAGTGCCTTTTCCCTATTTGTCTAGTCATACACAAGTTTAATTTAATTCTTGCATATTCCTTTCTGGAAATTTGCCAGTATTTGAAAAATAACACCGGGAAGCAATGACTGATCTGTCTCCTTAAAGTCGGATATACATTTCGAAAAATTCTCAAATGCATTCATAAATTGGGAGAGTCATTTTTAAGCCAAGCTTCGATAAATTAGATAAATTTGTCGAAAACCGAGAAGACATTCTTATCTCAGGGATGACACATATATTGTATTACAATTTATGCACATAAATTTAATCCCACTTATATTTCTATAACAAAGACTTCTTGAACTGTTAGGCCTATATGACCCTACCTTGCTTTTCTTTCTTTTATGACTCGCAAAGAAGAAGAAGATGGTGTCCATATTGCGCAATAATTCACGCTATGACCAGGAAACTAATACATTTCTGTCATGTTAATATGAGACATACAATGTTTTGCAAACAAATCAAACATTTATCGTCGTTTTTCTATTCAATTTCTAATTCTATTTCTTGTCAATCGTTTGGCATCCGTTTTTTAGCATTCATATATTTCAATCTCATCATATTTTCCTTTTGCCATTTTGTTAACTTTCTATCACTCTCTACCTAATGTTAAAACTGCCCTGTCATCTCTTTAATAATAGCAATTTTCATCCACCATGGCCAAATCTGATTACATATCTCCAAGTACAGTGAAGCAATAAACTTGAAAACTTAATTAAACTGAGAACCTTTTTAATACGCGAAAGAATGTGCAATCCTTTGCTACATAAACCACCTCACGAGCATTCCACGTTCTCGCGAAAGATCCACTCCCCACACATCCGGCAAACGAAATTGAAAGCTCTGGCACCGGCACGGTCGCAACCAAGCATGGTAACGTTATTAAATTTCCTGTGTGTCTGCCGAAAAATTATATCGTCGCACCTTGAAAGCTTCTTTTCCCATCATCGTAAAGTTGCAGCTGCTTAACCCTTTCTTTCCCAGAGAAATTTGCGTTTTTTGTGTCTAATGTGAAGAATTGTATCAGAATTTTTTTTTTGTTAAATGGGTCAAAGCTTACAGTTACAGGCGTTTTAAAAATAAGATAAATTTCAATGAATCGCCTACTTTGAGCGTGCTTACAGCGGCACAGAAGGAGTTAACTTTCTGAAATCAGTCTGGCGAAAGGCATCTATGGTTCGATTACTCGAAATTAAGCACCTTAATCGAAAAAATATTTGGTAGGCGTAGTAGCGGACACCATCCTTCATAACCGGTACCTAATAGTTTTTCATGAAAAGTTCCTAATCTTGAGAAAACCCGCGTTAGATATCTTTCGCCATACAAATTTCTGGCGGTTAACTCATGCTGGCTATTTTGCGCATATACTATAGCGCCGGGATGTGATAGCGGCGAGTAGAAAATCAGCCACTGCCAATAATTCATTAATCACATACAGTGGTTGGTTTCCTACTCGCCGCTGTCGTGTCCAGGCGCTAACGTATATGTAAAAATAGCCAGCATGAGTTAACCACCTGAAGTTTGTATGGCGAAAGACATCTAACAGCAGGAACTTTTCACGAAAATCTATTTGGTACCAGTTATGTAGGAAGGTGTCCGCTACTACGCCTACCAAATATTTTTTAGATTAAAATGATTTTTTCGAGATATTAAATCTTATGTCGTTTTCGTTTTTGCGGTGTAGCTACACTCGTGCTACACTTTTGCACCGAAAATGTTCGTTTTTGATTTTCGTGCTACACCAGTGTAGCATTTTTCTTGCACTGAAACAAGCAGTGTAGCACCAGAAAAAATCAGAGTGTGCCGTGTAGTGTAGTTTGTTGTCAAGTTTCTCCCGTTGTTATTGTTTTCTTTTTATGGTATCCATCAGGTATCCATAACAAACAAACCCAACTACACTAAAAACGTTCGTTTTTGCCGTGCAAAATGCTGCACTAAACGGTGTAACTACACCTCAAAAACGAAAACGACATTAGATGCCTTTCGCCATACTGATTTCCGAAAGTTAACTCCTAGTGTGCCGCTGTAAGCATGCTCGAAGTAGGCGATTCATTATCAACAGACACGCTCTATGTACTACGCGCCTCCAAGCTCTGTCTTTTAAGCTTTCTGCCGTTCAATCATTTTACTCTTTCAAGCACATAGAATGGATGAGAAACGTTTCGCAATGATAACAAATCCTATCCTTCCTATGTGCTTGAAGAGAAAGTGTGATTAAATGTCAGCAAGCTCTATACTCTTTTTCTGACAGATAGGGTACGCGGAAATCTGCAACCAGACACCTGAGGAAAGAGACACAAGTAAGGTAGTGCAAAGTGTCTGATAGTAAAGCTGCGGAAAGAGGATCTGCTAACACTGCTTCTGAACGAAATTCATGTCATAATTTTGGCAACATTCATTTTTGATCAAGCCTTCATTTGACTCCATGTAAGTGTTAACTTAGCCTTCCTTAGCCGTGCGGTAAGACGCGCGGCTACAAAGCAAGACCATGCTGAGGGTGGCTGGGTTCGATTCCCGATGCCGGTCTAGGCAATTTTCGGATTGGCAATTGTCTCGACTTCCCTGGGCATAAAAGTATCATCGTGCTAGCCTCATGATATACGCATGCAAATATGGTAACCTGGCTTAGAAACCTCGCAGTTAATAACTGTGGAAGTGCTTAGTGAACACTAATCTGCGAGGCGGCTCTGTCCCAGAGTGGGGATGTAATGCCAATAAGAAGAAGAAGTGTTAACTTCTAAAGTTTTTTAATACGTTCTCTAAGTTACTCGCAAACAACAGTGAGTATCTTATCGGAAGGGTCTATGGAAAACGCTCACTTTATAGCTAACTAAATAGCTTTTCAGAATCGAGTGCATCTTACGTTATTTAATGTATTCCTACAACAAATGTAATCAATGCACAATACCTAACGCTCATCTTCTATGAGGAACCACGCGGTATGTAAGTCGTATGCGTTACCGACCGAATTACATCTACGATACCTAGTCTTACTAGCTACTTGATGGGCCAGTTACGTCACCCAAGTAACACCGAAAACATCATTATTAACGAAGACCTAATAATAATGTTGAATAATGGTCGGGAAAATGAAATACAAAACATGTTATGTTCAAGGAAAGCTATGAAAAGGTTTTTGCAAAACATACAGCAATTTGATCATTGAAGATGTTTCATACTACATTCTTACAACTTGCTGATAACATGTTGTTTTTTGACATTTGTTTGGTTAATGAATCGCCTGCTTTGAGCGTGCTTACAGCGGCACACTGGGAGTTAACTTTCTGAAATTTGTATGGCGAAAGATATCTAAGGTTCGATTTCTCAAAATTAAGCAACCTAATCAAAAAAATATTTGGTAGGCGTAGTAGCGGACACCATCCGTCATAACCGGTACCAAATAGTTTTTTTATGAAAAGTTCCTAATTTTGAGAAAACCCACGTTAGATGTCTTTCGCCATACAAATTTCTGGCAGTTAACTCATGCTGGCTATTTGCGCATTTACAATAGCGCCTAGATGTGGAAGCGGCGGGTAGAAAATCAGCCACTGCCAATAATTCATTGATATGTTTCGTTTAATAGCCTATTCAGATTGGGCTATTTATGACTTTGTTAAGTGAGAGGGTATCCAATTATTACGAGGTGTTCAGACTGCAGCAAGATAATATATCTTGACGTTTCCATGTTTCCTCATTTGCATGCTAATATAGGGTTGAATTCAAGAAGAATTTTAAAATTTAATTTGCGAAATCAAGCATTTGTGTGACGACAATCGAACATTTTTTTCTAAACAAAGTTTCTACGAAAAAAAATATAAAAAAATATGAAAAGGGATTTTCGAAGAATATTTGAAGCTCTCATTAAGGATAATGAGCGAAGCTACATTCATTAGTTAGATGCGTTCTTCGGGGAATCAGACTATTCCTCATTTTATTTTTAAGTTTAAAAAGTATTTTGATTCTGTACTATGATCGAACGGAGATTTGATGGAAAAATTTAGATACTTTTGGGAATTCTCACAAATAAATAAAAAAAGGACGATTGGACTAATTTCCAAGAAATATTATCGAACTAAAATGTATTTCCACCAGTATCTCCATATATGAAGGGCAACTCAGCAATTTAATTTTTTTTCAAAAATGGAAACTGAACCATTGCGTTCTACTCGACAATCAATGATACAGCTTCTAACAAAATCGAATCGTGTGAATGTGATATAATTTAAACTGGATTTTGGATGAATTAATGCATTACCAATCCATGTTTTATTTAAGGTTATTCTACTTTATATATACATCCCATTCAAATCGTACAGTTGTCCCACGTGAAAATGTTGAAATCCAAAGTATATTAAGCCATTCAAGGAGCAGAATTGAAACAATTTATGAAATCATGTTTATTCATCAAATATATTCGTTTTACAACCATTCCTACGTTTTAAATTGTCTTCCGCATTGGCCCTTGAACTTTGAAATTTTTTTTCGATTTGTTCTATTAAATCTAGTTTTAAGTTAAATACTTCATGTTAATTCTAGAGAGCATCTGTTTTTAAACAATTCATGTTGAATAAGTGGAGAATAAATAATTATCATCATTATTTTTCATCATATAAAATGCTTTCCACAAAACCATCACAATCCGAGTTATTCTTCAGCGCTCAGAAGATTTCCATCTAACATGCATTCGACCCTGCTGCGACAGAAAGAGCATGACTGTCAACTACGAAACGAAATGAAAACAGAGAGAATTTTCTCTCTGGCAAAGAGAGCGTGACGCTTGTCAGTTTTGTTTTGTTGAATTTCTCCCTGCATCCCAGTTAGAACGAAAGCTCTCTCATAATAATTGTTCGTAATAAATTCTTTATGACTTTTTTTAGCGGGTATCTTTTGACAGCGCAAAATGTATGGAATATTACGTAAATAATGACATCATAAAGCGTATTTACCCTGAAACGCCAATTATTATGTCATTAATCTGAATAGGCTATTACATTCTCACGACATAAAACATGTCTACAGCAAGATTTTACGAACAAGGTCATAACATGTTCACTTTTTGACATTTGTTTTGTCAGAATATATATCCCAATGATAGCAATTTAGCTAAAATATGTATTTTGAAAGTAATTTCAACATCTTTTAAAATCAATGCATTGAACGTTCTTCGTCGACCTTGTTATTTATCAAGAACTCGCCATACTGTTTTTCTCTTGCAGATTCGAGAAATTGTTTACATATCAATTGCAAAAAATTTGCTCTGGCTTAGTTAAATTTTTCTCCAATCATTGGCGCATGAACTTAGGAGAAGGAAAATGAAAAGTTAGCCAATGAAACATGAGTCGCATATAATGTTTCGACCGAGACTTGGAAACAAATTTGATTTATTTATTCAGTATGTATATTTTTATTAATTTTATTAAAATGGTATTCATCATTTCATACATGCTTGTTTTCATTCGTTTTTTGTATAAAATTTATTTCTTTGAACATTTTACATTTATTTCAACATTTTCGTTTTGGTATTCAATTTGACAGAACCATGTTGAGAGTCGGGCATTGGAAACATCATTAGTACTTGAGTTTAGTCTAGTGAATGTGCTCAAAAACAAGGTTGCGACTGGAAGATGTTGAAAATATCGATATTTTTTGCGCTGTTTGGGTCGTGTGAAAGTAATGATAGCTGGTTTTTATACCAAAACGTAACAAACTATATGTTCGAAAAATGTATTTTTTACACTCATACAACAAACCGTGTTACTTGGGCAGTTACCCTGCTAGATGAAGGCACTGATTCCTTCTGTTCCTTGGGTTCTTCAATCAGCACGACCTTCTCCCGGCGAATTTTCGGGTCGGCCTTCCTTTTCGGAGGTACTGGTTTTTCCTTAGCGGTATTCAGGTCGGCCACTTGCACGACAAATTCAGCCCTCTTACTGACCTTCACCGCCTGACTCAACGCCGACTCTTTTTAAACAATAAAGAGGTGAGCCCTACGTTCTGAATCCCTACTGGACTCCAGTAGGGATTTCCATTCCATCTTTGCCTCCACGACTAGGTCGTATTTGAAATCCCCACAGTAGTTACAGTGGGTGTTCAGCAAGGACATGATCACGTTCGTCATATCGGTGGATGGGTATACTCCGTTAGGCATTATGTTTATTTATTTATTACCAGACTAAGGCCGGAGTGGCCTGTGCAATACACAAAAGTCTTCTCCATTCGGCTCGGTCCATGGTTCACGTCGCCAACCACGCAGTCTACGAAGAGTCCGCAAGTCATCTTCCACCTGATCGATCCACCTTGCCCGCTGCGCACCTCGCCTTCTTGTGGGCATTGGATCGTTGTCGAGAACCATTTTCACCGGGTTACTATCCGACATTCTTGCTACATGCCCGGCCTACCACAGTCGTCCGATTTTCGCGGTGTGAACGATGGTTGGTTCTCCCAACAGCTGATGCAACTCGTGGTTCATTCGCCTCCTCCATGTACCGTCTGCCATCTGCACCCCACCATAGATGGTACGCATCTCTTTCCCTTCGAAAACTCCAAGTGCGCGTTGGTTCTCCACGAGCACGGTAGAGGACTACCGGTCTAATGAGCGTTTTGTAGATTGTCAGTTTGGTAGGGCGGCGAACTCTATTCGATTGGAGCGTTTTGCGGAGTCCAAAGTACGTACGATTTCCAGCCACTATGCGTCTCCGAATTTATCTGCTGGTATTATTTTCACCAGTGATCCCAAATTCTTCTACCACCTCAATTTCGTCACCACCGACGCAAACTCACGGTGGGTTGCTCACATTATCTTCTCTTGAACCTCATGTACTTCGTCTTCAACGTGTTGATGACTAATCCGATCCGCTTAGCTTCCCTCTTCAGTCTGATGTAGGATTCCTCCATCTTCTCAAAGTTACGTATCGTTACGTATCATAAGCGGCTTTGAAGTCGATGAATAGATGATGCGTGGGCACGCTGTATTCGCGGCATTTCTGCAGTACTTGACGAATGGCGAGCACCTGGTCCGTGGTGCTTGTGGAGCGTTTGCCCATAAAACCCGCCTGGTACTACCTCACCAATTCTCTTGCAATTGCTGCTAGTCGACGGCATAAAATTTGGGAGAGTACCTTGTAGGCGGCAATGTGATGTGATTGTGATTGCGCGGTAATTGCTACAATCCAGCTTATCGCCCTTTTGTGTGGATGGGACACACGACACATTCCATCCACTCCTGCGGCAGAACTTCACCCTCCCAAATCTTGGTAATGACCCAGTGCAGCGCTCTATCCAGTGCCTCCTCACCGTGTTTAAATAGCTCTCCTGGTAGTTGGTCAACCCCAAGGGCTTTGTTGTTCTTCAACCAGCCAATCTTCTCATAGAACTTTTGTGTGTTATTAGCGCGATACAGTTGCTCCGTCTCTTCACGGTCTCGATCTTCTTGCTGGCGCTTTTTCCTCCAGAATAAGGAGTTTTGTCTGTTCCGCACCCGTTTGTATCGTTCCTCGTTCGCCCTCTTGCGGTGTTGCAGGAATCTCGCCCATGCTTCATTCTTCTTCTTCTTCTTCTTCTTCTTCTTCTTCTTCTTCTTCTTCTTCTTCTTCTTCTTCTTCTTCTTCTTCTTCTTCTTCTTCTTCTTCTTCTTCTTCTTCTTATTGGCATTACATCCCCACACTGGGACAAAGCCGCCTCGCAGCTTAGTGTTCATTAAGCACTTCCACAGTTATTAACTGCGAGGTTTCTAAGCCAGGTTACCATTTTTGCATTCGTATATCATGAGGCTAGCACGATGATACTTTTATGCCCAGGGAAGTCGAGACAATTTCCAATCCGAAAATTGCCTAAACCGGCACCGGGAATCGAACCCAGTCACCTTCAGCATGGTATTGCTTTGTAGCCGCGCGTCTTACCGCACGGCTAAGGAGGGCCCTATGCTTCATTCTTCTCTTCCACTAATTGCTCACATTCGCCGTCATATCAGTCGTTTCTCTGATCCGGGGGCACCGTGCCAAGTGCAGCGGTTGCGGTGCTACCAATGGCGGATCGAATATCTCTCCAGCCATCTTCAAGAGACGCTGCGCCTAGCTGCTCTTCCGTTGGGAGAGCCACTTCCAGCTGCTGCGCGTAGTCTTGGGTTAGTCTACCGTCTTGTAGCCACCCAATGTTCAGCCTCGGCGGTCGACTCCGACGAGTGTTGTACACCGTCGAGAGTTTTGAGTTATCCGTTTGTTGGTTACGTGATCTCCATGTGACCTTGTGGATATTTTTGCGGGGAAAGAAGGTGATTCGGACTACCATTCCGCGGGAGGCTGCGAAGTTTATGCATCGTTGGCCGTTATCATTCGATACGGTGTGCAGACTATCCGGAACGATGACCGGTCTATACATTTACTCCCGCAGTGGGCATCCATCGTCTGCTCCAGCTGTGCGTAGAACGCTTCTTTCTCGTCGTCGAGTCTCCCTTCGTATGGGCAGCGCACGTTGATGATGCTATAGTTGAAGAAACGGCCTTTTATTCTCAGCTTTCACATCCTTGCGTTGATTGGCTACCACCCAATTACACGTTGACGCATCTTACCCAGCACTATGAAGCCGGTTCCCACCTCGTTGGTGGTGCCACAGCTATGGTAGAAGATAGCCGCTCGATCCACACTTTCTGTCCTGCCCAGCAAATCTCCTGCAGCGCCACGGCGTCGTGGTTGCGGGGAAGTAATTCATCGTGCATTATTCTGTCGCAACCTGCGAAACCTAGCGACTTGCAGTTCCATGTTCCAAGCATCCATTCTCTTGATCCTTTATTCGTCGCCTAGGTATAGTCTTGATTGCATTATTCCTGGCTAATGCATAACAAGAACGAATCAACTATTCGTGAGCTTCATTCCCGGAAAACGCATGCATAGCAATAAGAAACTATATACTCATTTGGCTTATTCCGGGAAAATGCATTTTTCATAAGCAGGAATCATCTACTTATTTTCCTTATTCCGGGCAAATGCGTGGGTCCCTATTTGTTCCTTATAAAGGCAAATGCGTGCTTTAACATAATGTAATTGATCATTACGCCAAAAAGCTGATCGAAGTTGACTCTAGTTTCTAACAATGGTCAATGGCTCTTGAATATCCAACTTAATGAGTTGAACAAATGATGTTATGGTAAAAAGGCCCCAGGGTCTAGCAAAGATATGTATGGAATCATTTTTATCTAATTGTACTTTCTGGGAAACGGTACACCTCGGAGAATGGTTTTCTGAGAAGTGGTACATTCTGGGGATTGGTTTTCTGGAGAATGGAACATTCTGGGAAATTGAATTCTGGGGTACGTTTTTCTGGGGAACGGTTTTCTGGGGAATAGTATAGAACCGCAGACTAAACGTTACTTTTTGAGGTAATATCCAGTATTGAATGGCGCACTCATGCGATAGCTGCCTATGTGGATGATTATTTCAACGACAATCAAGCCATTATTGACATCGTTACGCTCCACGCCTTCTTGTACCTGCCGGATCGAAAGCGAACGCCGTATTGGCAGGGTTACTGTTCGGCATTCTTGAAATATGCCCTGCCGATCATAAACGTTTAGTTTTAGCTACCATCTGGATATTGGGATCACCGTAGAGTTGGACAAGAGTTCTCCTGCTGTAAACTGAAAAAGTGACGTATACGTCATTTTCCAAAAAATGGAGTTTACGAGTAATATTCTTCCAGCTCTATAACAGAAAAATGGAAAACATGCTTGTTGTAATGTGGCGCAAACGTCACTTTTTCAGATTACGGCAGGTCATTTATTTATCATCAGACTAAGGCCGGAGTGGCCTGTGCTGCACATAAAAGACTTCTCCATTCAGCTCGATTCATGGCTGCACTTCGCCAACCACGCAGTCTGCGGAAGGTCCGCAAGTCGTCCTCCACCTGATCGATCCACCTTGCCCGCTGTGCACCTCGCCTTCTTGTTCCCGTCGGATCGTTGTCGAGAACCATTTTCACCGGATTACTGTCCGACATTCTGGCTACGTGCCCGGCCCACCGCAGTCTTCCGATTTTCGCGGTGTGAACGATGGATGGTTCTCCCAACAGCTGATGCAACACGTGGTTCATTCGCCTCCTCCACGTACCGTCCGCCATCTGCAACCCACCATAAATGGTACGCAACACTTTCCTTTCGAAAACTCCCAGTGCGCGTTGGTCCTCCACGAGCATCGTCCAGGTCTCGTGTCCGTAGAGAACTACCGGTCTTATAAGCGTTTTGTAGATAGTCAGTTTGGTACGGCGGCGAACTCTATTCGATCGGAGCGTCTTGCGGAGTCCAAAGTACGTACGATTTCCAGCCACTATGCGTCTCCGAATTTCTCTGCTGGTATCGTTATCGGCGGTCACCAGTGAGCCCAAGTACACGAATTCTTCAACCACCTCGATTTCGTCACCACCGATACAAACTCATGATGGGTGGCTCACATTGACCTCTCTTGAGCCTCTTCCTATCATGTACTTCGTCTTCGACGTGTTGATGACTAGTCCAATCCGTTTAGCTTCGCTTTTCAGTCTGATGTAGGCTTCCTCCATCCTCTCAAAGTTACGTGCCATGATATCAATGTCGTCGGCGAAACCAAATAACTGGACGGACTTCGTGAAAATCGTACCACTCGTGTCAATCCCTGCCCTTCGTATTACTCCCTCCAAAGCGATGTTGAATAGCAGACACGAAAGACCATCACCTTGCCGTAACCCTCTGCGGGTTTCGAAGGGACTCGAGAATGCCCCTGAAACTCGAACTACGCACATCACTCGATCCATCGTCGCCTTGATCAACCGCATCAGTTTATCCGGAAATCCGTTTTCGTGCATTAGCTGTCAAAGCTGGTCCCGATCGATTGTATCATATGCGGCTTTGAAGTCGATAAATAGATGATGTGTGGGCACGTTGTATTCGCGGCATTTCTGCAATACCTGACGTATGGCGAACACCTGGTCTGTGGTAGAGCGTTCACCCATAAATCCTGCCTGGTACTGCCCCACGAACTCTCTTGCAATTGGTGTTAGTCGACGGCATAAAATTTGGGAGAGTACCTTGTAGGCGGCGTTCAGCAATGTGATTGCGCGGTAGTTGCTACAATACAGCTTATCGCCCTTTTTGTAGATGGGATACACGACACCTTCCATTCACTCCTGCGGCAGAACCTCATCCTCCCAAACCTTGGTAATCACCCAGTGCAGCGCTCTAGCCAGTGCTTCACCACCGTGTTTAAACAGCTCTCCTGGTAGTTGGTCAACTCCAGGGGCTTTGTTGTTTTTCAGCCGGCCGATCTCCTCCTGGATTTCCTGGAGATTCGGAGCCGGAAGTCGCATGTCCTGCGCGCGTGCTCCTAGGTTCATTACCATACCGCCACCGTTGTCTGCCATATCGCCATTCAGGTGCTCTTCGTAGTGCTGCCGCCACCTTTGGATCACCTCACGCTCGTTCGTAAGAAGGTTCCCGTTTATGTCCTTACACATATCGGGCTGTGGCACGTGGCCCTTACGTGAACGGTTCAACTTCTCATAGAACTTTCGTGCGTTATTAGCGCGGTACAGTTGCTCCGTCTCTTCACGGTCTCGATCTTCCTGCTGGCGCTTTTTCCTCCGGAAAATCGAGTTTTGTCTGTTCCGCGCCCGTTTGTATCGTGCCTCGTTCGCCCTCGTGCGGTATTGCAGCAATCTCGCCCATGCTGCATTCTTCTCCTCAACTAACTGCTCACATTCGCCGTCATACCAGTCGTTTCTCTGATCCGGAGCCACCGTGCCTAGTGCAGCGGTTGCGGTGCTTCCAATGGCGGATCGAATATCTCTCCAGCCATCTTCAAGAGATGCTGCGCCTAGCTGCTCTTCCGTTGGGAGTGCCACTTCCAGCTGCTGCGCGTAGTCTTGGGCTAGTCTACAGTCTTGTAGCCGCCCAATGTTAAACCGCGGCGGACGACTCCGACGGTGTTGATCACCGTCGAGAGTTTTGAGCGCAGACATACTGCGACGAGGTAGTGGTCGGATTCAATATTCGCACTGCGGTAAGTGCGTACGTTCGTGATGTCGGAGAAGAATTTACCGTCGATTAGAACGTGGTCGATTTGGTTTTCCGTTACTTGATTAGGTGATTTCCATGTGGCCTTGTGGATATTCTTACGGGGGAAGAAAGTGCTTCGGACTACCATTCCGCGGGAGGCTGCAAAGTTTATGCATCGTTGGCTGTTGTCGTTCGATACGGTATACAGACTATCCGGTCCGATGACCGGTCTATACATTTCCTCCCTTCCTACCTGAGCGTTCATGTCACCGATGACGATTTTGACGTCCCGCAGTGGGCATCCATCGTATGTCTGCTCCAGCTGCGCATAGAACGCTTCTTTCTCGTCGTCGGATCTCCCTTCGTGTGGGCAGTGCACGTTGATGATGCTATAGTTGAAGAAACGGCCTTTTATCCTCAGCTTGCACATCCTTGCGTTGATTGGCTGACACCCAATCACGCGTTGGCGCATCTTTCCCAGCACTATGAAGCCGGTTCCCAGCTCGTTGGTGGTGCCACAGCTTTGGTAGAAGGTAGCCGCTCGATGCCCGCTTTTCCACACTTTCTGTCCTGTCCAGCAGATTTCCTGCAGCGCTACGACATCGAAGTTGCGGGGATGTAATTCATCGTAGATTATCCTATCGCAACCTGCGAAGCCTAGCGACTTGCAGTTCCATGTTCCAAGCTTCCAATCGTGATCCTTTATTCGTCGCCTAGGTCGTTGCCGATTGTATCGAGTCGTATTATCTTCTATGTCGTTCGTAATAGATGTTTTTAAAGGCGGCTTATTGGGCCTGCGCAAACCTCCTGTCTCGTCGGAGGGCCGTCGTGTCAGGGCTGTTTAGCGTCCCACCTAACACCAGGACTTGGGCTTGTGCGCTTTGAGCGGCACACGGTCGCTTTGGCGGAGCCTACTTGCGGATACATGCAGCTTTTTATAGAGGTTTAACAGGCCCCACTGTCAAACCCCACCACATCCTAGGCAGGCGCCACAACTCGCAGATGGCCTGGGGAGGGATCGTCAAGCCCTTGGACATAGTCCCTGCTGCCCTCGGCAGGTCAACTAGTAATAATTAGATCTTGGACTAGAATAATTAACTAGCTGAAACGCTTATCAGAGGAGTTTGAAGAGATTCACCAACCAGTGTTAATATCGCCAGAACGTCGGAATGATCAAACCAAATTCTTTCGATTGAGTTATACTGATATGAATATTGCAAATTAAATCTCCATATTCCAATGTATTAAATTGTCCTAAAATTGAACCCTCTTTATTCCTTTCCAACACTTTTGCAGAATCGTCGCATCGGCGTTCATAGCGGCCGACGTGGACCAGTGCAACGATGCCCTGGAAGGGATCTTTGGCCGGCGGCACATCTGCGATCGGGAGTCAACCTTTTGTTTGATGTCAGACACGACGGAATCGATCGATTCCGGCACTTCCTTGGCCAGCCGAGGGAAGTACACCTGCGTGTGCCGCGTCGGGTACTACATTCCGAACGAATCCTTCCAGGGGTTCACTTCCGACAAGAACGATGCCAATGTTACTAACTTCAGGTAGGTGTATAAGTGGTTTACGAGGACTGCTTTGACATGTCGTAATTCCATCTTTACAGTTGCATTCCGTGTCCGAGCGCGTGCGAGTGCAATTGGGCCGGCAGCTGTAGCCGTCCGGATGAGGACTTCAGTACGGAAACGCTGATGAAGGCCACCATTGGTGCTATTTTGGGAGCGTGTATGCTTTGTTGTTTAGTGTTAGCGTTAATAGTGTTCCGTCAACGAAAGTGCAAGGTACGGAGAAAGATGATTGACCGCACGCAATCTAGTCTAATAAATCAATTTCCGCTTTTTCTTTCTTCATTGCCTTCCAGACCATTGCTACGGGGATGTGGACCATTTTAGAAACGATTTTATTCGGCATTTTACTTTTGTATCTAGCGGTGAGTCAAAAAAATAATTTCCATTTCATAATTTGACAGAACTGTATCATAGTTAGGGCTTCGTCACATTAGATAATGATACGAACAAGATCCTGCAAAGGTGATTAATCAACGAATCGTGCGTCTTGAAACCAAATTCGATAATTCACATTTTTTCTTACCTTTTTTGTATGCCTCGTGTGCACCAAACCATTTGTGCAAACTTCGATGATGAACGAAAACTTTTGATTAAAAATGCCTCCCCCTATTGAACAGGAAGTTTCCAGAGCAGTAAAGCAGTAGCAGACCACAGACACCACGGTGTATTTGGTGAACGAATCGTAATATAAAAATTCAGTACTATTGAAACATGCTATCAAAAAGTCCACCATAGTACGAGGAGTATTTTTCTTTCAATTTGGCCACATTGGCTATCATTTCGGAATTGATCTAATTTTGAATTTAAGCTGGCAAAGCACCACAAGTACCAAACATTCAATTAACCTCATACATATGGATAAACAAACCTCCTATAGCATGTAAGATGCGGCTTGATTTTTTTGCTTTCTGCATGAAACTGCGATATCATATATATAATAGCCCTGTTTGTCTGTCCGGTGACTAGCCAACCAGACGCAGCACGCGGGGAAATTATTAAAAAATAATATTTTTGACACTTCAATTCTTTTTTTCTATCATATGCATAAAACAAAACCAGTGACAACCTTAGACAACCAGACACAGCATTTTATGAAAAAAATCACAGACAACAGACGTGGAAAATTTTGATTGAAAAAAACACTTGCAACGGGCGGTATAGCGTCCACAAATAAACTAGTCTTGAATAACATTCTGCCATAGAGACACTGTGGGTGTAGCATCTACCTATAGGTCGCGATGCGAAAAATAAATGGTCAGGCTCTGAAAGTTTTTATCGCTCCCAGTAAGTCAGTGTACGCACGTAGCTACATAAACGGTGGTTTCACTTTCGATTAGTTTACTTTCGTGGGTTGTTTTTTGCTCGTGTAAATAAGACGGCTTCTATTTCAACGTAGGCTCCTAAGTGATGCTGATATTTGAATATCATAGGTTTATAACTCCTAAAAGTTTATATTACATTTACGAAAATTATCCTTTTGTTTATAGTTACCACATTTGCTTCATTAATGACAATTTCGACCAGCATTTCTCAAAATAGGTTCTTTTATGCTACAGTGCGACGTGACAAAATGAAAATTGAGCTTCTCAATAGGCCAATCATATCGACCATCGCCAACGATAACAGACAATTGATTGAGGCTAAATTTTTATCGAAGCCATTCGTTAGCACTCGATATCGTATTACAATCGACCGTTTTGCTAGCTGAAGCATAGTCTGTCTGTCAGCTGACCCGACCCCGTTCAATCTCGTAGTTCTGCTTCCCTTTATGTGCAGAAGCTAGTCCATCGTTTGCCTGAAACTCACGTTTGCCACTTATCGCGCTCTTTTCAAAAGAAAAGTCAATTGTGTCGGTGTCAGGCAAGCCATCGCCGTCGCCATCATATCGTTGCCGACGCCGTCAATCCGCCGAGTACGAGGACACGGGGCCCAGGATAACTGGAAGTCAAACTGACTGACACGAGATCGGCTGGCTTCAAGCTGACGGCTGTCGCCCTAATTGAGATCATTGAATAATTAATTGCTCCAATTACTGTTTTAATTATCCGTTTCAAATATTCATCGTGCTCACTTGGCCGTGCATCAATTAGGCTTCGATGGAAGACATTCAATCGCAGCGAACACTGCCAACGCACTACTCGCACAGGTTACCTCGCAGTCGGTGGCACCATTAATAGCGTGTAACATTCGTAAAAGGTGCTGATTATACTGTTACTATTCAGTTGGCAATGAAGTAATTACTATAAAAAAAATAAGTTTTCCGAAAACGTTCAAATCGGATCTTTTAACGAGTTTTAAATTTGAAAACACAAACATCTCGCAAATGCTAAAAAAAATTGAAGGAAACTCTGGAACTCCTAGTCCAGTCGTATGGAAGTACAACTACCTACACTATTCATTTCCATCTTGTACGTTCGCTCCGACTGTTGCTTTGCTTCCGATTGTGCCCGGCCACATGGGTTATGTAATATGTATCGGGCACACATCCTTTCCGGCTGTTGGTCATTTACCCTCAGCAGTCGACCGGACCGGACGTGTCGCATTCCCATTTTCTATTACGGAATATAGCATCCGTATGACCAGTCACCATGATAGGCGATAGATGAACAAAAAGTCCTAACGGATGGAAATTTTATTACCCAAATCGGAACAGAGACAGCACACTAATGCGAATAAATAAACCGTCAGGATCAATATCTCTGATCTGGTGATGGGCCTCCTGCTGAGAAGTCTTTGAAGAGATTGTTTTATTGCCCTATTTCTCGGTCAAGAGAAATGTCTTAATAGTACTTCGTTTCATTGATCGACAACAAAATAATTCAAAAAGGTGTCTTATTATGCAGTTCACTAGACGCCAGATACATTCAATTCCATTTTATGGTTGTTGATTTGCGAGTCTACGCTCTTGAATTTTATTAACCACCGTGTAAGATTGCAAAAGATTAATAGACTAAACGTGTAAACACACCCTTGGAAATAAATATAACACCAGCACTGATTTCCAAACAAAATTGGCCTTTCCTCTTTTATATCGATTTGTCTCAGTAAATTCTTTGACAATAAATTTGAGCAATAAGTCAAGTTTGCACTTTTGCCTTTCTCGTACACCAAGGTGCAACAAAAAGGCTATATATTCACTTCCAAGACGATTTTGTGATAGAAGGTCCGGAGGCCCATAGTGTTACATACCAATCGACTCAGCTCGACGAATTGAGATGGTGTCTGTCTGTATGTGTGTATGCGTTTTTTTAGGCACTTGTCTTGATTCGATTTGTTTACAATAATTGAATGCATTCGATGGGGAATCCTTTACCATTTTTTTCCTATTAAAAATTGGACAGATCGGACTATGGGATCAAAAGTTATGGAAAAAATATGATTTCTATGCAAAAAACACGCTAAGAAAATCTCACTCAAGTCTTTCTAGTTTATATATAATGCACGAGAAAGGCACAAACACCGCTAGGTGGATGAATTAGGGTTTTTGTTTTAAATTTAAAAGATAGGAAAATATGTGTTCTTTTGAAAAGTTGACTTAGGATCAGAAATATTAAAGAATCGATTAAGCGTATAATACTACTTATGTTCGCACTAGGGCCTTGTTACATGTTATTTTGCTATCTTGCTGACTTGTCGTTAGTCGATAGTTTGAACAACATGTTATTCAGAGCGTAGTGCGAACATAGTATAAAAATATTTGACAGCAAAAGTCAATATTAACATGTTTGATTATCGAAATCTCGATTCCTAGCGACTAGATTGAGTACTTATGCCCAAAATGACTTCAATTTCTAATGAAAATATTATTTATGTATGGTATATGGCTCAAACCTTTTATGTTGGGGTTGAGAATAGTTATGTTGTACTTTGGACTATATTGAAGCTCTAACAAATATTATGCTAACACTTTTTGTTATTACGATAAGTCGTTGAAAACAACGATAATTTCCCACAATTTCTTATTTAAACCACCAAAAGTGTCGAGCGAAATGGATAGAATTTTGGCGAATTTTCCTAATATGAGCTTCATAGGTGGTTATTTTTTTCAGCCCACTTGGGACAAGTAGCTGTTGATTTCGAACATTTGAAAAATAAAGATGGTTTACTGCTTGGTTGGTTGCAATTTTAATACGTGGAACAATGGCAGCATGCAAACGAAAGTAGAAATTCAAATCACCTGCTCTTCTGCAGCTAGGTATGCACCCGAAAGATTTTTTTTTTCAAAATGAAAACAATGTGTGGGAATGCCGCAAAACACGCCAACGAAGAAATCCAATTGTAAACCTTATTCTAGGCATTCACTTGCTTATTGTTATTATTTTGTATAAACAGCTAGAACTCTGCCTCCTGTCTGATATTATTACGTCAAAATACATAATTACAATGATTTGATGCTTATTTTGCTGTTTATATTTTATCGTCTGATACCATTCCTCTCTATATCGAACAGCTGTTGTAAATCCATTCAAAACTCTCACGTGTTGTAATTTCCCGAGATTAAAAATCGCTATTCCCATACCATATTTTAGATGAAATACTTTTTGCAAGCAAAAAATACACATTATTATATGAGCAAATGTCTGTTTATTGGATTTGTGCTGAATGCCGAACATAAAGGAAATATGATGTTCGTTTGATTCATACACTGATTATGAAAAGGATTTTTACGGAATCTGTAAACTGCCTCTTCCCCCGCTTCCCTCGGCCACCGTTATGTAGGGGAGGAGGTTCGGTTGTGGGCACCGTTCGGTTATGGGCACCCCTATGTATCTTTTGACAGATAAGAGATGCTGTCATTCTGACAACCGTCATTTGTTTGCTATAATAGCATGATGTTTTGTGCTCAATATCAAACCGGATGGGAATCTCTACTTTGAACTAGAAATAAATAAATTTTTCGTACAAGAAAAACAACACGAAAGTTTTTTTGGCCTTTTGCAAAGTGTCATAAATTAAAGGATTTAATTCAAAAAGTGAGTTCTAATGCGTATTTACACAGTAAAATTAATCTATTTTGAGGCCCAATGTCGATTGCCATCAAAATTTTAGCGCGATTTTTTTTTTCTTCTCGTTCCAAAAAGGCTGCGAAATTCGGTTGTGGGCACCTTTATTGGTTCGGTTATGGGCACCCTCATTTTATTGATAAATCATTCAATATCGTTTTACTTGTCCCTTAACTTATTTTTAATAACGTTTTAAGGCAGTTTTTATAATTAGTTTGACATAATTGCTCGAAATAATGAGTTTATTTAATATTTTTGTTCTTTGGGCATGTCTAGTCATTATACACACACTTTTTGGAACAAAGCGTTGACCGATTTGCTTGCAACAAGTTGCATTCGACGGGGAATGCTTTTCCATTGTTTCCTATTGAAAATTGGTCAGATCGGACTATGGGATCAAAATTTATGGCCAAAATATTATTTTTTGAAATGAACGAGAAAGGCACCATTGCCGCTAGGGTAATTAATCAGGATTTTTTTGACTGTGATGCATACCAATAAAACGTAAATCAATGAAAAATTAAAACCCATTTACCTAAAGTGCTATTTTAGACCTTTCTTATGTGATTTTTTCAACATCCTCCTTAATGCACCGAGGGAGGCTTCATCACTGCTAGGTGAATTTTTTGAGTTTTTTTAGCGTCTCCTGGCTTTTAGAATGAATAAACTATTCCTTGTCTTTAAATCTGGGTGGTTTTTATTCATGCTTCTTTATTTTTAGCTAAGTTTTCAAGGGTGCCCACAACCGAACCACGAAATGAAAATGTCCAAAAATGTCAAATTTTCTAAATTGTCAATATTTTTTCTAAATCGATGAAATCATATTAATTTCTTTGCTAGTAGTAATGTTATAAGTTTAGCTTTCGATAAATTGAAAAATATGTTATCTTAAGCCGTAAATTTCCTATAAATTATGATAAGACTATCATCAACTTTTAAGTGAGCACAACTGATTACAGTGAAGTTAGGACAAAATAATATCACTATTCATATTTTGTTGACTTTGGTTGTTTAACAGCATTCCAAAATTCCATTACAAATAATTATTTCCATCGTTCATTCATCGTTCGCAGGAGTGGATGGAAGGTGTCGTGTGTCCCATCTACAAAAAGGGCGATAAGCTGGATTGTAGCAACTACCGCGCAATCACATTGCTGAATGCCGCCTACAAGGTACTCTCCCAAATTTTATGCCGTCGACTAGCACCAATTTCAAGGGAGTTCGTGGGGCAGTACCAGGCGGGTTTTATGGACGAACGCTCCACCACAGACCAGGTGTTCGCCATTCGCCAAGTACTGCAGAAATGCCGCGAATACAACGTGCCCACACATCATCTATTCATCGACTTCAAAGCCGCATATGATACAATCGATCGAGACCAGCTATGGCTGCTAATGCACGAACATGGATTTCCGGATAAACTGACACGGTTGATCAAATCGACGATGGATCGGGTGATGTACGTAGTTCGAGTTTCAGGGGCATTCTCGAGTCCCTTCGAAACGCGCAGAGGGTTACGGCAAAGTGATGGTCTTTCGTGTCTGCTATTCAACATCGCTTTGGAAGGGGTAATACGAAGAGTAGGTATTAATTTTCAATAAGTCCGTCCAGCTATTTGGCTTCGCCGACGACATAGATATTATGGCACGTAACTTTGAGAAGATGGAGGAAGCCCACATCAGACTGAAGAGAGAAGCCAAGCGGATCGGACTAGTCATCAACACGTCGAAGACGAAGTACATGATAGGAAGAGGTTCAAGAGAAGACAATGTGAGCCACCCACCACGAGTTTGCATCGGTGGTGACGAAATCGAAGTGGTAGAAGAATTTGTGTACTTGGGCCACTAGTGACTGCCGAAAATGATACCAGCAGAGAAATTCGGAGACGCATAGTGGCTGGAAATCGTACGTACTTTGGACTCCGCAAGACGCTCCGATCGAATAGAGTTCGCCGCCGTACCAAACTGACAATCTACAAAACGCTTATTAGACCGGTAGTCCTCTACGGACACGAGACCTGGACGATGCTCGTGGAGGACCAACGCGCACTGGGAGTTTTCGAAAGGAAAGTGCTGCGTACCATCTATGGTGGGGTGCAGATGGCGGATGGTACGTGGAGGAGGCGAATGAACCACGAGTTGCATCAGCTGCTGGGAGAACCATCCATCGTTCACACCGCGAAAATCGGACGACTGCGGTGGGCCGGGCACGTAGCCAGAATGTCGGACAGTAACCCGGTAAAAATGGTTCTCGACAACGATCCGACGGGCACAAGAAGGCGGGATGCACATCGGGCAAGGTGGATCGATCAGGTGGAAGATGACTTGCGGACCCTCCGTAGACTGCGTGGTTGGCGACGTGTAGCCATGGACCGAGCCGAATGGAGAATACTCTTATATACCGCACAGGCCACTTCGGCCTTAGTCTGAATAAATAATAATCATTCATCGTTCAGATGTTTAGTTTTCTTCATAGTTATTAAAAAAACTTGATTTTTCTTGAAGTTTGTATATAATTAATCCAGGTTCAATATTACCGAGTTATTTTCGTCGGTTTATCGTTAGGATTTTTTTATTTTCGACTTTCTCCTGCTGCTATGAATCAAAATAGCAATGCGCTATGGTTTAGGAAAACCAAATGAACGTTGCCATCAGAGAAAAAGCAGAATCGAAAAAAAAAAATACCACGGCAAAGTAAATGGAATTAAAAATATTTTTAAAAATACGAGCTGAATTTTGTTTTGAAAATTGTTTATTACACAAGATTAAAATGGAATAAACATTAAAAAGAGTACCTTTTCCGGAATCGATTCAAGAAACAAAATATTATTTAACCATCAAATAAATATATGTACAATGTAGATAATCAAACATCTAACCTGGTGGTCCAAATTATTTTCAAATACATATCATTTTGAAATTTTTTAAATTTTTTCATCCCATATCTCGCTGTGAAATTTTTTCCGTGATTCTACTTTTTCCCTTTTGACTTTTCTCCTACCGTTTGTGGTAACGGGTGCCCCAAATTCTGAACTGACTCTTCTGACATTATTTAAAAAGCAATGAACATGGTTGGGTTTATCAAAAGGTTTAGTTTACAATTCAACGATCCATAAACAATAAAAGCATTGTACGTCGCATATGTGAGACCTATTCTTGAATATTATACGGTAGTATGGGCCCCATATCAAATCACGCATATTTACCGCATTGAATCAGTTCAAAAACAGTTTCTATTGTATGCAGGGTTTGCAGAAATCGCTCTCAATAGATAACGAACAACGATAGAAGAGGGGCAAAATTTGTTTCGAATCATAACAAGCCATGATAACAAATTTATCAAACTTGTATACAAGTGCGAAAAAACAGAATCGGATAGGCAGCCCCCACAGAAAAATGGTGATTCTCGCTTTGTTTTCGATCCTTTCGTGTTGGTTACTGCACAGCTGTGTAGAACAAGTTGAAATGCATCATCAGAGCGGTGCTTTCCGTATTTGGAGCTTTCTAAAAGAAATTTATCATGGGGTATATAGACTCCCGAATCAGTTCTCTATTATTACAGCTTGCGAAACAAGTCTCTCGCGCTAGGCTACACTGAGGAAAATGGACGTATGATTTTAAATCAAACGCCTTATGAAAATTTGCCACAAGGAATCGGCATGAATTTCAATATGTTGCCTTATGATGATTTTCATTAAAAAAAAAAAGCTAAGTGCGGCAGACTGGGTTCGAACCATGGACGTCAGGGTTGGGAGGCCGGTATGTAGACCACACGCCCATCGACGCTTGAATACTTGGGAAGGTAACTGCGTATAAGAAGCGCTGTTGGTGGAATAATCAGTCGAAGATTCATAAGGCGCCAGTTATGAATTTCGATAGTCCAGTTCGCTGAGTGTACATATCGTATATGTAAACAGAGATGATAAGTGAGAGACTTGTTCTTTCTCTTTAGGATTCAATCCCTGATTGTATGCCCTCTTATGAGGCACAATGTATGTTAATAAATATTGATGGACTTCAAAAACGAAGGGAATTTGCAATGATAGCTTTTGTAAATGATGTTATAGCCAATAAAGTATCTTGTTTGGAAATTCTAGAAAACTTTAATTTCAGCACATCAGCTCGTCCTTTTAGAAATAGACATTTATTTTACATACACTATAATAGAACAGACTATACCAAAAATGGGCATTTGAACGAAATGATGTCTTGCTATAACACTTACAATTGATGTAACAATGATGCCTTTCTCGAACAAAAAAATATTTAGAAATATGAGTGTTTTGGGGATAAGAAATAGTATTTTGGCCATAACTTCTGATCCCATAGTCCGATTTGGCCAATTTTCAATAGCAAACAATGGGAATGGGATAGCATTCTCCGTCGAATGGAACTTGTTGCGAGTAATTCGCTAAATGCTACGTTTCAAAAAGTTTGTCTACAAAAATTTGTACACAAACACACAAACAGACATCAACTAAATTTATCGAGCTGAGCCGATTGATATATAACACTATAGGTCTCCGAGCCTTCTATCAAAAGTATGGTTTTGGAGTGATCATATAGCCTTTACGTATACTTAGTATACGATAAAGGCAAAAACATTTCTTTTCACTTTATGTATAATTTGTTTTCCGAATGAGAAAATATAATAAGGCCGATACAAATATTTAAAAACAATTATGTCCCCCCCTCGGATTTTTTTGCCCAAAAATTATATTTTGAGGGGGCAACAACAAAAAGTTTGGATGATTTTGAGGATTTTCAAAACATTCTTTAACAAATCCGAAGAGTTTTATTGATTTTTTCCATTTTAATATTTATTTTTTATTATCCCCCCCCCCCCTTGACCTTTCGGAGACCAGTAGGACATAATTTGAATTAAATATTTGTAACGGCCTAAGTACTATCGTAAATTAGTTAAGACGGTCTACAAATGTTTGACGACAATAAATACAAATACAAAACGCTCTACGGACACAAGGTTTGGACAATGCCTGTCGTCATGAAGGACTATCGCGTAGGAGTCTTTGAAAGAAAATGAGACGAACCATCGATGGTGGCATGCAAATGGAAGACAACTACCATTTTATTTTGGTCCTCCGTACAAGTGGAGTTGTAATAAGTCAAGACGCATCGTTTTGTGAAGAAATATTAATCACCACTGCTTTGAAAAGTGTATCGAGCAGATTTAAGTTACACTACGCTAGATTCCTGCACTTTTTTAACTGATAAACGACATGGTTTTTTAGCAGTCATGTTTAATCGACATAACCGACATAAGTTCAAGGTTTTCTTCTGCTACCCAATAAAAGATTTTTTCTGAATGAACTTATCTATTTTCGCACAACAGATGAACGGATAACAATCACACTATGTTAGCTAACTTATTTATTCCACAATTTCGATTAGTATTGCGACACGATTAACCAAAACTTTTTTGGTTTATATTGAGCCTTAAGGGGGGTCCCGTAGCGTTGTTGGCTACACGTTCGCCTTATAAGCGAATGGTCATGGGTTCGATTCCCAGCCCCTCCACCAAACCCTCGTCAGTCGCCGGATCCGCAGCCCATACGGTGGCGTTTTGGGGTACGCGCTTTACCGTCACGGCTGCCTGATGACGACTGAAAACTTGTTCTTCTCGGAGCGATCCTCCAACGTTACCCGGATTAAATGGCAACCGAACAATGCAACGATCATTGGATACACGACATGGACAAACGGACTTATCAACCACCTCGATTCCGTCATCACCGACACAAACTCATGGTTGTCGGCACGGCAGGAATCGGCACTTCCCGCTGCCCTTCGTCGGGATAAATGTAGGCCTGCCGACGGTCCGAATGGCAGAGGGCTGTCCCACTCGCTTGCTCGCCATCGGAACGCGGCTGGCTCCTCAGCCTCCAGGCTTTTTTTAACTTTATTAGAGTGATTTTTAAGTAAAGTTTAAAAAAAAAAGAAGAACTGGACTGGGTGGAGTGCTACTGATGCTTTTTCTAACGAAGGTAACGGAAATCTGCAACCAGACACCTGGGGAGGCGAACCCAGGTAGTGTAGAATGGGATCATCACTCCCGACTAAAACCAACTTCTTCCTCTCCAGTGATTCCCCCGGCTCGAAATTAAGCAATACTTCGGGGGATGACTATTGGGCATTGCGCCCCCTTCATGACGTACACAAGTGCACGTATGCGCCGCAATGGCAGCAAGAATCCTGCAGGCACCCTACAGAGGCACCCATGCTGCCAGTCCTCATTCAGTATGGTGATCACCCCGTCCTGCAACAGGGTGACACCACTTGTCTACCAAGACGGAGTCGACCCTGGATTGGTGGCTCCTATGCCACTTCTACCTCAGCTACGAGACAGACCCACTCATCCTCTTCCTCCTGTGATGGCAGACAGTGTGGCTGGTGCAAGGGGCGGGCCACGCAGAGTTTCTGCAACCCCCTCCATGACTGTCGTCCACGACAACTCGAATTTCTATTGGCTAGGTAGTCCAATTATTCCATGTGGGCATTAGGGCAACTCTCACTGCCAATCAGGGAATCTCCGCGGGCACCACGTGCGCGGCACTACGGGTGCCACCCTAATTACCATCCGTACTATGCAAGGCTTACTTGTGTGCTCGCTCATACATTCCGTCCCTTTCGCTTGCACCACTCCTCTGACATTCAGTCACTAGCTCCGTGGGGGTTGTTGGACCTTCATCTCCCATTTGCTTCCACTCTGTGTACCTCGTCTGCTTCGTTTGGGCGTGGAACACCCGGCACGTCACGCGTGCCCACCACTCACCTACCCGGGCTTTGATAGTATCGTCAGGTCGAGATCCTTACAGGAGGTACCCGCCTGTTGACATTTCGAAGCTCAGATAGTCCTTGCCGCTTGCCGCCGAACCAGCCCTCACTCTGTGGAACCTCCACAGGCTCCGTTAACGATCTGGCTAATTGTTTCACCCCCAGGTCGTTCATCCCCTCGGTATGGGTTGCCTGACACCTTGGAATTTGGGGTTAGGGGCGCCATATTGTCAGCTTCAGTGTTATACCGAGCCTGACGATATGGCCGAATTTTCACTGTTACGCACTACTTCCGAGTATCCATATTCCAACGTAACGGACATGCAACTGCTACTGATGCTTCTGAAAGCGATGTGTTCGCTACCGTATTCGTTAACAAACTGGAAAATCCGAGTCAGAACACCAGTATTTATCATTATAAACGAATGCGAGTGAAAATGAGAAGAAGACATACGAAGATGTGAACTTTGTTATCTTCCGAACTGTATAAAAGACACATTTTTGGAAAATATACAAATCAGAGATCAGCTTCCAAATATGTACTTTAAAACTATTTCGGTTACGAACATCAATCAGATTTAAATTACAATTTGTCTAGAATTTATCATAAAATGATTTTCTGTAGGATCTGTCAAAGTTAACACCGTTGTGTGTCTTATTTCTTATTTTTAGCTGAATTGGTCTATTCCAAACATGTAGGGTAAGACGGTATAATGCGCCCCACCTGGCCACAACGCCCCCCTTTGATTTCTAGCAAACTATAACTAATTAAGGATAAAAATCAGTTGGTACCCATAAGTATTTGTAAACCCATCATACTATGTGAATGTGGAAGTATTTTTGTATTACACAATGAAAATAATAGCAAAATACAAAAAGTTATAGTTTTGATGTAACTTTTGATGTTTGTTTGCTCAAAATTCTGGAGTGACTCAGGAATATTTTCCGCAAAACTTGCACTGGAACACTTAGTTGGGCAACAAAATAACTTTTTTCAGTGGTTAATATGATATGAAATTGTTTCCATCTTTAAAAATGTAACAATTTTCAAAAACATGTTTCACTGGCCAAAACGCCCCAGTGTAGGCAAGACGATATGCCCTTACCAACTGGACACAAGCGCAGCGAGCCTGCAGCAGTTGCTTCCAAATTGTATGGAAAATATTGAAATGTAATTCACACCTGCTTAAATGGACTTATGTTGGTTTTTTAATATCAAGCGCATAAGGATTTGTAGCCTTTTTGTTATGGGATTGATAAAATACTAATGAAGGGCTTTGAAACGTCTTCGGTTAAGGTGGGGCGTATTGCCCAGGCACTTTTTGAAATTCATTTTTTCACGACTTTTCAAAAAAACTTTATGACGTGTTATCTATAACATTTTTATATGACTACTCACGGGCAATGCATTTGTGACTTTCTGGACTACCAAATATCACAAAGTTTGCATAAATTGCGTTGAAAAGTAAAAAGTTATCGAGGAGTTGCCTTAGGGGGGCATATTATACTGTCTTACCCTAGTGCTAGTGATGTCAACGCAATAAAGTAAACGTTTAGGTCAGCATACACTCTTCTTCGTAGGCAGTTGGAAAATGACTACCAAATAGAAATGGGAACTTCTGATAATGAATCAATTTCCCTCACATCTACACTCAATATTTTCATGTAACTATTTATTATCTACAATTGTGGAACTGACCATAAGAAATTCTTCAAATTTGTATGGACGTGGACAATCGACATACTCTCCCTCCCCTCTAAACTGTCCACGTGGTATATGAACAGCCTTTTACTACGACGAAGATAGTTGCTTCTTATTTCGCGTGGTGCACAATCCGAGATTACAACCATCATATTTTATTTTTTGTCTGATGAGAATCAGCAGTTACTACCTACTATTTTGTTTTCGCTGCCAATAAATCAAGTCAAAACCAGATCTCTAAAGTGCGGCAACTATACCGACACGGCATCTCACCCGGATTTACCCTATATAGCCAGTATAGTATAAACTAGAAATACCTAGGTACTGCAGATAGAGCCGCTTTTTTGCTCTCAAGCGAGTAGAAGGATATTTTGAAATCACTCCCATAAGCAAAATTATTTTGCAGTTACTTGGCTGTCAAACATATAAAGATTATACGACTGACTTAGAAATATCGCAGTTAATAACTATGGAAGTGCTGAATGAACACTAAGCAGCGCAGCAGCAAATTTTAAGTGGGGGATGTAATGCCAATAATAAGAAGAAAAATACAGAATTGAATGAAACAGTCAGAACTAGTCTTCTGCAGATTTTTCTACTTCTATGCTCAAATCATACCCATTCAGTCTAGAGCCAAAATCAATTTTATCTCTGCAGCTGCTCACTGGTTGGTTCTATATTGGAAATGTACGTCTGCAGAAAATTAATTAACAGCTTTGATGTCCAACAGTCAACCAATTAGCCAGCTACAGCCATCACTGAACGTTGGACCTAACAGCTCGGAGTTGATGTGGGTCTTCGCGCTGGCAGTGACTTGATGGCATTCTATTCAGATACCTATAAATAAATTGCGATTCAAAATGGAATCCTTTCAGAGGAATGTATTATAAATAGATTTAATTCAAATTCAGTGAACTCATTTACCAATGCATTGTCAGAACGTAAAGTCTCGTGTACTTCTTGATAATAGCTATTATTGAAACAAAAATACAGATTATCAGTATCAGGGTTTGGATTTTCATTGTTCAATTTATTAACAGTTGGCTTACTTCTCTGCCCATGACAAAAACTAGGTCAAGCGCTGCATTATTCTTTCAGAAGAAAGGCTTCTTTATAGACCATTAGCTGCTGCAATCATTTGAAATGGTGCTTTTTGTTACATAAATGATCAGATGCTGATCCCGAAACTAATTAAACAGTTTGATAACTGTTTTGATATTGTATATATCGATTTTTTACAAAATTGTACCAATATTCAATTTATTGTTATCTTAAACGTCCCCCTAGTCAACCCAAGTATTGCTCTCCAAATTTATTCCTGTTTGGTTCTCGATTTTTCCACAAACCATTGATAAAATATTTGCAATGCGACGTGATGAATAAACCATAAATCAAATCGTACCGTACCGCTGCCTACTCGTTCACTCGTTCACTGACGATGACCCGTCAAATGGAGCTTAATTCTGCCCCCCTGCTCGCGACGTTTGTTGTTTGATAATAATTAGATGATTGGCTATCCGGTCGTCTCATTAGCGACCGTGCCGTGAAGGTGGGGTGGTTGTCGAAATCCTTCCCACTCCATTCCGATTTCGATACGTGAAGCCCTTGACGGTCGCACAGTGACCGAAATTCTAGGAAATATATTTTCTAATTCGGAAATGAAGTGTTCCGATTCATATGGCTTCCATATTCATGGTATCAAACACATTATGTTTGCGATTTTGTTTTTCGGTATATTGAAACAAAAAAAGGAATCTTTAAGCCTCAGTGTCAGTTCTAACACTCAGGGAAGTTCTACTGCAGTGAGACCTTAATAGAAGTGTAATAGGATCGTAGACTGGCTTTATTATTTCTTTAGCAAAATTATTTGTCAAGCTTACAAAGCATTGTAGATTCAATTATTAACAAATAGATAGATTAGTTTCATTGTGATCAATATTCCTTTCTCATAAATTCTACAGATGCACATAAAGTCTCCATATTACCTAGTATAGTACATCAATAGAATAAATGATGGACCGTCGTCTAATTCTCGTTCAGATTTTGCTCAGAAACACGCTATCGTGAAACGGTGCAATAGAGAACACATTCATCAAAATGAGATTTCCATCAAACGATGTTTGTGTCACTGGATCCGCGTTTTCGATGGGTAAGCGCCCGTTAATAATGGCGTTTATAGCGCGCGGCCGTCATAAATTCAAGCTGCATGAAACAGGGAGGCATTCTCGCAGCAGATAGGTAGGTACTTACGCCGAACGTGGTGAGCTGTTTATGACAGTACCGCCGAGGAAGGGTGGTGGATATTTATGATCCATCATCGTTCGACCTATGATGATGGGGTGAAGCCAGGTCGGAATGCAAGATGCGATGAAACGCCTATATAAGGTCACCGTGGAATTCATGAGAAATGCTCTTAAAAATGCTTTGTGTAGATGCGTAGTCTACTGTCAATCCCATGATATCACTGTCGGAGCATTTTCTGACATTTCGGGATATAAAATTTAGATTTTATATCAGTGCTGGGAATACACTGCATAACGCTTGAGTAAAGTATGGTGCCACATGTGACGGAAGGCTAAGACAGGATTTGTATGTAGCCTAAATTGATATGTTTATAGCTTCATGTTAGTCCTTTTTTATTTTTTGTTATTTTTCGTCACCACTTTGAACATGGGGCCATTCATAAAGTGAGTAACGCTTATAGCAAGCGAAGACATTAAAAGCATGACAAAGTGGGGAGGATGCTTCAAAATATAAAATTTTTGCAAAACAGACTTAATAGATCCTAAGATTCAAGTTTCTTAGTTCAGAACCAATTCATTTTAAATTCAATACTATTCCGAGCAAAAGAAAAGAGGGGAAGATAAAATCAATATTTATTTGGAACTAGTCGACCCGACAGACGTTGTCCTGCATAGTAGGCGGAAATGCGCGTTCTGAATAGCCCTTGCAAGATTACCATACGCGGCTTGATTTTAGTTTTTCTCTATTTACTCGACTTTAGTAATGATTTTCACATGAGGAAATATCATATAAATCCGTCGGAAACTATAATGATCATATCTGCTGAAGGAATGAAGAAAATCCATCCAGCCGTTTTTGAGTTATGCGGATACGAACACAGACCATTTCATTTTTATTATATAGATTTATATCAAAATCAGGCCCAATAGGGTAGGACACCCAGAAATCGCCCTCCCCTCAGTTTTCGCCCACCTATTTTAAAATCTTCATTTCTCGTAAACTAGATGTTGAAAACAGTTACAGTTAAAGTTTTTTCCATACAAGCATCAATCAATCATGAAAAAACCTGAACTTTAACTGTTTCCAACAACTAGTTTTCGAGAAATGAAGATTTTAAAAAAGGTGGGCGAAAACTGGGGAGAGGGCGATTTCTGGGTGTCTTAAAACAGAATAATCCACCTAGCAGTGATGGTGAAACAAGAAGAAACAAGAAAACACATAAGAGTAACAAGAAAAGCACATAAGAGAGGTCATTTTTTTTCGATTTTAATTTTATTCCAAGGGGGGACCCTTGGGAAAAATGGGAAAAAACAATTTTTTTTTGATAATTCCGGAACGCAATGGCCGATTGGGCCAACTTTCAAGAGTGAAAAATTAGGATATCGGATAAGGCTTAGTACAAAAAAGTTTGTTTCATATTTTTTGTACACACACACATACATACATACACACATACAGACATCACCTCACATCGTCGAGCTGAGTCGATTGGTATACAACACTATGGGTCTCCGAGCCTTCTATCAAAAGTTCGGTTTTGGAGTGATCCCATAGCCTTTACGTATGCTTAGTATACGCGAAAGGCAAAAACAAATCACGTTCAATACTAACCTAATTTTAACCAGAATGTTAATAAAATCCATTCAATTATCATAAATTCATAAACCAACAAAAAATTTATCAAAACTACATTAAAACGCGGTCTAGCTCTTACCTGATAAGAATAGATCACAGTTTGTTAAAACCAGACAAAACAAATCCAAAAGCAATCTAAATCATTTAAACTGCTTTTGCAAAAAAATCCAAGTCTTACTCAAACCCATTCCAAATAAGTTTCAATTGAATACAATCGCAAGTCAAATACTAATCCAATAAAAAATCAGTCGAAATCCAATAATCAACGTATTAAAATCCGTTTCAACTCCTAATTCTATCCTATTCCTAAAATCCATAAAAATTCTAATCAGCATTGAATCCAAATACAATCCAAAACAAAACCAATCTTAATGCCAATCTGTATATCTGAATAAAATCAATCAAATCAAATGCAAATCGAATTCAATTTAACACAAAACTGGAAATCCAAAAGCACATATCCAATATCCATATCCATATCTATAACATCCCAAAAAATATCTAAATTCGTTCACAAATAATAACAAAACATCTTTTTCGAATCGGTTTAAATCCAGAACTAAACTAATTAAATTACAAATCCAAATCCAATCCAAATCCAATCCAAATCCAATCCAAATCCAATCCAAATCCAATCCAAATCCAATCCAAATCCAATCCAAATCCAATCCAAATCCAATCCAAATCCAATCCAAATCCAATCCAATTCTAATCCAAATCCAATTCTAATCCAAATCCAATCCAAATCCAATTCAAATCCAATCCAATCCAAATCCAATCCAAACCCAATCCAAACCGAATACAAATCCAATCCAAATCCAATCCAAATTCAATCCAATCCAATCCAAACCAATCCAAACCAATCCAAACCAATCCAAACCAATCCAATCCAAATCTAATCCAAATCCAAATCCAATCCAAAACCAATCCACATACAATCCAAATCCAATCCACATACAATCCAAATCCAATCCAAATCCAGTCCAAATCTAATCCAAATCCAATCCAAACTCAATCCAAATCAAATACAAAACCAATCCTAATCCAATACAAATCCAATCCAAACCAATTCAAACCAATTCAAACCAATGCAACCAATCCAAACCAATCCAAATCTAATTCAAACCAATCCAAACCAAACAAAACCAATCCAAACCAATCCAAACCAATCCAAACCAATCCAAACCAATCCAAACCAATCCAAATCTAATCACATCAAAACCAACACGAATAAAACCAATCCAAACCAAACCAAATCCAAACCAAATCCAATCCAAATCCAATCCAAATCCAATCCAATCGAAATCCAATCCAAATCCAAATCCAATCCAAATCCAACTCCAATCCAAATTCAATCAAAATAAAAATCCAATTAAAACCCAATCCAACCCAATCTAAATCTAATACAAATCCAATCCAAATCCAATTCAAATTCAATCCAAACCCAATCCCAATCCAAATCCAATCCAAATCCACTCCAAATCAAACCCAAATCCAATCCAAATCCAATTCAAATCCAATCCAATTCCAATCCAAACCAATTCCATTGCAACCAATCCAAATCCAATACAAATCCAATCCAAATCCAATCCAAATTCAATCCAAATCCAATCCAAATCCAATCCAATCCAAATCTAATCTAATCCAAATCCAATCCTAATTAATCAAAATCCAATCCAAATTAATCAAAATCCAATCAAACTCCAATCCAAATCCAATTCAAATCCAAACCAAATCCAATCCGAATCCAACCCAATTCCAATTTAAATCCAAACCACATCCAATCCAAATCTAATCCAAATCCAATCCAATTCCAATCCAAATCCAATCCAAATCCAAATTCAATCCAAATCCAATCCGAATCCAATTCAAATCCAATCCAAATCTAATCTAACCCAAATCCAAATCCAATCCAAATTAATCAAAATCCAATCCAAATCCAATCAAAATCCAATCCAAATTAATCAAAATCCAATCCAAATACAATCCAAATCCAATCCGAATCCAATCCAAATCCAATCCAAATCCAATCTAACCCAAATCCAAATCCAATCCTAATTAATCAAAATCCAATCCAAATTAATCAAAATCCAATCCAAATGCAATTCAAATCCAATTCAAATCCAAACCAAATCCAATTCCAATCGAATTCCAACCCAAATCCAATCCAAATCCAAATCCAATCCAAATCCAATCCAAATCCAATCCGAATCCAATCCAAATCCAATCCAAATACAATCAAAATTCAATCCAAATCCAATTCAAATCCAATCCAAATCCAATCCAAATCCAATCAAAATCAAATCCAAAACCAATCCAAATCCACTCCAATCTAAATATAATCCAAATTCAAACCAATCCAAATCCAATCCAAATCTAATCCAAATCCAATCCAAATCCAATCCAAATCCAATCCGAATCCAATCCAAATCCAATCCAAATCCAATCCAGACCCAATCAAAATTAAACCCAAAACAAATCCAAATCCAATCCAAATATAATACAAATCCAATTCAAATACAATCCAATTCAAATCCAATCCAATTCCAATCCAAACCCAATCCAAATCCAATCCAAATCCAATCCAAATCCAAATACAATCCAAATTCAATCCAAATCCAATCCAAATCCAATCCAAATACAATCAAAATTCAATCCAAATCCAATTCAAATCCAATCCAAATCCAATCCAAATCCAATCAAAATCAAATCCAAAACCAATCCAAATCCACTCCAATCCAGATCCAATCTAAATATAATCCAAATTCAAACCAATCCAAATCCAATCCAAATCCAATCCAAATCCAATCCAAATCCAATCCAAATCCAATCCGAATCCAATCCAAATCCAAATACAATCCAAATTCAATCCAAATCCAATCCAAATCCAATCCAGACCCAATCAAAATTAAACCCAAAACAAATCCAAATCCAATCCAAATATAATCCAAATTCAATCCAAATCCAATCCAACTCTAATCCAAGTCCAATCCAAATCCAATCCAAATCCAATCCAATTCCAATCCAAATCCAATCCAAATCTAAATCCAATCCAAATCCAATCCAAATCCAAATCCAATCCAATCCAGATCCAACCCAAATATAATCCAAATACAAACCAATCCAAATCCAATCCAAATCTAATCCAAATCCAATCCAAATCCAATCCAATCCAAATCAAATCCAATCCAAATCCAATCCAAATCCAATCCAAACCAATCCAAACCAATCCAAACCAATCCAAACCAATCCAAACCAATCCAAACCAATCCAAACCAACCAAACCAATCCAATTCCAACCAAACCAATCCAACCAAACCAATCCAAACCAATCAAAATCCAATCCAAACCAATCCAATCCATATCCAATCCAAATCTAATCCAAACCAATCCAAACCAATCCAAACCAATCCAAACCAATCCAATCCAATCCAAATCTAATCCACATCCAACTCAAATCCAATCTAAATCTCATCCAAATCCATTCCGAATCTAATCCAAATCCAATCCAAATCCATTCCAAATCCAACCTAAATCCAATCCAAATCCAACTCAAATCCAATCCAATCAAATCCTATCCAAATCCAATCAAAATCTAATCCAATTATAATCCAAATCCAATCCAAATCCAATCCACATCCAATCCAAATCCAATCCGAATCCAATCCATATCAAATCCATATCCAATCCAAATCCAATCCAAACCCAATCCACATCCAATCCAGATCCAATCAAAATCCTATCCAAATTTAATCAAAATCCAATTCAAACCCAATCCAAATTCAATCCAAACCAAATCCAAATCCAATTTCAAATCCAATTTAAATCCAATCCAAATCCAATCCAAACCCAATCCAAATCCAAATCCAATTCAAATCCAATACAAATTCAATCCAAATTCAATCCAAATCCAATCCAATCCAAATCAAATCCAATCCGAATCCAATCCAAATCAAATCCAATCCGAATCCAATCCAAATCCAATCCAAATCCAATCCAACCCAAATCCAAATCAAATCCAAATTAGTCAAAATCCAATTCAAATTAATCAAAATCCAATCCAAATCCAATCCAATCCATATCCAATCCAAATCTAATCCAAATTCAATCCAAATTCAATCCAAATCCAATCCAAATCCAATCCAAATCCAATCCAAATCCAATCCAAATCCAATCCAAATCCATTCCAAATCCATTCCAAATCCAATCCAAACCAATCCAAACCAATCCAAACCATCCAACCAACCAACCAAACCAATCCAATCCAATCCAAATCCAATCCAAATCCAATCCAAATCCAATCCAAATCCATTCCAAATCCAACCTAAATCCAATCCAAATCCAATCCAAATCCAATCCAAATCCAATCCAATCAAATCCTATCCAAATCCAATCCAAATCTAATCCAAATATAATCCAATCAAATCCTATCCAAATCCAATCCAAATCTAATCCAAATATAATCCAAATCCAATCCAAATCCAATCCACATCCAATCCAAATCCAATCCGAATCCAATCCATATCCAATCCACATCCAATCCAAATCCAATCCAAACCCAATCCAAATTCAATCCAAATCCAATCAAAATCCTATCCAAATTTAATCAAAATCCAATTCAAACCCAATCCAAATTCAATCCAAACCCAATCCAAATCCAATTCAAACCAACCAATCCAATCCAAATCCAATCCAATCCAAATCCAATTGAAATCCAATCCAAATCCAATACAAATTCAATCCAAATTCAATCCAAATCCAATCCAATCCAAATCAAATCCAATCCGAATCCAATCCAAACCCAATCCAAATCCAATCCAAATCCAATCCAATCCAAATCAAATCCAATCCGAATCCAATCCAAATCCAATCCAAATCAAATCCAAATTAGTCAAAATCCAATCCAAATTAATTAAAATTCAATCCAAATCCAATCCAATCCAATCCAATCCATATCCAATCCAAATTCAATCCAAATCCAATCCAAATCCAATCCAAATCCAATCCAAATCCAATCCAAATCCATTCCAAATCCAATCCAAATCCAATCCAAATCCATTCCAAATCCAACCTAAATCCAATCCAAATCCAATCCAAATCCAATCCAAATCCAATCCAATCAAATCCTATCCAATTTGAATTGGAATTGGATCTAATCCAAATATAATCAAAATCCAATCCAAATCCAATCCACATCCAATCCAAATCCAATCCGAATCCAATCCATATCCAATCCACATCCAATCCAAATCCAAACCCAATCCAAATTCAATCCAAATCCAATCAAAATCCTATCCAAATTTAATCAAAATCCAATTCAAACCCAATCCAAATTCAATCCAAACCCAATCCAAATCCAATTTCAAATCCAATTCAAATCCAATCCAAATCCAATCCAAACCCAATCCAAATCCAAATCCAATTCAAATCCAATCCAAATCCAATACAAATTCAATCCAAATTCAATCCAAATACAACCCAAATCCAATCCGAATCCAATCCATATCCAATCCACATCCAATCCAATCCAAATCCAATCCAAATCCAATCCAAACCCAATTCAAATTCAATCCAAATCCAATCTAAATCCAATCCAAATTTAATCAAAATCCAATTCAAACCCAAACCAAATTCAATCCAAACCCAATCCAAATCCAATTTCAAATCCAATCCAAACCCAATCCAAATCCAATCCAAATCCAATTCAAATCCAATCCAAATCCAATACAAATCCAATACAAATTCAATCCAAATTCAATCCAAATCCAATCCAAGCCCAATCCAAGCCCAATCCAATCCAACCCCAATCCAATCCAATCAAATTCAATCCAAATTCAATCCAATCCAAATGCAATTCCAAATCCAATCCAAATCCAATATTAATCTAATCCAAATACAATTAAAATCCAATCACAATACAATCCAAATGGGGCCCTCCTTAGCCGTGCGGTAAGACGCGCGGCTACAAAGCAAGACCATGCTGAGGGTGGCTGGGTTCGATTCCCGGTGCCGATCTAGGCAATTTTCGGATTGGAAATTGTCTCGACTTCCCTGGGCATAAAAGTATCATCGTGCTAGCCTCATGATATACGAATACAAAAATGGTAACCTGGCTTAGAAACCTCGCAGTTAATAACTGTGGAAGTGCTTAGCGAACACTAAGCTGCGAGGCGGCTCTGTCCCAGTGTGGGGATGTAATGTCAACAAGAAGAAGAAGAAAAAGAAGAAGACAATCCAAATACAACCCAAACACCATCCAAAACAAATTCCATTGAAATCCAATTTGAATCCAATAATAATCCAAAACAAATTAAATCAAAATCCACTGTTTATCCTTTCCAAATCTAATCAAAATTCAATACAAATCCTATTAAAATACAATTCAAATCCAAGTCCAAAATCAATGCAAATCCAACTTAAATCCAATCTAATTTTAATCCAAATCCAATGCAAAACCATTCAAAATTCAGTCCAAAACAAATCTTAATAAAGTCCGAATTCTAATCCAATTGAAATCCGATCCAAATCGCATCAAAATCCAATCAAAATCCAATCTAAACCCAAATCCAATCCAAATCCAATCCAAAACAAGTGTAAAACGAATTTATTTCAAATCCAATACAAATTCAATCCAATTCTAATCCAACTCCAACCCAAAATCCCAACTAAATCTGATCCAATTTGAATTCAATCCAAATGCAAACCAAATGAAAAACCAAATACAATTTAAATTCTATTGAATTTGAGTTCAACTCCAAACCAACCCGAACTCAAATCCATTCTAAATCCAATTCATATCCCAACTAAATCTAATCCAAATCCAAATTAAGTTATATCCAAATTCAAACTTAATAGACGACATTCACGTGACTGAATTTTTTGCAGCGTTTCCCTCCAACGCTTATGATTCTGCTACCGACGGCAACTTCCTGGTTCTGCAAAAGTTCCTTTTATCTTTCATCAATGTGCCTCACTAACGGCAAATAAATGTTAGCCCGAAAATAAATTTTCACTTAACGCCCACTCCATACCCAAGTAACCTTGAAGCTATATATGCTTGTAAAAAATACAGCCCTAAAAGTTGACTTAAAGTGGAAAAGGTCACTCATAAGACCGATTTATTTTTTCATTACTTTGATATGGTGAAATAAAGCATTCGTAATACTGATTTAGAGTATTGTTGTCTGACAGTTGATAAACAAATGCAACTTCACATCGCTTAAACTGATCTAATACAATTTAACTGTTCTAACACAATATTTTAATTCTTGATGCTACTTGAGTAGTTTTCTGCTAAGCGCCACTATTTAGAATAAAATTTCACCACCGTCAAAAGAAAGTCAAAGCCAAAGTCCAATCTAAAACCAATCACAAAGCGTTTTGAATTCAAACCCAAAAAAACAGTTTATGACCCAATCCAAATAAAATCCAAAAAACAAGTCCTTCCCTCTAAAATACAAATCAAATCCTGCAGTCGTAGTCAGATCCATCTCCAAGCTAAATCCGTTCCAAATTCAATCCCCACTCAATCCAAATCTATTACCAGACCCACCCAAGCAATTTCTTTGCCGTATTTCAATTTATACAATCAAATAAAACTTGATTTCGTGGCATTGGCATTACTTATTTCCGAACTTAGAACACGTCATGACATATTTTTTAGATCCTTTAACGAAGATCTTTGAAGAACCAATTTGTTAGTGTTAATTCCAAATTTCAATGCGTTAAGAATTTTAAATGGAAAAATGTGTAAATTCGAGTCTGAATTGGGAATATTTCTTCATATATTGATTGACCGATACAAAACCAAATCTCGATTGTCAATCGCAGTCCGCACTAATTCATGTATAGTCAAGCAACGTTCTATCACTTTGGATTCCACTGAAGCATCGATATTCAATTTTCGTTGATCCCCAAAGTATCGGCCCGAACAATGCCCCTACGGTAGATTGGACGTGTAATTTATTTATTGAATCTTCCGCATCACTACGCTTTCGGCTGGAATGTGCCCCGCACAGTTAGACAACGGCAACAGCAGCAGGACAGTAACATGATTCAATTTATATCGGTGCTGTCGAGCAACCATTCATTGACAATGCTGCCCATGCAGAAACGTGTACTTGTTGAACTCTGATCCATCGGTTCCATTCCCATCTGGCTGCAATCACACGCGAGGACATATGGCTTTCCAGGATGTGCCACAACATTCGTTGCATTGTGAAATTTTGACAAGTACAGCTTGTGAAAGCATATCCCGACATAATATCAAATTACATCTGTTGGCAGTTTTGTTGTTTGATGTAAGGGAAGCCTGCAGAGCAATCACATTTTCCCATTTTTCTCCACCCAGCGCGCAAACCACCCCTCAATGAATGGTGGAGCAACTTTTCGGTTCGGTTCAAAAATACCGTCTGTTGGGTTTCGGTTGGGGTTTTGTTCCATATACGGTAGATATATGGAAGAGACACCGACGAAGCTGGGGTTGAGCTTGTGCAAACATGCTGAATAATTCAAGCTTCGATTAATTATTCATGCATTTCAAAAACTTTGGGCAAGCGTTCAACTAATGACTCCCGGCGGAGTGGAAACGGCCGACAATGTATGGGTTGAGCTTCCCGTACACGTGCGGAAACTTTTGAGATTTCTTGGAATGTAGCGCAAAACAATAGCAAGTGGTAGGACTCATAATGGACGGTTTTAAAAAGTGTTATCCACCGAGTGTTTCCGCTATTGAGATGGATTTGGCTTTGTATTCGTTCAATTCAGTTTCGGTTTTTTTGAGCAATGGTAGCACCCCATTCATCCGAGGTCTAAAAAGCAAAACTTGGAGTGTATGTGATAACAATTTTTATTGGTACCTATGTATGTATTTTAACTTGACCCGGCAGAGTTGAAAATATATCAAGATGACGCTGTTTAACAATTGAACAAAAATGCAATAACGCATTCGCCTTACCGTTTATTATACACACAAAGAGCAGACACGCATCGTACATTTATAATAATAAGCAAAATCATTTGGAGTTGGTATTGAAATAGATGTTTTCTCAATAAGATTTCTCGTTAGGTGCAGCTCAGTTATGATGAATATGAGAGAAAGGTTATTTGCCCCGGAGGAGTTATGGGTCATTTACCCTTTTGTTTTAGGTTCAGCCCTGTTTAGCCTGAGATTCCGGCTTTGACTTTCTTCTGGCTTTAACTTTCTTCGGGCTTCAACTTAACATTCTGTTTCGCCTTCAGTCCTACGCTAACAATATTAAGAAATCCAATCAGCCATCCTGTTGATTTATAAAGTATTGTAAAGTTATCCACAATATTAACATCGATCTCATAGGTATCATGTTTTGAACATTTAATACCAAATGCCACTCAATAAGTTAGCATTATAAAAAATATATATAAAACATTCTATCACTTATTCATCAAATACTACTTCACTTCCTCATTTCAGGTTGCCCTTCACTTCTTGCAAGCGTCGACGTTGCGCTGCCTGCTGGAGCCCTGGTGCCGCGAGCTGGGCTTCATAATATGTTACGGTGCAATCGTGCTCAAACTATACCGCCACCTGGTGGAATTTCGCACCAGGAAAGCTCATCGTTGGGTTGTGAGAGATTTAGATCTGTTGCGCTATTTGTGCGCAATGTGCGTGGCGGTTTTGTGCTATCTGGCCGCTTTTACCGCCACCAGCATGGACTTCCTGCGGTACAGCGAGTTGGTGTGGAAGGTGGAGAACACCGATGACCAAGTCACGTCCAACATGTGCCGACCGCTCAAGTGGGACTACGTGACCGAGGCCGGCGAACTACTCATACTCGGCTTCGGACTGCAGCTTGCCATCGCCAGCCGCAATGCAAACACACAATTTCGGGTAAGTTCTGTTCATTGGATTGGTGGACCAGTCGCCAAGACAATTCAATTCCCAACCCAAGGGAATCGATATTCTAATTTCTTTCCTTTTCATCTGTCTCCAGGAACGTCAGTTCCTCGTCGCATCTATCCTAATCGAATTCCTCGCATCATCCACATTCTACATTCTACGGTTTTGGTATTTGGAAGAATTTAATCCGTCGACCCTATTCCTAGCACTGTTCATTCGATCGCAGCTGACCAACACAGTCACTCTAGCACTGATATTCCTGCCTAAACTCTGGTACCAGCATAAACAGGTAAATTGGAAAGTGTAGCCGAAAACCACAGAAGCATTGCTCCCACGTCCGTCCCGTCCCAAGTCCTCCCGAAAGCCTCCTCTAAAGTTCCATCATCCTCCATGCAGTATGCATAAAACCATCCCGAACAGAACCAATCAAATACCAATAAATGCCTAACACAACAGTTACAACTTCCACACATTCCCCAACAACCACCACCGCCACCACTCAACCACAATCGTAATGCACATGTAACACATGATCAATAAATTCAATCAAAGCCAAGGGAACAACCCGAACCTGCCTCGTCCTGCAGCTGCTCGTTCATCTCTTGCTTTTTGCACGCAACTCATACTGGAAAAACCACACACAATTACTGTAGAACGCTTTGCAGAGCTTTTCCATTTGTGACTCACGTGGGGAGAATGGTCCAGAAATCAATCGGGAAAGAGTTATTTAAATTCGGATGGAATGTCATATCCAGAGCAGAAGACAATAATTTCAAAACTTTTGTCTCAGGTATTTAACACCAGTATTATTTTTAAGTCCATAACAAACAGGAACAAAGTGAGATATTCTGTTCTGAAAGTTATTGTTTTTTGTTCTGGATCTAACGCGTGTTTTTCTTTCATAAAAAAATAATTAGTATGGTGACATCATTTGAAAACCTTACTTGTTGCATATTGGACCATTCACCCCTGCATGTAACCTGATGTATCCCTACACGTTACATTTCGCCCGAACAAACGCCATCTCATCGCACGTGTCCATCGTCATCGGTATTATTTATGATGTTTCCTGACTTGTTTTTTTTTCCTTAACGCCCTCCCAATGTGATTCTCTTGCTCGGTACCCTTTCATCGCCCGCGGTTCTATTTGCGTATGTGTTTGTGAATGTCGTGAACAGCTCCAATAAATTTTCCTATTCTGCACGCAAATCCTAATCCGATTTAGACGAACCGTCAACTTTCGACGCCCATATGCCAAGGCATTTCCCGGCCGGCATTGTTGTTTCCGATTCCCAAAGTTCGTGCTAGCTGATTGTTTATTATTTCTGGTGCTTATGTTCACACCTTGTCTGTTGAGTTCTTGTCACTTTTTGTCGATGTTTCGGTAGGTACTGCTTGGTAGGTTTAACAAATAAGCATTTACTCAGAATTAAACCAATTCTTATTCATTAATAATACATCGTCTAACATTATCGTTTCGTATTTTTGTGTTCATTAGGCGCTTCCGCTATTGTTAACTACGATTAGTCGGAATGGTTCCGATAGATTTGCAATTCAATCGTGTCCTGAAACTAGTTTTACTAAAAAGTTAATACCTTGAAAACATAGTTGGATTTTAATCACACCATCTTTGATTTGCAACATAAATTTAGTTTAAAATGGTAAGCATTAGAAAAGTGCATTTTTTCATTTCACCGAAAAACAACAAAAATATATGCGTATGTATTTATACAAAAAGACCGAAACAAATATGAAATTTGCTCAAGTCCAAGAGCTCTTAGAAGGTACGAGAGGGGGATAAAAAAAAGATAAAACAGTCTAAAATGAAATTGAACCGTTTGTTTGAGAAACTGTATATGTAACATTTTTGGCAAAAATGAGATTCTTATATATTCTGAATCCTCGTCCAAAAATACGTATTCTGGCAAAAAAATACGAAAAAAAATTGTTCAGGAATGTATGAAATGTTTTTCGTTTGTTTGAGAAACTACATATGTCCACGCACTTTGGAGAGCAATTGTGGAGTACTGTTTACATGTTTTACATGTTGCCAAAAACTATTGATCTGTATCGAAGAAATCGAAAGATTCAGTGCAAATTTGTTCAAAAACAGTTTTTTGTTGTTTTCTCGAAATAGTGTAAAATGGACTTATGCAGTTTCTCAAACAAGCCTCCAGTTAGCCTTGCGAGCAAAGGCGTACGATTGCCAATCCGGAGATAGCGAGCTCGATCCCGACTTAGGAAGCTTTCGGGTGGGAAACATTCTCAACTCCCTGGGCATAGTGTATCCATTGAACTTGCCACACAAAATACATAATTAATGAGTATTACTCATACAATGCAATGGCGGTGATAGAAAAGCTTTCAATTAATAACTGGGGAAATAGAATACTAAGTTTAAAAGAAGGCCAAGTTCCAGTTGAAATGGCACTGCAATAGCCTTTCAGTTTCCATAAACTATCATAACTACACCCAACCGGCGGATGTTGAATTTTCCAACAATTCTGTATAAGAATCTACCAACACCTGTATAAGAACTGGGCATATGCGAAATTGCTAGATTCTTATATAAATATTGTATAAGAATCTAACAATTTTGTAAACTTTTCTTACATTTTTTGTATAAGAATCTAACAATTTCGCATATGCCCAGTTCTTATACAGATTTTGGCAGCTTCTTATACAAGATTGTTTGAAAACCTAACAACCGCCGGTTGGGTGTATGACTGATAAAAAAAAGTTTAATGGTCAAAAAAAAAGCAAATAGAAATCCATTTTTTTAAAATCATCAACAAATAAAGGTGGATAAAATTGATAGTTTTCTGTACGAACAACTTACAGAGGAGATCAAGTGCTTTTTCGAAAAATAATTTCCAAGGAATACCTAGCCTGGCTCCTCAATACCGCCTACAAGGTAATCTTCCGAATTCTGCTTAGCAGACTGCGTCCGTTTGCAGAGAACTTTTTCAGCGAATATCGAAGCGGTTTTCGAGAAGAACGATAAACAGGACAACGGACCAGATGTTTACTCTGCGACAAATCGTTGATAAGTTCTTCGAATACAGCTTGCGGACTCATACAATGTTTATAGATTTTTAGGCAGCGTACGACTCAGTGAAACGGAACGAACTGTGGCATATAATACTCCTACATAGCTTTCCGCCAAAGCTTTTTAGGCTGATTCGTGCAACGTTGATACTTGATACTTGATGGGCTACAGCCATAAACTCTGTTAAAACTAAGTATTTGGTGGCTGGCAGAGAACGTGGCACTCCAAACGGTGTTGGTCCCGAGGAGTAAATGGATGGGATGCGATTTGAGGTTGTCGACGAATTCATATATCTGGGAACACTCGGTACATGTGAAGATGACGTTAGCCGCCGCGAGGTGAAAAGCCGCGTGGCGGCTGCAAGTAGGAGTTTCTATAGTTTGCGCAGCTAGCTTAAGTCTCGCAGCCTACAGACACGGACAAAACTAGCTCTGTACACATCGTTTATTCGTCCAGTCGCCCTCTACGGCCATGAAGCATGGACTTTAAAAGATACAGGCTATTGAATTCTCGGAGTGTTTGAGCGGAAAAAACTGCACTCAATACTTGGCGGCGTGGTGGAAAATGGTGAATGGCACAGACGAGCTGTACCAAGTGTACAAAAATGCAGACATAGGCAGGTTCATAAAATACGGCATATTACAGTGGGCTGGGCGGGTTAGGGACAAAAGGTCAACAGGGACAAAAGGTCGAAATAGATAAGAAACTGAAATGGAGAAAATGAATCTCGCACAATTGTTAACAAAATTATTTTTGAGCTTTTTAGTGGAATGTCTTCACTTGTCATAAGACGAGTTTGTACAATCCCATTTAATTCCACCACTTAATTGTACCTTGACAGATACGTATTTCGACCTCAACAGTAAGGTCGTCTTCAGTGTCTTCAGTACGAGACACTGCCACGGCACAATAGAACAGCCCCATATAAAGGAGTGGCCAAAACTACCAAAAGGCCAATTTTTTATTTGAGCGAGTAAAATGTGATGAATACACAGCTTATAACCTATATTTTTATAATCAGGACGGTTTTTATTTTTTTAGATTTTTTTGGGAGGGGTGGGGGGCGTTCAAACTAGCCCCTCCTAGAAATGATATTTTTACGTTTTTTGGGAAAACGGCCAGCTTTGCCATATTTTCGTCTCAAAAGTAACATATTTATATATCGTTACAAAGCTCTTAAACAGATCTATGCAATAGGCTTGATAATGTAATAATAGCTTCGTCCAGAATTTAGTTTTAAGTAGTTTTGTAAAAGCATATTTTACGCAGTTTTTAACGAACAAAACAGTTTGGTACCCCGCAATACCCCGCAGTAAAACATCATGCACTATGCTATTGAACGCTTAAGCTTTGAGGACCATGAATAAAATGCTGCCCAAATTCACAACTTTGTAAGATACATGATTTTTTAAAAATGCCTATATTTGCCTTTCTCGTGTACTAAGTATACGTAGAAGCTATATGATTGCTCCAAAAGCATTAAAAAGAACGCCCAAACACTCATAGTGTTGTATTCCGATCGACTCAGTTCGACGAATTGAGGTGATGTCTGTGTGTACGTGTATGTTAATGTCTGTATGTGTGCGAGCAAAAATTATCTTAACTATTTTTTAGGCACTTACACTCAACCGATTTACTCGCAACGAGTTTCATTCGTCAGAGAACGTTGTTCCATTGCTCCCTATTAGAAATAGGCTGGATCGGACTATGGGCTCAAAAGTTATGGCCAAAATACATTTTCTTATAATGTACGAGAAAGATAACATTACCGCTAGGAGGATTAATCAGGTGTTTTGGTAAACTTCTTCTTTTTCAATTTTCATCTGAGTTACTCAATAATGCCACTTCAATTGAAAATGGTGACGAACACAATTTACATAACATTTGAAGGGGGAGGGTTATGTCTTAACGTTGCGCCTAATTCAAATAAAAATCAACTAACACATAAAAAGCGTCACGCAGTAGAAGGGAAGGGGTTCAAAATTTACAATTTTGACATTACTTATGTAGTAATGCGAATGTAGTAAATAGAAGCGAATTATAGATTTAACCATAACGTGTCATAAAGTGGTGGATGAGTAGTGTGTTAATTAACTCCTTATCACAATACGTTTTTATATTTATGAAAGAAATCTTATGGAAATATCAAATAAATGAAATTCCATTTCGTTGATGTCACAATATGACGCTAATTGAATCTGTTCTACTCTCCTTTGCTGGTTTAATAAGTTTTATTCAGTGAATTTTCAACACCAGAAGCTAATAGTGCTTTTCATTTTCGGAAAACTGTGTTGCGTCCATTTGTCTGTGACACGAATATACAGTAAAACCCTTTATATGACCATTAGTATTTTATCCAGCATCAAGCGGGCTTATTGCAAGCCAAAAAAGTGACAAAATTCCGTTAGTTTTGTAGAATATGACTAAAATCGATACTATGCTAAAAATTCGTTTCTATCTATGTTTTTATGATTAATACCACCATTTATTGCAGGATTCATAATTTTGGCCAAAAATACCTCCTTTTTTCCTATTGTGCACGGGTAAAAATCCGTTGCCGAATTCATGATCAAAAAGTCATGAAATCATAAAACTAGCCGCTTCATGATATCATGACTACAGTTCATAATATCACGACCTAAACGACGGTTATCGTGACCAAAAATTTCTTTTTTCATGAATAAAAGTCATGACCTCCAGAAGCGTTATCACAAAATTATTCCAATTTTCATAACATGAAACCATAACGCTGTGTTGTGGAATCATGAAAATAAAATCTTAAAACCATGACTCTGAGTCATGAAAACATGACGCAGAGTCATGAAAACTTCGCTTTCTAAGCGTTACGCAAAACTGTTAGGTATTTTTTCATTTCAGTCTGGCGTCTGTTTCAGTCGGTGCTCTTTTCCGGTAAAATTATAGTAAAAGTTGTATTTTGTCTTGAAAAGTGATTTATAGTGTCTGAATTGTACGATTGTATCATTTTTTCATATTTAGTATGCCAAAGTAGGTATACTCTGCGTGTGTTACTGTTATTCAAAGGGCTAAAGATTCGTAACAGTATTGTTGTGGTACAATTCGCGTTGGAAATCTCTGGAAGTCTGCCACTTACGGCCATCCAGCATTAAGAATTTTGTGTCCGTACTGGTTATTCCGGATTTGGAATACAACGCGCACTGGGATTTACTATAAATTTTTCCAGCACGCAAACACGAACGGAACAGTATTGTCGGCTGACGAGAAAATCTTACCAACTCTTGGGGAATTGAACAACAAACTACCGGTCATCCACATTCGGAGTCCCCCCCTATTGACGGAAATGCACGCGAAAAAATCCACCTTCCCGTTCGGATTTCCATTAGCAGTTGAATCCGCTACCAGCAAACGCTTGGCTTTGTCGCTCCGGACGAAACCATCTTCAATTAGTGAACCGACGGAATCAACGCGTGCGCTGGTTCATCCAAAAGATGATGACGTCGCCTATTGCTCTCAATAGGAATCAAGCTGCGCCTGTTGGATATGATGGCATAAACAAGGATTCCCGCCGATTCCATCCGAGCGAAATAACCACGGCTTCCGCTTTGATAGCTAAGGTTAATTGAGCAAATCCATTAGGTAATTATTGTATATAGTGTCGAATTTCCGGTGTTAAAGTTTTATCTTCAAGTTGCGTTATAATGTAAAATAGTATGTATTTCCAAATTGTACGCTCAAGTCAAGGTTTATATCAATTATTAAATAATTTCAATGTGATACCGGTACAAGAACTGTTGAAACAATGAACACCAGCTTTTTAACCGCGGTTTGATTTTCGTCGATTATGACCTTTCGCTTCATTAGAACAATGAGTTGGTCGCACGGAAAAATCTGAGAAAATTTATGTAGGATTGGAAAAATTGTGAAAATTGACTAAGAAATTATAGAATTCCAACCGCGTAAAACACTGGGTGTATTTCTTCATTCGACAATTCGTTCCTTATAAAATAAATACGTTCAACCTGACCAGCAAAACTTTTATTTGTATATTTGTATCTTCTAAAATTCTGGGTAGATGCTAAAATTTCTAAAGTAAATGATATTATGATAGCTACCTATTTGTCTTCATTATACTCTTAAACATGAATTTATGTTTTAAGAAATGGAAAGTCAGCGAATTTGATTCTCAAACTTGCGACGACACACTGGAAACATTAATGACATATGCGATATTCATAAATTATGTTTCTTTTCCCATGACCTAAGTTCATGGTTCCAGTGTATATGTTTCATGATATCATGACCTAAACTGCCATTTTTTTGGCAAAACAGTCGGAATCATAAATGACAGATTCCAGATTCATGAATATTGATTCTGTATTCATGACTTCAGCTCATGGTTCCGGAGTGCATGCTTCATGATATCATGACTCAGCTTGCCATTATTCGTCGTAAAATATCGAAAACATAACGCCAAGGTTACGTTACGACAAAATGAGTCATGATTTCATGACCTTTCTTTATGGTGTATTTTCATAACATAAAAAACAACATTTTGTCCGAAATCATGACTCATTTTTCCACTTTTGGGCTGCGGATTTGCCGTGTGAAGACGACCTTACTGTTGGGGTCGAAATACGTATCTGTCAAATTACAATTAAGTGGTGGAATTATATCTCGCACAATATTCATTTTTTAATTCATCATCGAGCATAGAAATGCATGTTATGCAATTTAAAACGGCACATATGGAAGTCATTCACCATCAAGCTGCACTGCCGTAATCTGAAAAAGTGACGTATACGCCATTTTCCAAAAATGGTGTTAACGAGTACTACTCATCGAGCTCTTTAACAGAAAAATGGAAAACATGCATGTTGTAAAATGGCTGTTACGTCACTTTTCCAGATTACGGCAGTACATTGTTCTACCGTCTCTCTCTACCTCCGCTTGTGAGGTCCGGAGGCGATAGCATGTAATTCGAAATGATCAATTGACAAACCAAACCAAATCAATTACAGCTATAACCGATATTGCTGAGGGCGCAAGGATGAGTACTTTAGGTTTATTTGTCGCTCCCGTTGACTCACGCGACACAACAAGTTATTCTTTCTATCACATAGGGAAGATCCATAAAGTACGTCACGCAAAAATCGGCGATTTTCAACCCCCCCTCCCCCCTTCGTCACACTTTTTGTATTAAAACTCCAGAATTTTTGTATGAGTCGTCACGCTGCTCGGAACCCCCCCCTCTCCCTTAGGAGCGTGACGTACTTTGTGGATGGCCCCATACAAATTAATGACCAGACCCGAAAATGTAAACATATAAATATCAGTGATTCAATAAAGTTGTAAGACCAATTCTGACTCTTGAGCTTCTGGGTTCAACCCTTAAGCCATTCGACCACTCAATGAAATTGTTTTTTCTTGCGACCCAGCTAGTGGACACCAATATGGCCATCGCAGTCCTTTATAAAATTGTGTGGCCCAATTCCGCCGAGCAACCTAACCGTTGGTGTTTGCTGAAGTGCTGTCTTATCGCACGTGCAACTCCGTTCGTTGCCCGACAAGGAAAGAGGCAAAGTCGTGGCCTGCTATTCACTAGTCAATGTTGGCAACCGAGCCGTTATACGAATGATATTTGTACACGGCATTCAAAAAATGTATACCGTGATATTTGTATATCTGTCATCAATACACGCTGGAAGTGGATTACCCATTTTCTAATATATCTCACCCTCACATTCCCCTTCTTCTCTCACCAAAAAAAGAGAAGAAAAAAAAACCAGGCGCTTGGGATTTTCATAAACAACTATTTACATCTAATTTTTTTAAATTACAGCCTAGTCTAATTTTACAATCTAATATCCGTACTCAATTCCCATTTTCAAATACATCCTAATTCAAATTCGTTGCGTTCTCCTGGTCCAGCGCATTACCGTTTCTTTTGCACGAACAAACCGCCCCTTTTCTACACAACCTTCACCATCAAAAGCTGCAACAATCCGATACCTTTCAAGAGCACCTTGCAGACGCAAGCAGAAAACCGATGAGAAAACAAATAATTTATTCCGAAAACAAATCATGTTAACTCTAAAGCGATAAGAACAGCAAACTATTCAATCCGGCGCTTTTCCAGAGCGTCTTTGACATCACAAATCAAAACCGATGGAAAAATCATTCAATCCGACGCACTTCCAGAGCGTGATTGACATCACAAGTCGAAACCGATGACCAGATCATTCAATCCGACGCTCTTCCAGAGCGTCTTCGACATTACAAGTCGAAAACCGATGATCAAATCATATAATCCGACGCTCTTCCAGAGCGTCTTCGACAAAACAAGTCGAAACCGATGAGAAAACCATTCAATCCGACGCTCTTACTAGTCGAAACCGATGAGAAAACAAATCATTTATTCTGGCGCTCATCCCTCACGCTCGACATCACAACGAAACCGAAGAAATAAATGTCCCAATCACGCCCAAAGGATACTTACAAAACAACAATTTCCAACCAGGAACAACCTGGCAGGATCGCCAAATGTGTGGCCCAATTCCGCCGAACAACCTAACCGTTGGTGTGATTGCTGAAGTGCTGTCTTATCGCACGTGCAACTCCGTTCGTTGCCCGACGAGGAAAGAGGCAAAGTCGTGGCCTGCTATTCACTAGTCAATGTTGGCAACCGAGCCGTTATACCAGTGATTCCCAAAGTGCGGCCCTTCAAGCCTTTTCCTGCGGCCCGCGAAGGATTTCTGAGAATACACTACATGTGGCCCATTGATAAGAATTATACGACAGGAAAAGCTTTTTATCATTCTCAATATTTCGTTGCACGCTTGTCAAGTTCTCATCATTATGATGTTGAATTAGGTTAGGTCGACAGCAAATATTTTTCGATGTTATTAACCCGGGTTATGATATTAGAAAATTGGTATTTAATAGCAGATTTAAAGGAATTAAAGGTTGAACTACACGTAAAAATAATGTCATATACTGCTCCGTTATAAGAATGCTTTTATTTTTCAAAAAGGTTAGGTTTTAGCAAAATTGAACTGAAATTTTGCTGGATTTTTACTTCCTGCAAATACGTTGACTATCAACTATGGATTCTGTTTAAAATACCATTCGAAATCTTTTCAGAATCGAAAACAGCTTCTGTTCAGAACCTTCAAACGAATTCTGTTCAGAAATCCCAAACGGATTATGTTGAGAATCTCAAATAGAATCCTAATCGAATTCTTTTCGAAGCTTCAAACGAAATCCGAAAGGATACTGCTTCGAATTTCGATCGGAATTCTGTTCAGAATCACGAACGGATATTCTTTAGAATTCCAAACGAATTCTGTTTAAAATTCCGAAAGGATTCTGTACAGAGTTCCAAACGGATTCTTTATAGAATGGCAAACGAATTCTGTTCAGAATCTCAAACGAAATTTACTCAGAATTTTGAGTGAGTGACTCTTAGAATCTCGAGAGGATGCTGCCATAATCTAATATGGGATTTTTTCCAGAACCCTCCGTTATTTGTTACGACAAGTTATAGTGCACAATAAACGTCAACCATAGAAAACATAAGATCGAAACTACAGAATGGTTCGACATATGGTCATATGGGAAAAATGCTTAAAATATGTTCTCCAAATGAGCCGAAAAGATGCTTTGGTGAAGCTTCGTGTCAAGTGCGCTACTGCAAAAAGGGTACTGAAGATTAAAAATCTGCTACAGCGATAAAACCTGTAGAATGTACAAGTACATATTTTATTTGAAAAAGATTCACAGGAATAAAATATTTAATTCAAATCTTCTTCTATATACATAAAAATGATTTTCTGTCTGTCTGACCCTCATAGACTCGGACTACTGAGCCGATCTGCGTGAAAATTTGTATGCAGAGGTTTTCAGGGCCGGGGAAGGTTCTTAAGATGGTTCGAGACCCCTCCCCTCTTTGGAACGAGGGGCTCCCATACAACTGAAGAATAAATTTCTGCATAACTCGAGAACGAATCAGAGAATAATAAATACGTTAGGCATAAGTACGTTAGGCATAATGGACGTTAGGCATAACGGACGTAAGGCATAATGTACGTTAGGCATAATGGAAATTTGACATAATTCTGCCTTCTTTATGTTACAGGCTGTTCTCTAGGTCATTTTATGCCTAACGTCCATTATGCCTAACGTACATTATGCCTAACGTCCGTTATGCCTAACGTCCATTATGCCTAACGTACTTATGCCTAACGGGGTATACCCCTTCGGGTGTGCTAGTATACAATATTTTGTAAAATGCAATGTGAACTGAGAAATAATTATTTATTTATTTATTCAGACTAAGGCCGAAGTGGCCTGTGCGGTATATAAGAGTCTTCTCCATTCGGCTCGGTCCATGGCTACACGTCGCCAACCACGCAGTCTACGGAGGGTCCGCAAGTCATCTTCCACCTGATCGATCCACCTTGCCCGCTGCGCACCTCGCCTTCTTGTGCCCGTCGGATCGTTGTCGAGAACCATTTTCACCGGGTTACTGTCCGACATTCTGGCTACGTGCCCGGCCCATCGCAGTCGTCCGATTTTCGCGGTGTGAACGATGGATGGTTCTCCCAACAGCTGATGCAATTCGTGGTTCCTTCGCCTCCTCCACGTACCGTCCGCCATCTGCACCCCACCATAGATGGTACGCAGCACTTTCCTTTCGAAAACTCCAAGTGCGCGTTGGTCCTCCACGAGCATCGTCCAGGTCTCGTGTCCGTAGAGGACTACCGGTCTAATTAGCGTTTTGTAGATTGTCAGTTTGGTACGGCGGCGAACTCTATTCGATCGGAGCGTCTTGCGGAGTCCAAAGTACGTACGATTTCCAGCCACTATGCGTCTCCGAATTTCTCTGCTGGTGTCATTTTCGGCAGTCACCAGTGAGCCCAAGTACACAAATTCTTCTACCACCTCGATTTCGTCACCACCGATGCAAACTCGCGGTGGGTGGCTCACATTGTCTTCTCTTGAACCTCTTCCTATCATGTACTTCGTCTTCGACGTGTTGATGACTAGTCCGATCCGCTTAGCTTCCCTCTTCAGTCTGATGTAGGCTTCCTCCATCTTCTCAAAGTTACGTGCCATAATATCTATGTCGTCGGCGAAACCAAATAGCTGGGCGGACTTATTGAAAATTGTACCACTCGTGTTAATCCCTGCTCTTCGTATTACACCTTCCAAAGCGATGTTGAATAGCAAACACGAAAGACCATCACCTTGCCGTAACCCTCTGCGGGTTTCGAAGGGACTCGAGAATGCCCCTGAAACTCGAACTACGCACATCACCCGATCCATCGTCGCTTTGATCAACCGTGTCAGTTTATCTGGAAAACCGTGTTCGTGCATTAGCTGCCATAGCTGGTCCCGATCGATTGTATCATATGCGGCTTTGAAGTCGATGAATAGATGATGTGTGGGCACGTTGTATTCGCGGCATTTCTGCAGTACTTGGCGAATGGCAAACACCTGGTCCGTGGTGGAGCGTTCGCCCATAAAACCCGCCTGGTACTGCCCCACGAACTCCCTTGCAGTTGGTGCTAGTCGACGGCATAAAATTTGGGAGAGTACCTTGTAGGCGGCGTTCAGCAATGTGATTGCGCGGTAGTTGCTACAATCCAGCTTATCGCCCTTTTTGTAGATGGGACACACGACACCTTCCATCCACTCCTGCGGCAAAACTTCCTCCTCCCAAATCTTGGTAATGACCCAACTGAGAAATAAATGTTGCAAATATACAGCGGCCCGCTTCAACAGCTCGAAATTTATATGCGGGCCTTGCTTACCATCATGCTGGGGATCACTGCGTTATACGAATGATATTTGTATATCTGTCATCAATACACGCTGGAAGTGGATTACCCATTTTCTAATATATCTCACCCTCACAAGAATGTCCCGTGAGAATAACCGGAATGTATTAATTAGAAATTATACATTGAATAGCTGTTGCCCAAATTACTGGTGGAACGAATCTCTTGCCAATCTTCCTGCTACCTGTCTCAGAGCCGTTTTCAGGTGGTAGGGTCTGAAACGGTCAGAAAAGAGCGTAGTTAAGATAGTTTTCCGTGAAACTAGAGCGGCTTTCAAACGGGAGATCAAAATCAGCAAGTCAAACTACTTCAAGCTGTTGTGCCAAGAAGGTGACGCTGATCCTTGGGGCAATGCTTATCGTGTCGCAATATCAAAGATCAGGGTTCCAGCGATGCCAGCGGCAAGCTGAAGATCATCGTGGACGGTCTTTTCCCGCAGCATGATTCTACGACGTGGCCACCTACACCGTACGAAGATGAAGACCGAAAAGGCGGCTAAAATGGTGACTGCGCTTGCGAGGATCATGCCGAACGTAGATGGACCGAAAAACAGCAGTAGGCGTCTTATGGCGACCTATAATCCTCAATACTGAGGTACGGCGCTCCAGCCTGGGGAGCTGGGCTCAAGACGAAACGTAATCGCAGGAAGTTGAATAGCGTGTTTCGTCTAATGGCCATCCGAGTCACGATTGCGTACCGAACTATTTCATCGGAAGCAATTTGCGTTATCGCCGGGATGAGGTGTGAGGCAGACGGTAAGACTGGACTCTAAGGTAGAGTGGCAGCACAAGTGGGACAATGGATGTAATGGAAGGTGGAGCCACCGCCCCATCTCCAATGTATCGACGTGGGTGAACAGGGAGCATGGAGAGGTGAACTTTTACCTCACTCAGTTCCTATCCGGACACGGCTGTTTCAGCCAATATCTGCACCGGTGTGGCCATGCGCCATCTCCATTTTGCCCGGCGTGTATCATCAACGTAGAGGAGACTCTAGAGCACGTGTAATTCGATTGTTTGAGGTTTGCATTCGCAGAGCGAATGTGTCACGATGAAGATACGTGGAATGCGGTAAGCAGAGTCGTGACGCAAATACTGTCCGAGCTGCAGCGTAGATGGAGAAGGGACCAGCAAATAAGCGTAAGTGTTTGGCCTCGGGTCGTCAAGGCGCCGGTAAACCGGAAGTGAACAGGACGTCTCCTGCCAACCGGAATCGTCGGACCGACCCCAGCACTCGATCAGCCAACCTGCTGAAGAATTAAGTAACAAGAAGTATGTAGGGCACCGCCAATGAGGATCTCATCCACAACCTGAACTGTCGGACCACCTCTGCAACCCGAAGATGAAGTCGGCGCAATGCGCGAAAGCGTTCCTTGCGATAATCGCATGGAAATTTCCTTCACCGGAACTGGTAGAGCATCCTCGACTCCGGGGGAAGTCAGGAGGATTCGAGTTAGGAAGTTTGTGGCCCTAGTCTAGTCTTAAGGCTGCTCTAAGTTATGCTGACGATACGACGGAAAGACTATTGCTGTTCCTGTAGCAAATAAACCTGTCTAAACAGCTGTAAATGGCAGAAAAAAGGAGACAAAAAATACACCAGAAACTTAGAATAGACGGCAGGGTGGCCCTGGCAGCCACCCTCTACCAGCAAGTAGAATCCACCCAGCCTCAGCAAAATTGCCACAAATTACAGCAAGTGAAAAATAAACTCAATGTATAATAGTTGAGGCCATCCAAATACAGTTGCCTCTCCTCATGTCGATATTGAAGGGACCATCGAGATAAAGAGAGATCGAGGAATGCCAGGAAAATTGAAATGGATACTAGATCAAAAAAATCTCAATGCTATGAAAAACAACAACAAAACAAATATCATCTCTTATTATAGATGTTTTTTCAATATCCAAAGATGGTCTAGTAGCCTGAACATTTGAAATTATCTAGGGGAACAGTTCGGCACTTCATCCCATAGCTCCTATTCCCATCCCATAAAAAAATGCAATAAAAAGAAATTTGGTTTGTTTCTCATTTTTGTGATTTTTTTTCACCAGTGAGCACGCAAAGAAGAAGTGACGAGATTGGTGCTGTATTTCTTTGTTTTGCGATGAGATGAATATATGTTCAGTGAGATGGAAAACGGAACAGTTCCCCTACATAAGGAGGGAGAATCCTGAACTAAATTAAGAGCAAAACACATCGAGATAGAGAGATATCCACATAGGAAGGAATTGAGATGTGGAAATCCCGAATGTTTATACATTGAAGAAACTTCGTCAAAATTATCATTCGCCGATGACCTCAAATTTTATCGCATCGTACGCTCTCCGGCTGATTGTGCGATCATGCAAAATGACGTCCACTCCATGTTAATTTGGTGCAGCGATAACGGTATGCGCATCAATAGCAAAAAATGCAAGGTTATATCTTTCTCTCGCTCTAACAGTCAGATTATTCACCAGTATTACGTTGAAACCGAACCACTTGAACGTGTAGCATCAATAAGTGATCTTGGAGTGACCATTAATGCAAAACTACGGTTTACCGAGCATGTGGCGATCACGGCTTCCAAAGCATTCTCTGTGCTGGGATTTATTCGACGGCACGCTTTCGAATTCACCGATATTTATGCCCTGAAGACGTTGTATTGTTCGTTGGTGCGAAGCATCTTAGAGTATGCTGCACCGGTTTGGTCACCATACTATGTAGCACACATGATAACCATAGAGCGAGTACAGAAGAAGTTTGTCCGCTTTGCGTTAAGGATCCTGCCTTGGAATGACCCAGACAACCTTCCTCCATACTCTGAACGATGTCAACTCATAAATTTGGAGTCCTTATCTGCCAGACGTGTGAAAATGCAGCGATTATTTGTGTATGATATAATACAAGGAAATATTGACTGCCCTACACTACTTGAACAAACTCCGCTGTATATTCCCCCTCGAATACTAAGGCATTCTTCCTTACTAGCTGTTCCATATCACCGAACAAACTATGGTTACAACAACCCACTAGACTCCTGTATCCGTGCTTTTAATGTAATTTGTAACGAATTTGACTTCAATATCTCCAAAAATGTTTTTAAAAATAGAATAAGTAGAATTAATATTTAAGTTCAGTCTGTACGATTGTTTTATCGAAGACGGTGTTAATAATCTAATCTAATCTAATCTAATCGAACACAAACGCAGCCAGTACAAAGAAAGCATCCTGGAAAATCATTGAGTTAGATGACGCCCAATAATTTTTCTTGTCAATATTGAGGCTCACAGCATACCAGTGATATGACATAAACTTCAAAGCGGCCAGGCCCACTGCGTTGTGTTTGCCGCAGAGATGATTCTTCGAGATGTATCGTGTTCAAGTAGTCACTTCAACCTGATACATATCACGAATCTACAGGGGTTGAAGGATGCGTGGACATACCGTACCATACGCACCGTGTTCTTTTTAAGTTCTTATTTTGGTAGTTGAATATAAATATGTAGTGAAATGAATAACATTATAATAAGAAATTATATCAAATTTTATATATATATTTGTAGAATATAACATCAACTAGGAGCCAAAGTTAACTCGGGATGTACATCTCTTGTAGAAGAAGCTGGAAATTGTAAATAATTTAATTATTATTTAGAATGTTATGAGTATCAGATAGCAGCACTATGGGGGATCCCCATACAAGCGAGCGGTCAAAAATAAAATTGGACTTTTAAAGTGATTTTCCACTTAGTTTTAGCTGTGTATGGTCGAAATAGCATGAATATACAATTTCCACCCCCCCCCCCTTTGGGGATCGTCTATGAATTACGTAATTATTTTTTTCATAGGTTCGATTAACGTGACAAAGCAAACCTATTTGGGAAGTTGAAATTTCGTGCGTTTTCTTAAGGAGAAGGAAGGGGCTGTACAAAACTAAGTTCAGCAATTTATGGACATTATGGCGGCGATCATGTTAAATGACATTAATTTCATGACATTCCGTGATATTTTTTTGTTCTCACTCTCATGCCTCACAATTTGTATTTAGAACAATTTGTTTGACAAAGTACTAGGATCTGAAGGATCATAAAGCATTAAATGTTAATCAAATAATCAGAATTGAAAATAACTTTTGAAAAAGGGTATTAGCAAATTAGAAATCGCAATCCCATGACATTTTTACGTGTACAATAGGGTGGCTCAAATTAGTATGGGAAAAACTTTTTTCAATTTTTTTGATGGGCCGCTCTCTTATTCGATTCTATTTGATGCCCTGATGCTCTGTACAAAATTTCAGCCAAATCGGTCAACGTTTGGGGGGTGCTAAACTCGTTGGAAGTTTATATGTAAAAATGTATGCAAAAACATCCAAAAACAGTGAATTGCAGTTGGACGGGACAACTTACCATGAAGAACTATGATACTCATTCAGATCTTGAAGAATTTAATACAGAACTTTATGCAGAAAACCGCGAGAAGATTAGAGTTTGCCCGGCTAAGTTATTAGCATTTCTATGATGTGGGGTTTGAGCAAATTTCGTTTCTTTTACCTTTGAAAAGAAATAAATTCACCCCTACAACACTCCAGTAAAATGCTAATATCTTTGCCTAATAAACTTTAATCTTCTCGCGGTTTTCAGCATAACATTCTGTATTTAATTCTACAAGAACTGAATGAGTATCATGGTTCTTGATCGTAAATTGTGCCGTCCAACTGCAATTCACTGTTTTAGGATGTTTATGCATACATTTTCCCATATAAACTTCCAACGAGTTTAGCACCGCCCAAACGTTGACCGATTTGGTTGAAATTTTGTCCAGAGCATCAGGGCACCAAATAGAACCGAATAAGAGAGCGGCCCATCAAAAAAATTTAAAAAGTGTTTTTTGAGCCACCCTAGTGTACAAGTTATTCAAAAAATGAGATTAATATATTCTCAAAAAATGTGGACATTCATTGTGGAATGTAAGAATGCTCCATTCTTCCGAAAAGCAAAATTCTTTTAATTTAAATAACAACACTATTTGAATTACTTTTGATTTGTTTTCATGATTTCTACAAGTTATATACAGCATCATTCTTTTTCTGTGTCAAGGTTTAAGTCTTCAATGATATTTTCTTCAATTCCATCAACGATGGAAGATGAGATAAATTCATCTAAAGTATTAGAAGATAAAGAACTTTTGAAAATCTTCAAATATTACAAAATTACGCATGGCATAAGAATAACTAAGTGAAAAATTTTTTCCAACGTCTCCTCGTTATCCAAATCGAGCTTAAAATGGATCTGATTCATGTAAGGCACGAAGGAAAATGTCAACATTTGCCTCTCTTGATCATTTTCTTGCATTATGAGTTCTAAATTTCTTCAACTGTTTATATTGACTTTCCGCTGGTTGTTCAGCCAGTGAACCTCAAAGTGTAGATGAGTGAATAAATATTTCCCTACCATTAGCCAGACATTCATGAACACTAGCAGGAATTTCATACGCTCCGTTCTAACTAAGATATTGTTCGTCTTTACTTTTGCAATAAACATGTCAGGAATTATTGATTCCAGGAGATTTATAAATATTTACATATTATGAAATCTCATATTTAGTTCTCCATCAGTAGCTAATGAATAGCTCAGAAAATTAGGTTTAGAGAATGACTCAAACCACTCAAGCCCCAAACGCATTTCAGCGGAATGGCGACGGAAACAGTAAAATTTGACAGGAAATATATGAGCGAACTGTTAAATCCTTCCGTTACCGTTGTGCTGCATTGCATTGGGGTTTTATTCATTTACTCCTTTGAAAAGTTAATTAAATGAGCTCAAATGGTTATAAATAAAGTCGAAGTTATTACCAATAAATGTATTTTGACCATACCCTTTGAGCGCATAGTTCAGTCTGACCCATTTTCAATAGGGAAACGATGGGACTAGATTTCCCGTCGAATGAAACTTGTTGCGAGAAAATCGGACACAAATAAGTGTCTAAATGGCGATTGCGTTCTTTTGCGCACATACATACAGACGCGCATGCACACACATACAGACATCACCTCAATTCTTCGCGCTGAGTTAGTTGATATATACCACTAGGGGTCTCCGGGCCTTCTATCAAACATTCGTTTTTGGAATGAGCATTAACCTTGGAGTACGAGAGAGGCAAAACACGGTAAAAAACAAATGAAAAAAATCAGAGTGACTTAACTCTGTTAATTGCAAATACTGGCAAGAAATTCTTTCGGGACATTTTAGTCGAAGCTTTGTCCTTGATGTGTATCATAAAAGAACCTGGGATTCCTGAGGAAAAAAAGTTCTTCACTATCAAAGTTGAAAATAGCGTCGTTTTTGAAAAAATATTGCTTCCGCATTTTTTCAATTTTTTTCACAGTGTAACCATTAGTTTTTGCACACCATTTAAAAGCTTATACAATAACCTTTGTAATGATGTATTAACATTGAAGAAAAACATTTAAAAATATTTCAATAAATAGTTGAAAATAAAATATTTTTTCAGAAAATTTGCTAACTTTTTTACCCATTTCTGACTTTGCCACCTTATATCTTTGGAACTAGTGCACCTAGAGACTTCAAATTCAGAATTTCTCTTAATTAGAGTATTGACAATGGAGAGAAAATATTTTAAAATAATTCGGAAGACATGACATTTTCGATTAATGACCGCCCGAAATCCTATAGTGAGCAGGTCATGTGGCAGAACGTCGTCTGCATAAATGTTACATGGCAGGATGTGAAGCTTTCATTCCTGGGATGTTTTGTAGTGTACTAGGAAAATGTTAAATCATGAAAATATGAAGGTACATAATACAGTAATATAAATATATAAAAGCATGAAACATGCAACATAAAAATATAATGTAATAAGAGAATAAAAATTGCTATATGTAAATATAAAAATATGAAAACATGAAATTGAAAAATGAAGATACAAAAATATGAGTACAAAAAAACATAAAAACATGAGAATATGAAAATATTGAAAATTTTAAATATAAAAAGTGATAATAAAGAATAAAATTTTGAAAATATGACGATATGAAGATCTGAAAATAAGATAATATAAAAATATTAAAACACAAAAATATATAACATGGAAATATGAAAGTATAAAAACATATGAAACGGAAATTTGAAAATATGGAAATATGTAAATATGCAAATTATATATGAAAATACAAAATATATGAAAAAAATTAAATATATGAAAATACAAAAGATTAAAATATGGAATTTGAAATTAAAAAATACAAAAGTATAAAAATATGATCATATACAAGAATAACAAATTTGAAGCATGAAAATATAAATGTGAGCATATAAAGGTATAAAAATAGGAAAAACATAAGAATATGGAAAACATAAAAATAATATAATATGATAAAATTATAAAAATATGACAATAAAAAAATACAAAATATAAAAGTTTAAAAATATTAAAACATGAAATATCAAATAAGAAGGTGTAATGTTGAATTTACGTACTTTGCACTTCGCAAGACGCTCCGATCGAATAGAGTTCGCCGCCGTACCAAACTGGCTATCTACAAAACGCTTATAAGACCGGTAGTTCTCTACGGACACGAGACCTGGACGATGCTCGTGGAGGACCAACGCGCACTGGGAGTTTTTGAAAGGAAAGTGTTGCGTACCATCTACACACTTAAAATAAATCGCCGAATTCGGTAAAATTTTACCGAAATCTCAACAGCAGAACTGTTCGGTAAATAATTTTACTGATTTTCGGTGATTTTGACAGTTGAACAATGGAAAAAATTACAGAAAATCTGTAAAATAATTACCTTACAGTTCAGCTGTTGAGATTTCGGTAAAATTTACCGAATACGTTGAATTGAGTTAAGTGTGTATGGTGGGGTGCGGACGGTACATTGAGGAGGCGAATGAACCACGAGTTGCATCAGCTGTTGTGAGAACCATCCATCGTTCACACCGCGAAAATCGGAAGACTGCGGTGGGCCGGGCACGTAGCCAGAATGTCGGACAGTAATCCGGTGAAAATGGTTCTCGACAACGATCCGACGGGAATAAGAAGGCGAGGTGCACAGCGGGCAAGGTGGATCGATCAGGTGGAGGACGACTTGCGGACCCTCCGCAGACTGCGTGGTTGGCGAAGTGCAGCCATGGACCGAGCTGAATGGAGAAGTCTTTTATGTGCAGCACAGGCCACTCCGGCCTTAGTCTGATGATAAATAAAAATGTTGAATTTAAAGAAATATGAAAATATGATAATATAAAAACATAATAAAATAAAACTTTTAATACAGAAAAATAATATACATAAAAGTGTAAGATTTGGAAGGTATAAAATACGTAACTAAAAAAATATGCAATGTAAAAATATAAAATTATAAAAATATGGAAACTTAAAAAAATAAAATGTAAAAATATGAAAAATAAATAGAGTGAAATATGAAAAATAAGTATAATGAAATATGTAAAATAAATAAACTACTATAAATTATTTCGTGGACTGGAAACTAGTGATACTCATGTTTCCTTTGAAATCTCTGTCCAGATTGCTATCAGAAATCAAGGTGGGTGTAGTCCTTAATTTCAATCTATGACAAAAATGACAAAAGCATTAGAATAACTTTTCCTGGCCACGCTTATCTGTACCGTCACTAGGGAGAGAAGGAATAAGAACCACGGAGTTGGATATTGGGAAGGTATTCGTTGGGTCAGGATGTGCCTGTAGCTGGCAATGTGACCATGGTAGAACTTACCCCGTAACACACCACGAAGAGGTGTCTACCCAGCGTTACGGGTATTATCGAAGACGGTGTTAATAAATAAATAAATAAAAATATATTAAGTTTTTTTAGTGGAATGTATTAAACCGTCTAAGACTAAATGGACAGTACTTAATTCGTCTTAAACGGTTTAAATAAATAAATAAATAGAAACTGCGTAAACCATCGCATCGGCATAGGGAAATATATCGAGATATTGAACATCGAGATGTAGAGAGTCGACTGTATTTCTAACTAATCGGGGCGGATCCAAAACAATGGAGACGCATGGTTTCTAATTCCACTCTCCCAACTAGAGATGCGTGTTCAGATCCGGAACCGTTCAAATGATCCGGATCTCCAATGTGAGTGAATGATTCGTAGATAACTTTTTAAAAGACCCGGTTCACCAGATCAGTAAAATTCGTGCATTTAAAGAGGAATGACAAATTGAAAAGAAAATTGTAAGTACTCTTTACATGTTATATATGATTGTTAGCGAGAAAGGGAGGAAATATTGTATGATTGTGTCAAAAGAGTGAGCCTGAATGACAGCCGCTACGCCATTTTGCATTTTCCTCATGTTTAGTTCAAAAGATCCGGATCATTAAAGTGAATGACCCAGATCTGATCCGTTCAGCGAAGTGATCCGTTTTGCCCATCTATACTCCCAACGCTATGTGATGGATAGTTTTTTCCATACTACGCATAATTCATCTTTTTGTTATATAGGTATCCAAATTCGTACCTTATGGTAAAGCCATTACAGCTTCGCTCACCGGCTCCCATCGCTAACATCATTCATCATTACGCTGCTGTTTTACATCGCGTGCGATAATGAATACATTACACAAAAACCATCCACGGTAACTACCATGCTATATAGGTAGGTACCTATGCCGGTGGACTCACGCTATGGAGCATAAGCAGCAGCTGTTACTGCCACATAAATGACAGCAGGGATTATTTCGCTAAATTACGCTGGTTTCTGCATTCTAACTTGTTTCAGCGTTTGTCAAACGCTACTGGTTGGGGTATGATTTATTTCCCAGTTTTTTTGGGTTTCAAAATTAAAAAGAGTTGAATTATTTCCAGAGTTTAATTTAATAAGAACGAATTAGATTAGATTGAAACAAATAAATGAAGGCTTGTTATTTGCTATCTAATATAGATGCCAATAATTATAGCTGAGTGCGCAAATGTAATACATACATCTCATATAGATATGATATGCTGGGTGACGAAGTGTTAAACCACGCTGAAAAAAAAATGAAATGAACCGCGAGGTAGTAACGTGGAAGTTTAATCTAAAAATAATGTGTACCTGATTTTAGCCCATATTTTAATTCCACAATTCTATTTGTAATGTGGTGGTTTATGGCAAAGTTAATAATTGGCCAGTAAAAATCTCAACTTCGAATTGCAGAACAACATTTTTAAAAGCTTTAGAATTACAGGATTCGGTCAGAATCCTTACAAGATTCGGTCGAAAGCCATGCAGGATACGGTAGGAATCCTTAAAAAAATCGGTCCAAATCCCTACAGGTAGGAACCCTTTAAAAAAAATCAGTAGGAATCCTTACAGGAGTTAATCGGAATTCCTACAGGATTCGGTTGATATCCACACAGGATTCGATCGGAATCCTTACAGTGTCTCTTAATACTTGAGTACACTGGATTTTGTTTTTACACTATTCACATTTTTTCACTTTTGTACTCGTTCTGAACGTTTAACGCATATTAATTATCATGTGATTTTTCTTTGATTTATTCTGGATTTTTTGAAACATGTTGCGAAGATTTTGGTGGTAAGTTGAAGCCAAAACGATCAAAAATACGAGCGAAAAAAAATCGTGTAAAAACAAAATCCTGTGTATATATATTAAGGCGCAGTTGTATGGAAAAACACAAACTTCATCCAAACAAGCAAGGTCAGGTATCAGGTCAAGGTTTTTCTGCATCGTTTTGGGACCCCAATCAACTGTGCAAAATATGGACTAGATTATAGTTGCGTCCTGGCTTTCTGCAACGCGTTTTAAATTAATTATTAATTTAATAGGGGAACTGTTCCGATCTTCATCTCACTGTACATATATCCATCTCATCGCTTAACAAAGAAATACGCCACCAAATTCGTCGCTTCTTATTGTCAACATGCGTGCTCACTGCTGAAAAAAATCACAAAAATAATAAACAAACCTAATTCCTTTCCATTGCTTTGTTTTCGATCGGATGGAAATAGGGGCTATGAGATGAAGTGGCGAACCGTTCCCCTATTTATTTATTTTTTCATTTTTACTCTTAACAGCTTCAATTTATCGTCAATCGCGTGACTTAACCTAATTTATACTAAGGGCTAATCGTTGCAACAGAAGATTGCAACATTTTTGTCTAAAATTGGAAATTATTTTGATGGACTGTCAATGTCTCAATATTAGAAATTCTATGAAGTTCATTGGTACTATACCACGGAGGCAACTCCAGAATCATTTTCAAAACTTTATTTTGAATCCTCTGGAGTGCCTTCTTTCTGGTATTGCAGCCACTAGTCCATATTGGCATACAACATGGCTGGTCTAAAAAATTGTTTGTAAATCAAAAATTTGTTCTTAAGACAAAGTTTTGATTTTCTGTTTATGAGTGGATATAGACACTTAATATATTTGTTACATTTGGCTTGTTTTTGATCTAGCAGAAGTCCTAAACATTTAGCTTCGCTAGACCAATTAATTGGAGCCCCATTCATAGTGATAATATGTCTGCTAGAAGGTTTCAAATAAGAAGCTCTCGGCTTATGTGGAAAAATTATAAGCTGAGTTTTGGAAGCATTCGGGGAAATTTTCCGTTTTTGCAAGTGAGTGGAGAAAATATCAAAACTTTTTTGTAATCTACTACAAATGACTCGAAGGCTTCGCCCTTTGGCTGAAAGGCCCGTGTCATCTGCAAAAAAAAAAAAATTGACACACTGGTGGTAAATCAATTAAGTCATAAGTAAAAATTTTATACGATATGGGCCCCAGTAAGCTGCCTTGGGGAACATCAGCTCTTACAGGTGATCTATAAGATTAAAAATTCTGATAGTTTACCTGCAGTGAGCGATCTGATAAATAATTTTGGATCAGTTTAATAATGTTCAGAGGAAATTTTAAATTCATCAATTTTGCAATCAAACCTTCATGCCAAACATTGTCAAATACTTTCCCTATATCAAGATGAGCAACTCCAGTCGAATATCTTTCAGATTTGTTGAGTCGAATTAAATTCGTAACTCTTAATAACTGATGAGTGGTTAAAAGTCCATGACGAAAACCAAATTGCTCATCAGCAAATATAGAATTGTCATTAATATGAACCATCATTCTATTTAAAATAATCTTTTCAAACAGTTTGCTTATTGAAGGAAGCTTACTGATTAGGCGATAACTAGAAGCCTTAGCTGGATTTTTGTCCGGTTAAAAAATGGAACAACTTTGGTGTTTTTCCATTTATCTAAAAAATATGCCAAATGAAAACATTTGTTAAATAAATTAACCAAAAAGGATAAAGAGCTCTCAGGAAGTTTTTTGATAAGTGTGTAGAAAATACCATCGTCACCCGGGGCTTTTAAATTTTTATTTTTTTTAGTAATATATCTCACTTCATCCAAATTAGTTCCCAACAAAGGATCAAATTCACATTTCATATTTAGGAATTACAATGCCTCTGGCTTCGACAATTAAATTTGTCAAAGATACGAGAGCATTATCAATATAACTTTTGGTATCGAGAGGAATATCAACATCAAAATTTCTACCGATATACGTTTTACATAAATCCCAATCAGCACTATGATAATTAAAAGTAGAGCTGATTGGATTGTTTATGGCTTCTTGTGTTCTGTGTTCTGTCAAAATTATTCAAGAATTCAGCCATAGTCCTTACTCGTAGTCCTCACAGGATTTGTTCCAAATCTTCTATGGATAAATTTGTTACTTGAATGGAATTTGTTCAAAACTTATACGAAATTCGTTTTAGAACTGTTTTTATTTAGAACTATCAAGATGCAGAATTTAAACCAGTCACCTTCAAGCTAATAAAGCAATTTATTCTCAACCAGTTATAGTCATGCAATTCAGTACATTCAAAGCATATGATATGATAAACACCAGCGCACGATGACTACAATGTTCTCATCCGATTCAGACACGTCAACCAGGCAGTCCGTGGTGAGAAAATGAAGCTTCACACTTTATTTACTATCCTGAACAAAAGGTTCCCACTCAAAATCGCATTTTCCGCAACGGTTCAGACTTGATGGAAAGCATGGTTAAATGTGCAGAGAAAACACCCCGGGAAAGAAATCCTGTCTGAGCAAATTATCCATGCTCTACCGGGCAGGCCAAGCACAGCGAGCGTTTGTTCGCCGGAGTGTACGTTGATGGACGAACATATGCAGTAATGTAATCACATTTCCTACTGGCACTCGCTTTCATTATACAGCGAAATAGTGTTTGCCACGCTCGCTCGCTGGTGCAAATTGCACACGCAACAGGAGAAATATAGCATCATTTAATTACACCGAACGCAAAGTAAATGAGAGACGTTCCTCAAGCGAAGGTTTTTGAAGACGTCGAAATGAACGCGCTTGTATGAAGTAATGATTTTACGCAAATGTTAAGGATCAAACATCACACTTAAGCGCATTGACATACGGCTAATTTACATCATTAACAAATATTTAGTCAAAATAGTCGAATCATTCTAATGCTTTCAATTTTTTATAGACTGCGTAGTGAAAGAAACGCCTATTCTATAGAAATAAAATATTTTGCCTTTCTCATACAACAAAGTTGTACCGATAGGCTATTATTTCACTCCAAAAATGAACTTTTTATAGAAGGATCGGAGACCCATAGTGTCATATACCTGTCTGTCTGTCCGTGTGTATGCGTGTGTGTACAAAATTTACGTAAAACATTAGCCAACCTTGCAAATAGTAATATGTAGTTAACTGATTTTCTTGCAAACAGTTGTATTCAACAGGGAGATAAAGTCTAGTTGATCAATATCGAATTTAAAAACGATCGGCCATGGCGTTCAAAAGTCATGAAGAAAATGGTGATTCCATCTATAAAGTTTGGTGTCTTGGCTAAATGCGAGACATGCAGTATGCACGCCTGTAGCTGGCCTTCAACATATTAGGTAAAAAGGTTAGGTTAAAAAAGGTTTAAAAAATGAGCCAGGTAAGGTTAAGAAATGAGCCATTCACTACGTAGCATAACTCAATTATAAAATCCGAGGTCGACAATAGGTTGCTTCTCAAACATAACTGCTCTACTACGATTTCCATTCCACGAAAGGATAATAAGCAACTGAAGTAAACATCATAAACCATCGAATCGATTCACCACGATAGATGCAAATCTAAATAATTAGCTTAATTATTTCACGCTTCCAATGAATAAACTTAATTAGCGTAGCATCATTCGAGATGGCTTTATCAATTTTACACTTCCAGCACTTGAGAAACTGCTTTGCTATTCAATTACCATCTTGCATTGCTTCTTCATGCCCAGCTTTAAGGCTCTTTCGAGTATTATATTTAGCTAATTTTCGCAGTCATTACCGCTCTATGTTCACCGCCCACTACTGAAAGTTACCCAACTTGAATATTGACACTTATGCTTAACATCGACTCTTATAAAACAAGCAACACTCAATCACCAATTTACACGCCCTCCCGATGGTGCTTCGCCAAGGCATCTTCTTCGGGTGCTTCCACAGTCGATGGTCACTAGATGTGAAATTCTGATAAATAAATGGAATATTTTTAAGATGGTAGAGGGCCACATTACTCTTCAGAGTTTAAATCCGATCAGGTTATTTTGGCTGAGGGTTCTTATATGGGCGGAGTAAAATTCAAGGTACCGTGAGGGACCAAAATCCGTAAAGCATCGAAATTCGTCCACCGCTTGAGATAACAATAAAATAAAGGAAGTTCAGTAATTAAGGCTCAAGGCTCCATAACTCTGTTTTGAAATTTGATGACGTTATTGCTTGTTAGTATTGGTGATGCAACTAGTACGAAAAAGTGCCGAAAATTTGAGGTGGGTGGAAATGGGGTGGTAAAAGCTTGTCAGCTGCTACATAATGTTGCCAGATGCAACAAAATGTTTACTTTTGAGCATTTATGAAATATTTTTTATATGGAAACTTATTTTAAAATTCTTCATACACCACTGGGTATTCAACATACAAGTGTTAGGAAAGCAGAGTGTATGTAATCAAGAGTGGCGACTAGTGCCGCATTTGACAGGTCTCCTGCTCGTTTGGAACATGATTTTGTATGGGAATGACAGATAAATTTTGTTCCCATTCGGACAGTGTCGCCACTCTTAATTACATACACTCTGGGGAAAAGTACAGTAAAACACTTTGATTCTCCGAATATTTATATTTTATCCGGTAAAATTTCGTGCACCGAGCACACTGAGACAGTTTCCCAAATTAATGTATGACGAAATTAAGTATTTTTTTATTCTTCATCCGCAGACTGTTTGTTTGCTGCTGCGTGCGTGCTGCATGCGTGAGTCTCTTGCCATCCATCCACACTTTCTTGTGCGCAGTGCAAATAGAACAGAATCGAGTTTTAGGCTGTGGCAAACAGCCTTGAAAGAGTGCTAGCCACAGATACTGATTTATTGGTTCTAATCTGTAAAATGAGTAAGGAATAATGAAATGTATATTTGCCACCAAAACCGATTATACGTTGAGAAATTATTCTACGAAAACATTGATTGTGGGGGGAGAAAATAGTAAAAGTATGCGCTGTCGTCTGCTTGGTCGAGGCTGCTTGGCTGCCGTAGTTTTGTTTTTTTTTACTGCATGGTAGGATGAATAGTACGGTTAAATTAAATGTCAACCATTCTCCACCCTGCCAACAGAAGCTTGCATAATCTTTTCTTTTTTTCTGGTTGATTTGATTAATTCGACAAACCGCAATAATTATTTGATTAAATAAATCTGGCAACGATGAAATGATGATTCTTTTCTTGTATATGCATAAAGTTGTTTGCGTGTCGACTAGCATATTCGATGTATTGTTTTGATATTTCTAAGTTGCTTCGCCGAGATTTTGAGCGCACTATTTCACCTAATGCGGTAGTAAATTTGGGTGTTCCGAATTTTACAACATTCACAATACGGCCGTCAAATTTGTCTCTCACTCTCACTTCAAATTTTTTAAAGCAGTTTTCGTTGGTTTTTCGACATGAAGTGTAGAAATTGGTGTTCAACATCAAAGACAAAAGTGAAAGTTAGGTAGTGAATTATGTTTAGTTGTGATAAAATCAAGAAAACGGCGGGAAAAGAACAAGTGAAAAACTGAGTGCATGTTCAAAATAAGTGTATGGGTGTGTTTCGATCGTTCGGAGTTGGTGTGTGTACAATTAGTATACGAAAATTTGTTATAGAAAAAAGCAGTTTTAAGCGCTTTTCAGTCAAATAATTAATAATTAATTTGCTAGGTGAGTGAAAAATTCATATAAGTATACCATGAATATACGTTGACAGAGGTAAGTTGGTGAATAGCGGTGAAATAATAAATTTTGGCTAAAATTGCATTAGTATTAGTGCAAATGAGAACAAAATCATCTTCATCATCAAATTGATTACGGTTTATAGAGCCTTAATCTATATACATAAAAATGAATTTCTGTCTGTCTGACCCTTATAGACTCGGAAACTACTGAACCGATCGGCGTGAAATTTTGTATGCAGAGGTTTCTGGGGCCGGAGAAGGTTCTTAAGATGGTTTGAGACCCCTCCCCTTTTTGGAAAGGGGGGCTCCCATACAAATGAACCAGCAATTTCTGCATGACTCGAGAACTAATCAGACAATAGATCAATTCTAGACGAAACAAAGTTCGTCGGGTCTGCTAGTTTATGAATAATTCATCTTATCATGTTCATATACTTGACAGTAAGCTTTTTGGCTATTGAAATGAAAAGTAAGCTTTGAAATTAAAACAAAATAACAAAAATAAAAAACAACTCGCCACCCAGCAAACGCGGATTTTCAGGTGCCATTCGTTTGCCTATTCACAATAACTGTTCAAAAAGTGATTGTATTTAAATTACAAATTGCAGTGAACTAAATAAGATCATCGAAATATAGCTATTCACAGTGGTAGATTAGTCAATCGATCTCCATTAATTCAAATATTCAGTTCAAAAACAGCTGTACGGATTTTGATTCTTTGATTCAAATTCCGTTCACGGTGGACAGATTCCGATTCAGGAGGAAATGATTTAATTCATTATTTTATCATGTTTTTCGTAGTTTATCTATACATATAAAAATGATTTTCTGTCTGTCTGAACCTTATAGACTCCGAAACTACTGAACCGATCGGCGTGAAAATTTGTATGCAGAGGTTTTTGGGGCCGAGGAAGGTTCTTAAGATGGTTCGAGAGCCCTCCCCCTTCGGAAAGGGTGGCTCCCATACAAATGAAACACCAATTTCTTCATAACTCGAGAACTAATTAGAGAATAAATCAATTTTAGGCGAAACAAAGTTCGTCGAAGTAGAACGTGTTATATGCATTTGATTTGTATTTTCTAGAGACTTTCACATATACAGTGATTAAGTGTACGGATTTTGATGAAGTGTACGGATTTTGATTGGGGGCAGCAGGGACTATGTCCAAGGGCTTGACGATCCCTCCCCAGGCCATCTGCGAGTTGTGGCGCCTGCCTAGGATGTGGTGGGGTTTGACAGTGGGCCCTGTTAAACCTCTATAAAAAGCTGCATGTATCCGCAAGTAAGCTCCGCCAATGCGACCGTGTGCCGCTCGAAGCGCACAAGCGCAAGTCCTGGTGTCAGGTGGGACACAAAACAGACCTGACACGACAGCCCTCCGACGAGACAGGAGGTTTGCGCAGGCCCAATAAGCCGCCTTTCAAAACAACCATTACGAACAACATAGAAGATAATACGACTTGATCCAATCGGCAACGACCTAGGCGACGAATAAAGGATCACGATTGGAAGCTTGGAACATGGAACTGCAAGTCGCTAGGCTTCGCAGGTTGCGATAGGATAATCTACGATGAATTACATCCCCGCAACTTCGATGTCGTAGCGCTGCAAGAAATCTGCTGGACAGGACAGAAAGTGTGGAAAAGCGGGCATCGAGCGGCTACCTTCTACCAAAGCTGTGGCACCACCAACGAGCTGGGAACCGGCTTCATAGTGCTGGGAAAGATGCGCCAACGCGTGATTGGGTGGCAGCCAATCAACGCAAGGATGTGCAAGCTGAGGATAAAAGGCCGTTTCTTCAACTATAGCATCATCAACGTGCACTGCCCACACGAAGGGAGATCCGACGACGAGAAAGAAGCGTTCTATGCGCAGCTGGAGCAGACATACGATGGATGCCCACTGCGGGACGTCAAAATCGTCATCGGTGACATGAACGCTCAGGTAGGAAGGAGGAAATGTATAGACCGGTCATCGGACCGGATAGTCTGCATACCGTATCGAACGACAACGGCCAACGATGCATAAACTTTGCAGCCTCCCGCGGAATGGTAGTCCGAAGCACTTTCTTCCCCCGCAAGAATATCCACAAGGCCACATGGAAATCACCTAATCAAGTAACGGAAAACCAAATCGACCACGTTCTAATCGACGGCAAATTCTTCTCCGACATCACGAACGTACGCACTTACCGCAGTGCGAATATTGAATCCGACCACTACCTCGTCGCAGTATGTCTGCGCTCAAAACTCTCGACGGTGATCAACACGCGTCGGGGCTACAAGACGGTAGACTAGCCCAAGACTACGCGCAGCAGCTGGAAGTGGCACTCCCAACGGAAGAGCAGCTAGGCGCAGCATCTCTTGAAGATGGCTGGAGAGATATTCGATCCGCCATTGGAAGCACCGCAACCGCTGCACTAGGCACGGTGGCTCCGGATCAGAGAAACGACTGGTATGACGGCGGATGTGAGCAGTTAGTTGAGGAGAAGAATGCAGCATGGGCGAGATTGCTGCAACACCGCACGAGGGCGAACGAGGCACGATACAAACGGGCGCGGAACAGACAAAACTCGATTTTCCGGAGGAAAAAGCGCCAGCAGGAAGATCGAGACCGTGAAGAGACGGAGGAACTGTACCGCGCTAATAACGCACGAAAGTTCTATGAGAAGTTGAACCGTTCACGTAAGGGCCACGTGCCACAGCCCGATATGTGTAAGGACATAGACGGGAACCTTCTTACGAACGAGCGTGAGGTGATCCAAAGGTGGCGGCAGCACTACGAAGAGCACCTGAATGGCGATATGGCAGACGACGGTGGCGGTATGGTAATGAACCTAGGAGCACGCGCGCAGGACATGCGACTTCCGGCTCCGAATCTCCAGGAAATCCAGGAGGAGATCGGCCGGCTGAAAAACAACAAAGCCCCTGGAGTTGACCAACTACCAGGAGAGCTGTTTAAACACGGTGGTGAAGCACTGGCTAGAGCGCTGCATTGGGTGATTACCAAGGTTTGGGAGGATGAGGTTCTGCCGCAGGAGTGGATGGAAGGTGTCGTGTGTCCCATCTACAAAAAGGGCGATAAGCTGGATTGTAGCAACTACCGCGCAATCACATTGCTGAACGCCGCCTACAAGGTACTCTCCCAAATTTTATGCCACCGACTAGCACCAACTGCAAGAGAGTTCGTGGGGCAGTACCAGGCGGGATTTATGGGTGAACGCTCTACCAAAGACCAGGTGTTCGCCATACGTCAGGTATTGCAGAAATGCCGCGAATACAACGTGCCCACACATCATCTATTTATCGACTTCAAAGCCGCATATGATACAATCGATCGGGACCAGCTATGGCAGCTAATGCACGAAAACGGATTTCCGGATAAACTGATACGGTTGATCAAGGCGACGATGGATCGGGTGATGTGCGTAGTTCGAGTTTCAGGGCATTCTCGAGTCCCTTCGAAACCCGTAGAGGGTTACGGCAAGGTGATGGTCTTTCGTGTCTGCTATTCAACATCGCTTTGGAGGGAGTAATACGAAGGGCAGGGATTGACACGAGTGGTACGATTTTCACGAAGTCCGTCCAGTTATTTGGTTTCGCCGACGACATTGATATCATGGCACGTAACTTTGAGAGGATGGAGGAAGTCTACATCAGACTGAAAAGCGAAGCTAAACGGATTGGACTAGTCATCAACACGTCGAAGACGAAGTACATGATAGGAAGAGGCTCAAGAGAGGTCAATGTGAGTCACCCACCACGAGTTTCTATCGGTGGTGACGAAATCGAGGTGGTTGAAGAATTCGTGTACTTGGGCTCACTGGTGACCGCCGATAACGATACCAGCAGAGAAATTCGGAGACGCATAGTGGCTGGAAATCGTACGTACTTTGGACTCCGCAAGACGCTTCGATCGAATAGAGTTCGCCGTCGTACCAAACTGACTATCTACAAAACGCTTATAAGACCGGTAGTTCTCTACGGACACGAGACCTGGACGATGCTCGTGGAGGACCAACGCGCACTGGGAGTTTTCGAAAGGAAAGTGTTGCGTACCATCTATGGTGGGGTGCAGATGGCGGACGGTACGTGGAGGAGGTGAATGAACCACGAGTTGCATCAGCTGTTGGGAGAACCATCCATCGTTCACACCGCGAAAATCGGAAGACTGCGGTGGGCCGGGCACGTAGCCAGAATGTCGGACAGTAATCCGGTGAAAATGGTTCTCGACAACGATCCGACGGGAACAAGAAGGCGAGGTGCACAGCGGGCAAGGTGGATCGATCAGGTGGAGGACGACTTGCGGACCCTCCGCAGACTGCGTGGTTGGCGAAGTGCAGCCATGAATCGAGCTGAATGGAGAAGTCTTTTATGTGCAGCACAGGCCACTCCGGCCTTAGTCTGATGATAAAAAAAAAAAAAAATTTGATGCCCCACAGTTTAGGATTTTAAATTATCAAAAACACTCTTGTTAGCTTCGTGAATGTTATGGCGTTTTAAGCCAGAGTTTCATGACTTTTTTCATTCGAGAAAGCTCCTAGATAGAATGTAATGATTGTTGATTCGATTTGTGATTTATGACTCTGACGCTATGCTACTTCTTCTTATTCCTATTGGCATTACATTCCTCACTGGGACATTGCCGCCTCGTAGCTTAGTGTTCATTAAGCACTTCCACAGTTGTTAACCCTTTCCCACCCATGGTGTCTGTAGAGCACCATCAAATTTTGCACCTTCTAAACTTCATCGAATTGTTTCAACACCAACAAGTAATATTTGGCACATGTTGACAGTGTCATTAGATTGCAAATATCAAGTAACTATTGATTTATAATCAAACACTTCTTTTCGTTTTTCATTAATTTAGGCTATGCCAAATAACTTTTGTTTCAGCATTTTTCTCAAAAACGATTCCTTCCTATTGAAATCTTTGAAAAAAGTCTTGGGCGGAAAAGGGGCATTCGTTTAACATAAGGTTAACATTCATGCCCAGGGAAGTCCGGGAATCGATCCCAGCCACCTTCTGCATGGTCTTGCTTTATAGCCGCGCATCTTACCGCACGGCTAAGAAACGGCTCTATGCTACTTACCCATACGAAGTTCTGGATTTTCTTCAAAACATAGTTGTAAAGCGGAGCATCGGCAATGATTCTCTTCGCAATTCTTGACGCATCGCTTGCTCTTATATTCTTCTTAGTTTTGTTAAAAAAATGTCATTTTCCACCAATAATAGTTCAACTCCAATGGTTACCTGTTAATATTCTTGTCAAACATTTGGACCCTTCGCTTTTTTTCCAGTAGGGTGGGAATCTGCATCCAGACACCGATGAGCTACCGGTGAACTGGGTTAGCTGCCGCCGACCCGCTAAAACCACCCTGTTCACAGACCCTGAGTCTCCCCGGAACAGTCTTGCGGCTTAACTTCTGGGAGGGGTCCGTGCGACTACGCACGCCCACATACTAGCTACCCACTAGCTTCAACTCTCAACTAGCTACCCACTAGTTTCTCTAACTCGTGACTAGCTACCCGCTAGTACCTCACCCTCCTGACTAGCTACCCACTAGTCAGCGCTATCCGACTGCTGCTCGGCGCTGCAAGATGCTGGAAATCTGAGTGGTATCGGCCGAGGCCGCGTTCCACTTTTCAACCTCTTGACACATCCTCTGGATAATATTATCCGGGGTAGAGTCCCTCCCGCACACCTCAAACATTCCGCTCCTAACATCGACGAACCGAGGACATACGAATAGTACGTGCTCGGCAGTTTCGTCGACCCCTGGGCAGTCCGGGCAGACGGGAGAGTCCGTATGACCGCGCATTTCGAAACTCTCCCCGTCTTCCCGTATGACTAGTCCAATGGGTAACATACACGCAATCACACAAGCTGCATCCCGTGATACCGTGCGGTAGGCACTTATTACTCTGAGGCACGCTAGCCTGTGTACACTCTCCAGCTTCTGCAGGTTACGTTCGACGCTAAGCGCCGAGGCCCAAGCTGGGCCGCCGTATCTAAGGATTGATACGGCAACCCCAGCTTATAACCTGCGTCTGCTGAAGCGCATCCATTCCTCTACTATAGCGATCGCGTGGGCCGCCGTCAGTTCCACCTCAACAATCGACTCTCCGTAAACTTCCAGCGTTATGTCGTCAGCGAAGCCAACGATCTTAACACCTGGGGCGAACTTCAGTCTTAAAACACTGTCGTACATAGTGTTCCATAGCACCGGGCCCAGGATAGATCCCTGAGGGTCTCCTGCGGTGATAGAAGCACTACCCTCCCCTTCATCGGTCTCGTATAAGAGTACGCGATTCTGGAAATAGCTTTCCAAAATGTTGTACAGGCCCACCGGAATGCCCAACCGGAGTAACGAGAGCGCGATGGCATCCCAGCTTGCGCTGTTGAATGCATTCTTGACGTCGAGCGTCACAATCGCACAGAATCGAGTTCCTCTCCGCTTGCGTTGTATCGCTACTTCCGCAGTTTTCGCAACCGAGTTGATAACTTCCACCGTGGACCTACCCTTACGAAACCCAAACTGATTGCTTGACAGGCCGTTCGTACCTTCGATGGACGGTCAGCCTGTTGAGGATGATCCTCTCAAGCAACTTCCCCATGGTGTCCAATAGGCAGATTGGTCTGTACGCCGATGGGTCACCGGGTGATTTCCCAGGTTTCAGCAACAGCACCAGCTTCTGTCTCTTCCTCCTATCGGGAAAACTGCGCTCGTCAAGGCATCTCTGCATGGCTGTCCTGAACATGTCTGTGTTAGCCATGATTGCTGCCTTCAGAGCGAGGTTTGGCTTTCCGTTGGGCCGCGGAGCTTTGTTCGTGTCGAGGGTTCGGGCCACCGCAAGCAACTCTTCGTTCGTCACCGCTGCCACTTCAGCCGCATTCGCGTTCTGCGGTCTGGAGGTGGCCAAGGACTAGTGGCATGGGACGGGAAGAGAACCTCGAAAATGCGATTCAACCTTTCCGGCGACCGTTCGGGAGGCGCCAGCCCCCCTCTGATCTTCGCCATTACTATCCTGTAGGCATCGCCCAAGGATTAGCATTGGCGTTCAGGCATAGGTTGTCAAAACACTTTCTCTTACTACTACTGATGGTCATGTTATGGGCCAACTTCGCAGCTTTGAACGTCAAGCGGCATTCATCCCTTAGCTGCTCAGAGCGAGCTCTCTGCATCCTTCGCCTAGCCATAAGACAGGTTGACCGAAGATCTGCGATTGCTGCGCTCCACCAGTATGCTGGAAGTCTACCGTTCCTCGGTGGTGCCCTCCTCCGCATGCTGGCATCGCATGCACGTGACAGGACAGCTATCAGTACGTCTCCTGTAAGACTGTCGGTGTTACCCTCCAGGCCCAGTGCCGCGGTGAAAACTTCGCTGTCGAAGCTTTGGGCCTTCCACCCACGGACCTGACGGGGATTCCTCAACCTCGGTTGCTGCACACCACAGCTGATCATGTAGCGGATGGCTAGGTGATCGCTGTGGATGTAGCCCTCATCGACCCTCCAGTTTAGTCTACAGGGCAGAACGTAACATCAATGAACGACTTCACCCCATTCCTACGGAAAGTGCTGGTTGAGCCGTCATTGGCTAACATGACCTCCAACTTTGCCAGAGCCTCTAGCAAAGCTTGACCTCTCTGATTGGTGCAGCGGCTTCCCCACTCCACCACCCAAATATTGAAGTCCTCCGCTATGACAACCGGCTTCCGACCTACGAGGTCGGGCGATAGCCTATCGACCATCCGGGTGAATTGCTCTATTGGCCACCGTGGTGGGGAATAGCAGGTACAATAGAACACCCCGTTGATCTTAGCTCGATCTGATCTTAGAACACCCCGTTGATCGACAGGTGTGTGTACGACCACTTGGACCGGGAACCGGCCCGTTGTGCAGATCGCCGCCATCTTGGAGTCGTCCGCGACCCAGTTTTCGTTATTGGCAGTGACACGGTAAGGATCTGCAAGAATAGCGACGTCGGTCTCTGACTCAGAGACCGACTGCCACAGCAGCTGCTGTGCAGTAGCACAATGGTTAAGATTCAGCTGTGCTACCCGCACGGCGACTTCTTATTGCCACCACCGAAGGGACAAGTAGGTCCACCCATAACATGGTTACGGGCTTGCTTCCTACTAGCGCAGATAAGGCACCTTGGTGCTTTATCGCAGGCCTGCGCAAAATGTCGCTCCCCTCCACAACGACGACACAGGTTACTTCGGTCCGGCCCCTTGCATTCCCATAACTTGTGACCGAATTCGAAGCACCTAAAACACTTTTCGACTAAAGGTGGCTAGAATATGCTTACTGGGCATATTGACCATCCAACCTTCAGTTTCCCGACCGCTAGGACCTTTTTGCCGTCCGCTACCGGTAACTTGAACCAAGCTACCTGCGTGCCAAAGGGCCCACCTCTAAGACGAATAGAAGACCGCTCGACTTCTATATCGCACTGCGCCTTTAACGATGAAATGAGGTCCTCTGCCTCAGTGACCTTGTCCAGCTGTTTACACCGGAGGGTCACCTCGGTGCCCAGGGACCTCACTTCCACTCCCTCACCCAGAACCTCCTGGGCCAACCTCTTATAAGCTTTTCGGCACCTCGCATGGCCTTAAGGACATCGGCGTACCTCTCTTTGTCGGCCAACAAGGCCTCACCTCTGTCCCTAAGTTTCCTTGCGGGGTGAGGACCCTCTTCCCTCTTCTTAACTCTGCTAACGAGCTGCCAGGGATTTTCGGTCCGCTGAGCAGCCGTCGCAGAGTGGCTACCGTTACCCTAGGGTTTAGTATTCTGGGCCGCACCGTTGCCCTTCCCTCGTGGTTTCGCCTGATTGGGTGCTCTCTCTCGACGATCGGGCGCCCTATCGAGCTCGACCGTACCGCTGTCCGTAACAGTTAGGCGCCGCTTAACCAGTACTGGAAAAGGTCGTGATCGTCATAAGACAGAGAGCAAAGCGCCTTTTTCTATTTCAGGCGATCAAATGAAACAATCGTGGGTACTTTGATCAATTTCGCAGGCAGTCATGAAAGGATGTTGTGCTTTATTTTAAAATTTAAATTTCTAAGTTGTTTTAATAGATACATGCGAAAAATAGTGACTAGTCGATAAAACAATCATACTTCTTTAATTCACCGAGTTGAAAGTGAAAATAAACACAAAAATAAAGCAGATATTGCACACTTTCATGACCTGTCACGGAACAAATATTTTTTGAGATTTTTGTAGCACGCCATTCATCCTTCGCGTTTCAATAGATTTTGAAAGGGGCAGATATGTAAACATCGCGTGACATCTCTTATTGAAAATGAGAAATTCCAGTACTGTGCTTAACGTTACCTGACCGACCTTCTGACTGCTGCCGAGCGCGTTTGGAGCGCGCCGCAGTCCCTCCCTCGCCGACACTCGAGGTGGTGCCAATCACCTCTTACATCGAGACCTTCCCTCCAAGAAAGGAGAAGGGTTCTGCCGGAGTAGGTGTCTCCTCCTTCTCGCTTCCTACCTCCCTCCTGGTGAGCGTGCCATGTTCGCGTTTTACCGCTTGAACCGACTGTCGAAGTACCAGAAGTTTCTGTTTCAGATCCCCTCTGATATTGTTTCGACCGCTCGTGAGCTCGATGATCTCATCGAGCTGCTTGGCGACTAACCGGATACCGGTTAGAGGCTCGCCTGGTGTGTTGACTGCCTGTACATCGCTCTGGCTGTCAACCCCTCCCGCTGGGGTAGTGCTAGTCCCGTACAAACTAGCTACTACCTCAACACCGTTCTCCTCCCTAGTGGGAGGAGATCTCGCTAGACCCCTATTTGTGAAGGGATCTTTTGGGTTAGAAATTTAATTTACTTTCATATAGGTAACACGAAAGTTGAATTATTTTGATTAAAAAAACATGTGTAGATGAGGAGCCTAACATATAGTTTTTCAAAACTCTAACCCTACGTATTTAAAAGTTTTCAACGTATCATTGTTAATAACATTTTAAAAGCATTTTAAAATATACTTCCTATACTTCACCATGTTGAACGTGTGATTTCACGCACATGTCCGTCGCCTCTAGATGGCAACAGCGCGGCTGCGTCAAAGCGAATTAGTCCAGCCTCGTTAACGTAGACGACTAAGACTGTGTCAACATTATATTTTCAATGCCTTCTGTTCACTGCCCTTCTACGCATAGTTGTCCCATGTTAGTTTTTGTGGATTTTGACTTTTCACCATAGAACAGTCTATTTTGATGTATACTTTTAGAAAACTCTAACAGATTTCGAACTTTGTTCGGAAAATTATTGAAAACAACATCAAGTATATTTGTCCCATTGCTTAATTTCTACGCATAATAATTTTCTCGCGGTGATTAAATCCATCATTATGGCGGATTCTGTTATTTTATGGAGCAACACACATTGAAAAAGCATTTTCTGTTTAGATCTTGCAATCTTAGCCTGTTGCACTGGTTTAATGGGGGCAATTTGTACAATACTCATTCTAAGCGACATAATCACTTCAACCACGTGGATGGTTCACTTCCTTAGATAAATCATGTGGAGACGTAAGTCAATCGCAGTAGTCATTCACTAAATCATGCATTGAACGGGGCTAATATGCGTAGAAACCATAAATCAAGTGCTCTATTTCTCGGCATAACTGTCCCGCCAAACTATTTTCATGATCGTTGTCGCAAATTATATTTGTGAGTGAAAATAAGAATGATTACAATAAAATTAAGTATTCTGAATGGTTCTGTGATGTAATAATCTTTTATTGCATTATGGTTATACGCCAGCAATGAAAATTAGTGTTCAATTTAAAATGCCATTTTCTCATTTGTCGTTTTTTGAATTTGGTACAAGCATGCGTAGAACGGCAGTAATCAGTCCGTCCGTGTTGACTTAGTATCTGCAATTGATTTAAAATCGTTTTAAACGACAAATAGTATTTAACTATAACAACTCTACTAAATGTCGATCCCCAAGCATATGACTTCTGTTGAAATTGTTACAATTTGCAATCCTAATCAGCTATCACCCACTCAGAAAGAAGACACATTGGGGAAGTATCTTTACACACATTTTTCCTTTCTTTCCTGCCCTTATTTTCTCTGTCCAGCTCCATAACCTCTAACTCCTATATATGTTACGTCTGTTGTTCGTTGTATCCTATATTCAGTACAAAGAGATTATTTATATACAATGGTAGTATCAAAACGAAAGCTTTATTTTAACATAGTCAATATTTTCATTATGTTATATGAAATGAAGTACAAAATGAACATTAGGAGTAAATATTGTATTAAAATATCTCACCATAACCCATTCCTCGTAGATCCCAATCTTCCTAACTCTCTCTTACTGTATGAGTGTCTCTATCCCGCTCTGCTCTCCCCATCCCCACTCTCTTTCGGTGTTTCTTCTGTGCATCGTTATCTCTGTCTCTTTTTGGCTCGCGCTCGTTCTGCTCTGTTCTCTGTGTTGCATCGTCCAAGCCCTTCCAGGTTCGTTCCCTTGCCCATGAAGTATCATTCCGCTTACCTGTGGATGCTTTCAAGGGCGCACACGACAGTTCCCACCATGGCGGCGGCCTCGGCACCTACGCCGGTATCTGCGTCGGCGATCCGGAAGTCGGCGACGTCACCATCTCCGAGATGAGCCCCGAGGACATCCGCGCCGAACTGAAAAGGTAACCTGACACATCATTTTTCGATAACTGTGATCTAAAACCGTGTTTGTTTCTCTTTCCCCTCGGCAGACTGTACACACAACTAGAATATTTAAAGAATAAGACACTCCGACAAGACAATCCACATATTAGCAAACGAAGGGGAGGACGCAAGGTGGCACATCGTAGATTTTCGTTACAGGTAAATATTGAACCGCTTGAGGAGAACAGTATTGTTGGATTTGTTTTCTGTTATAATGTTGCTTTCCATTTGAGAATATATAACTATTCAGTTTCAGCAGACGAAGTGGAAGCGTATGCATACAGCGATCGGTATACTAAAAAACCCAATTGCCGTTTTTCATACAAAATGTTCAACTTTGGAGATCTAGATCTCGATTACGTGTAAACCGATTTTGCTGAAAATTTGACCAGAGCTCAAAGGTAAATTTAATTTTACCACACCTAAGTTTCGACCACAAGCAACCGAGATATCTAAATCTCCAAAGTTAAGCATCATGTAATCCTTCTGATCCTGATGCTTCAGGATTAATTATGCCTATCATAAACATCAATGACTTTTCAATAATGACAGCCGCAGGTAAATTGAAAACATCGACTTGCGTAGTACCTGATGGCATTCCTTCGGTAATATTGAAGAAGTCGATTAGTAGTTTGTTAACCCATTTATGCATTTATGTTCCCTGTGCACAAAAAGGGTGATAGGAGAGAAATAGATAACTACCATGGAATATCGTCCTTAAGCGCCTGGGATATCCAGATAAATTTGCAAAGACATCTTCAGAATATTTTCCGAAGGAATTCCTGGAGGAATGACAAAAAAAAAGTTAATGGCGTAATTTTCTTAATTCCTGGAGGGAATTCCTGGAGTGGAAAGAATTACTGGAGGGGTTTTAATTATCGAAGAAATTCCTGGAGAAATTTCAGAATGGATTCTCAAACAAAATTTCAAAGCAATTCAGATTTCAGAAAGATTTTGCAGAAAAATTTCTAAAGGAATTGATAAAATTATTCCCGAAGGAATTTACAGGAATTTACAAAGAAACTCCAAGATTTATCAAAAAAAAAATCGGAAATAATCCTAAAAAATTCTAGGAAAATCAGTTTTTTTAGGGCAATTTTTTTCGTATTTAATCAAATTTAAGAGAAAATATCCAATTTCAGGCCTGGTAGTGGATCACTTTTTAGTGACTTGGTCACTTTTTTCGGGCTAGTCACTAAAAAGTCTCTTTTTTCGACCTCAAGTCACTAAAGTCACTTTTTCTCGTGAAAAGTCACTATTTTCAACTATTTTTAAACTATTGACTAAGATTTTTTTATAAAGCTATATGTATCCATCAGGAGATGCTTTGTTAATGGCGGAAATAAAATTACGGATCTTGGAAAAATGCCATTTAACTCACTGCTCTTATTGGCATTTCACCAGTAGCTAATTGAAAGTGTTTTATGTCACAATTTATAAATTGGTATACAGTCATGTAAGCAGGAGAACGAGTTTTTTTTTATCCAAACTTTATGCTTTATATTAAGGGGGAGGAGAATTGATTCCTTGGGAGACTTGATTCTCTCCTGTTTTACTAAGAACTAAACTGCCCATGATCGCATATTTGTAACACTCGCATTTTTGTTCATTTTGTAAAAAGCCTGTGAATCGTTCTCTAAGCTCAATTTATTAATGGATCTAATCCCACAACAGTAAAATAGGCTTTACTATCTTGCTTATCTGTGGTAAGCTGGAAATGATCGAGTTTGTGGGAAGGATTAACAAACGATTTAAAAAATCAACCAAAATGCATATGTCACAAATATGCGATCATGGGCAGTAAGATCCTCTAGAGAAATGTGGCGAGTTATTCTTTTAATTGACAACCTTATTTACTCTATTATTTACTGTGTTTTGTTCATCCTGAAGATGTTTTTTAGTGGCCACGCAAAATTAGAACAACTTCTCCCAATAATGATCAAATGATATCATTTTTTCACAGCACAAATCCATAAATATGCTAAATAATCTTCACTTCGACAAAATAAATTCCCGGGTTTTTCCCGGTTTTCCCGGTAGGATTATCAAAATTTTCCCAGAAATTTTTAAAAGTGCCTGAGAGAGTTTTGATTATGTAAAACAATGTATTTTATTTGAACAAAGAGAATAGTTTCTTGGTATATAAAATATACAACATTATGCTTATTTATCAATTCATTTATTTGATAATAAGCATTGAATTCTAACATTCTAACAGACACATGACTCGCTGTAAAAGACTTCAAGTTCTAACTACTATTTTGTTCGAAAAGCTTTTGAGATATTGATTGCACTCTAGAATCTATGTGGCAGGAAAATAATGAAAAGCGCACATATCGATGATTTCGTGCAATACTGGCACAACTCAAAATACTTCACTTTTGACATTTTGATTGCAAAACACAGTATAAACAGTATAAAGTAACACTTGACAAAGACTCAGGTCGAAATCCACAATTAATGCATTGTTATGCTTATTTTAAAATTTAATGATTTTTCGAAAAAAATGTATACCTCGAATTAATTGATTTTTTCAAGTTTATTTTTATAAAAACACATAAAAGTAATCCTGATGTATCAACACATACAAAAGTATCCATGGAATTCGTAATATCAACAAAAACATTTATAATTGAAATTTTTTAACGTTGTTTCTGAACATTTTCAGATTTCGAATTGTGCCTGTATTGCACAAAACCGTTGATATAGGGAAACAATATTTAAAAAATTACAAAATGATTCATTGATGGGCCATTAAAAAAAATACCTAAAGAATTTCTTATGTCTAATGTTTTTATGCATTAAAACTAAGAATCGAACAGTCTTTTGCTGTAAAAGGTAAGCTAATACTTTATTTTCAGTAAACCTATCTTCTACTGTCGTCTACTGTTCTGTATTCGGTAGATCTTATATTTTTCAGTATATACCTTTGGTAAATCTTTCGTAGGCGCACCTTCTTAACTGAACTGTTCATTATTTAATTTTAAAAAGATTATGAAATAAAGGTAGGAAGTCTGAACAGTTTAGTGTGTCAAAAATATATCAAATAGCAGTATTGAACGACAAGCGACCATAAACTGGTACCTGGAAATCTGCGTAAATTGCAGGAAGCTCCCATGGAATTCCAAAAATTTGAATAGACTTCAAGTTCCTGAACATATGAAAGCAATGGAATATGGATTCTTCGCAATTTAATCAGAATATTTATTGTAAATGTAGTAAGGATTGCTAATAAAATTTAAGAAAATTATTTAAAGCTCGTAAGACTTTTTCGAACAAACACTTGAAAATAAGCAGGAATTTGAAAAAAAAAGGCGATAAAACTTTATTAAATATCGGTTGAAGACCTAGCATTACTATAAGTCATTATCAAAATCCAAATAGGCTAAATGTTGGTGAAAACTTATGAGAAAGGTATTGTACGTGGATTTCCCTATTGGACCCGACCGTTCGAAATGTTCGCTCTTTGAACAGTCGTTTAAATCGCCGTTTTCACCTTCACACCCGTTTTCATAGTACAATCTGTTAAAACTTACAAGTTTTCCCACGTGCTTTTTGCTGTTTCCCTCGGACTTTTTTTTCGATGTTTTGACAGACAAGGAACAAAAAACAAGGCAATCTATCAAACATTTATTGAATTTAGCAAACCTTGTTGCAAAAGGGAACGTTTGAAATAGGCAGGTGAACCGACCTTCGAAGCCATTGGTCAAGTAAATCCACAATAATTAAAGGAATTCTGATGCAATTATACTACTAAAAATTTAATCAAATCAATATTTACTTAAGCATGCATTAAGAATGCAAACCTTTCCCTTAAAACTAATTCCCTTTTCTGATAGAGCTTAATCTGTTGGATACATATCGGCACCAACATTTCAAAAGGGCGTAACTGCTTTTGTAAACAAAAGCTTCTCACGCCGCTGGTGGGTTAATTTGAGCCCACCTACGCAATCCAACACCACTGATGGAAGCATCGAATCCTCTTCTTTTATTTAATGGTGCTGGATTGCGTGGGTGAGCAGTTGAGCACAAATAAGCCCACCCAGAGACGTGAGAAGCTTTTGTTTACAAAATCAGTTTCGCCCTTTTGAAATGTTGATGCCGATATCGTTATTTTCTCAGAAAATGCTCGCTTCAGAATTAAAATTCTCCAATGTATTTTCAGTGCGCACGCTCCTGTGGCTCTGGCCTGGTGTGCATTTTTTAGACAGATTGATATGACATTTTTAATATTCAAATATCCCTCTATTAGTTGCACTTAATGAATTAAGAACAGGCCTATGCTAAGAGCTCATGTTTGGCGTAGCCAACACCAACACCAACGACGAGCAACGTACGTCAAATCTAAAAAAGTTTAACATCATAAAACATCCAAATTCAGCTTTCTTCAATATGCAACTTTAATCGGGAATATTCATTAAATATGACTAATGAGTTTAACTGATTCAAAACTTATCTACATGATCAATTTTGATTTAACTTACATGGAAAACAACAATTTGTCTTTTATTTCACCGTGAAAAGCTTGAGCAGAATTTAAAAATAAATCCTGCTCTTTTATTGTTGCGGATATTTTTAATTATCAAGCTACAATCATTGGTGTTGTTGACATCTCATGCAACTGACAGCGGTCTATCTGCACACTGTGCCCGGGACATGGTGGCTATTTTTAGGCTAAGGGAGTTAGATAGGGATGTCTATAGCCTGATTAAGAATATATAATCGTCATTAAGGTGATTATACAATGAAGCCAGAAATCGGCCATTTTGTAAACCACGTGTTTTTCCAATATTTTTTTTTTTTTTCAAGAGCACGAGATTAAAGAACTATAACGCATATGGGGCTGAAATAATGATAGATCGTTTGCTTAGTTATGCTATCATAATTTGAGTTTCGGCACTGTACGAAAACTATTACGCCAGATTTGGGCTTTTGGAAATGTATGTAGATAAACGTGTGGTGAATATGAAATTCACCACGGGCTTCATTCTATAATCACCTTAATCAAAGAGCAGAACTTTTTGCACAAAATGTAGGACTACACTGTTTGCCTTCCAATGTTTGTTTACAACCAATAATATTGGTTTGAAGATGCTGTTTATCGAGTAATTCTCATAATTCATTTCAAATAAACAGCTTCGAATTCAAGTGTTTTAAAGTTATAATCAAATCTGCTATATTATAGAATTAACATATACTTTTGGATTAAAAAAATGTATATAGATTCGAAAAAAAATCTCGGTGACTTCCCGGGGTTTTCCCGGCTTTTTCCCGGTGATTTCAAATTCCCGGGTTTTTCCCGGGTGAATGGCCATTCTGAAAAATGCCATCATTCCACCACAATTTCAGGGTTTTTGGGATTTTGAGTTGTTGCTTCAATTTGAGGAGACTTTATCCCTCGTTAGGCATCCATATAAAAATTTGTCTAAAAAATATAATTTGTTCTCAAGCGGCTTTTTTTTGTAGATTTTGACAGATAAGTAATGAAGGGTTTGCTCTAAACAAATATTTTTTTAGAAGATATCATATAAAGGCGATCAAGTCTCCCCAATTTTGAAGATTGCATGCGCTGGCGAATTCCATAGCAAAAATCGTTCATGAATACGCACAGCAAGTCGGAAAATCTGCATATTTTGGAGCAAAAAAAATTAAAAGTTCAGAGAGCATGGTCCTCATTACAAGCAGGAGGTCGAGCGTTCAATCCCAGGCTCGTTGTACATGAATCTTCGAAATTTTTGTATTGTTTTCTACCAAAACGATCCTACTGTTGTTCCTGTCTCACTAAAAATTTCAAAAACATCCGTGGCACCTATGGCAAATCGTAGAGTTCTCTGCATTCTTAAGTAGGTGTTCATCGTAGGCAATGATCGTAATTTTCACTCATTCTCACGAGAAGAGAATGCTCATTCACGCAGATTATTGCCGAGAAATAATTTTCAGTAAAGAAAAACAGGTGTTAAGAGTGATAACCATATTTTCCAGTGGCGTAAAAATTTGATTTGCTTGCAGACTACTTATAGTTTTGAGTTATCCTGCTTTTTACTGATATTGAGTGAAATTTCCGTGGGGTTAAAAGAGAGAGCAATAATTTTACTTAGTCACTGAGTAGATAAAAGTTAGCGAGTACGATTTTCGTTTCTCTTCTGAGTTCGTTCTAAGAGAAAAGAGTGAGTGAGTGAAAAATGTTTTCCGCCACAAATTACGAAAAAACATTCTTCTTCGACTCAAAAACGCTTGATTTCGTCTCATCGAACTTGCAATCGAAATTGGAAGTCACTATTTGGTCACTTTTTCTGCAACTGAAAGTCACTATTTGGTCCCTTTTTTCGTCAGCTTTGGTCACTAAAGTCACTATTTTGAGTGGCTTCGGTCGCTACCAGCCCTGCAATTTGGTGGGTCACATGCCCCAGCTTAGCTCCGCCAGTGTAGGCGTCTCGTCGAATCATTTTTGTAAACTCAACACATCTCGTCATTAAGGCATCTACGATAAATTTATGACAACTAATTATTATAGTCAGCAATTTATACTCTAAAGACTAAAAACATAAATTTCAATTAAATCGGAACCATGAATTTGTATGCTAACATACCGAATGCAAACGAGCGAATATTTCCCCCTCATCATCCAACTTTACATTTGGAAACAACCAATTGAGTGCCGCCTGCCTCACCCATCGAAACCACATCCTAATCTTTTGCTCAAATTTGCTCTACATGCACAAATTTTGAAACACGAATGCCGTATAGCGCATATCGGCACCAGTTGCACTGCAATTTTGAAAGTTAAATTAGTGCACACGTCAGGGGCACACACACAAACCTATAGCCGGCTAAGGTATGCATATACGACCCGAATGATCCGAAATTCAAATAACCATGAATCCATATTGAATGTGGCAATTCCGCTGAATAATGCATACGCTTCCAAACCTTCGATCAGCAAGCAGCAAAGCAAACCTGGCCCATACCCACATATCCTGCTGGGGCACGCATGTTGTGCCCCCCGGAGGGAGGGTGGGTGCGAGCTTTGTAAAAGAATCGAAATCAATTTCTGCTGCATTGGAAATTTATGTTGTATACTCTTACAAATGTGCAATTTCATTTCGATCTTCGTTTTTTTTTTCCTTATGTGTGACGGTATAGTTATTCAGGTTGTAGAGTCATTACATTGACATTCACCCGCCCACCCGTTCGTTATGTGATATTAATAGTTAGTTTGTGCAGAAAAAAAACTGCTGTTTCTCATCAAGAAAGTTTTACTTTTCCAATTTCATTTCGATTATGCTGCATTTTCGCTCTTTCGCCTTCCGTAGTTTTTGTTCTTATAACAAAGGTGCTTTTGCGGTTGCTCCCAGAGAGATGACATGGTACTTTGGGGAGGAGGAATTCGGCACATTTCAGCATCCGATTGGATTGATTTATTTTTGCGCTGCCCCACTTTCATCAGCTTTTATTGATGTGTAAATAATTCTTTTTCACTTCGATAGTTGTGTTTTAAGTTTTCGATTTGGTTCAATTTTATTTTCTCTCACAGTACATTGGCATCCGATTGGAAACCGAAAGAAAATTATGATAATGCGATTCAGTTTCTTTTTTGATTATCATGCTGTCTAAGACCATGAACGATAGCGATAACAGTTGGCGAAAATATCTAGGTTGATGCGGTTCGGTATCACTTCTGATTTATTAACTTATCAACTGTTTTCATCTGCATCTTTTGTTTTTCAATTAAGAATTTCCTTCGTGCATAACTTGGTCTTATTACTCATACCTTCAGTTTACCCCAAACGAAATTTTGTTGGCATTCCATGCTAGATTTGTTTTAATTAATTCGTTACTATCCTTCACACCAAAAGCTCACATGGAGCACCTTATTTCTGCCTTATCCATGCTGGCTAAGCTGAGATATCTGCTCTGGATTCTGGATCACATTAAATGATATAAGGTTGGCATTATACCTTAGTTTTTCTGGATTCAGAAAAATCAAGATTAATGGTATCATTCTTGAGTTTTGTAAATTTCAACTCATTATTATTTGATTTTGTTTTTTCAAAGAACTGCGAAATTAAAAACGTTTAAAACTCTAAAAGTACCATTCATAAATCACTAGGTGTGTCACTTCGTTAGAACGGTAAGCTTATATTGTTTCAGGTTCCAGTAGAATTGTAAATTTGTAATCGAATTCCGCTACCAATGATAGACTTTGATCATAAATGGTTGTTTGTTTTTTCTTCTTTTCTCTTTCTCTTTTCGATCACACACCACCACTCACGATGACTCCCATGACTCCCACATAAAAAAAAACATTTTCCAACAAAAACTCTGTGCATGTCACGCCCACCCACTTAACAATACTGACAACCCAAAAACCGTAACCATTACTGAAACAATCTCAAAAACAAATAAAACCGAATTCATCTTCAGAAAAAAGGAAGCAGAGAAAAGGTAAATTTTGTCATGTTTACCCCCCGTTTCTATCCGTACAATTTCCTAGCATTTGTAATTAGATTGTTTGGCGCTCGCGTTAGATACTCAAACTCCCTCATGATTGTTGGCATTTTTTTCACCCCATACCCGAATTGAATCAGAGGAAAAACGGGCCTGTAATCGGTGAATAAATTACGCACACCCCGCATCAACAACAACGTGGTGAACCAAACAAAAGATGAAGGCCTTGTTAATAATGATAATGATATTAATATTACCCGGAATGAAGATTAAGGAACTGAATCCACGAACCATTCTGCGCAATTTGAGACAATTTTAATGAGCTATTCGCATACATCATAGTCGAAGTTCTTGAGCTACATTTTCCCTGCATTTAATGGAGTGGTTCATTTATCGATTTATTTTTAAATTTCCGTCATCCGAGTGACAATAATCGACGCCAGGAAGACGGCTCCCACACCTGGAAACCACATATCAAACCCATCAATAATGGGGTATAGGAATCTATACTATGAATAAAGCTTTTGCTACCCCGTGATTAGCTGCAATCAGTGATATTGCACTGAATCAACTGAATGACTGACAGAAATTGAGCAACAATTCACACAGTATGTAGATTATCGCAACTCAGCTGCCAAAAAATAGATAAAGAATATTAGAAGGTGATCTTTGGCATTCGAAAACACTGAATATCATTGCTTCCCACTGAAGGTCACAGTACGGAGCAAACAATGGATAAATAGGGCTACAAAACATTTTTTGGATCCGGAATCACTTCGAAATGTGATGTATGTATAAATGTATCTGCTTTATATTAGGATGCCCATCGACGTTCGGATTTCTCATCCATTCACGCGATAACGGACTTCTCTACATCAATTTCATCCGAACAACCAAGTGTTGCTCAGTTAGCCTCTACCTACAAATTGAAATGTATCTGCCGATTCGCCACGATAAGGTTCAATACAGCAGTTTTTATTTTTACTTTTGGTCAGTCAGGCCATGCGGTTTTATAGTTAACGCTCTAAACATTTTAAGCTTCAGTTCAATCAAAGTTAATTGCCTATTTCCGGGGATTAAGGTCACTACTGACGGAATCTAAGTTTCAAAGTGCTCGCGTTTTCGGGGGCACACCACTCGATACGGAAGCAACGCTCAACTGTCATTTTTATTTTTTTACGCATGCTGCGACGCAGCAAAACTGAATCAACAAAAATGACAGTTGGGCGTTGCTTCCGTATCGAGTGGTGTGCCCCGAAAACGCGAGCACTTTGAAACTTTGATTCCGTTAGTAGTGACCTTAAACCACCCGACTTGGACATCAATATACAATGTTGTGAAAACTCATATGTGAATATGTACGTTATGTGGAAGATATTGATTTGGAAAATGTATTGGAGGTAACCACTTTCCCTTCGATGGGACTCGAACCCTACAGTATGAGTTCGAGTCCCATCGAAGGGAAAGTGGTTACCTCCAATACATTTTCCAAATCAATATCTTCCACATAACGTACATTTTCACATATGAGTTTTCACAACATTGTAAATTTTAAGCTTGTTTTGGCTTCGGACCCAATCACGTTCCTAAATTTTTTAATTTGCTTTGTAACAGATCTGAAACAGTGACGACAATTAAAAGTTGGCAAACCGGGGAGTTATATCTGGCGAGCCAGGGGTCACAAATTTAAAGGGTATATGTACATCCTTAAAATACGAGTTTCCATTCGATTATAATAAGGGGCTGTCCATAAACCACGTAGACTCTTGAGGGGGGGGGGAGGGGTTTCGAAAAAGTCTACGATAGTCTACGAAGGGGGATGGGGGGGGGTTTACCAAAAGTCTACGTAGACTTTTTAATTTTTTAAACGATTTATACAGCAGCTTTGTGCGAAGTTCACTCGTATGATTTTTTTTCAGAATTTTCCGGTTTTCTTTCTCCATAGAAATGTAATGAATTTCACTGAAGTAAAAATCATGGATTTCACCAGGAAATTCTTCTGTGTTGAGCAGGAAAATTCTCCAAAGGAGAATTTGGAAACTATGGAAATTAAATAATGTTGTACTTCAACGGTTTATTTTATTTACAAAGGAAGCAAAAAAGTCTTTAAAATGCCCAAAAGATATTCTTTGGAACTTGTAAAGGGGATTCTCCGAAATTTCCATGAGAAAACCTTCAAAATAGAGTCCCCGGAAAATTTTTCTTAATTTCGGAAATTCTTCGGAATTTTTGCGAGGAATTCTTTGGATATATAAGGAAAATTCTTCGAAATTCCCGTGGATAATACTTAATAAATTTCTTCGTCAGTTCTAATGCAAATTCTTTGGAATTATCGATGGAAAATCTCCGGAATTTCTAAATAAATTGCTGAAAACTTCCACGAGAAATTATTCGATTTCCCCACCAAAAACTGTTTGAGTTTCCACAACAAAAAATTGTTTGCAGTTTTTGTAAAAAAGCCTTTTCGTGAATATTTATTCGATTTTTTAACGAGAAATTTGCAAAAAAATTAACTGAAAATTCTACATAATTTCAACCAAATATATCATTCAGAAACGATTTTCAGTTTCTGTTGCATTTTGTTCCCATTAATAGTGGTACATGTGCATTTTGTTCACACAAACTCGAAATTTGTCAAGAAACTTCACATATCATTACTACCTTTAGGAACACCAGTCATAACACGTTGGTAAGTTAAATTGCAGAAAACAGCTAATTCGAATTTTATTTTTGAGGTTTTTGGAAAATGCGTCTCCTGTAAAATTTACTCAATGTAACATGTACCACTTTCGCTGGCACCGGTTCATATATCGGAATGTCCGATTAAACTTAAAATTAGCTCGGGAAATAATTCTACATTATAACGGAGAAATACTTGGTTTTTTTTAACGGGGAAACTTTTGGAATTTAGAAGAATATTCTTGGGATTTCAACAGATGATTATTTAGCGGAATATTGCATGAAATTTTCAAGAAAGGCATCGGAATTATCACGGAGAATTATTTGGAGTATGTATTATCTAGAAGCTTTCAAGGTTATCAATTGAGAAATTTTCACATAATTTCCACGCAAAACTTATTGGAATTTTAACTCGAAATTTCTAGAAATTCTGAAAAATCTTCGGTTTTCACATATTTGAACCGGCGTTCAGAATTATAGGACAGATGCGTGACAGATTTGAGGCAGTGGCGCGCCGATGCGAAAGTGTCGGCGATGGTGGCGCACACCACTAGGAGGGATCGAATGCAACAGAAATTAAATTACTTGGCTTTGAAATTTGGTTTCTGGAACTATGGACAGAAGATTAAATTTGATTTCCTTTCAAATTGATTTTTGTTTTGTTGGATTTTGTTCAGTTTGATTTAATTATGTTTGAAATTCGAGTCTTATTGTAACATGGAAATGGATTTGATCAGCTGAATATTGCTTGAAACGTGGTAGATTTCCATATTTTTCCTTTCGCATATGATGTTTTGTAAAATTTGGAAAAGTCTAGACATCAGTAGACATCAAGGGGAGGGGGAGGGGTTTCGGAAAAGTCTACGAAAGTCTACTAGGGGGGACGGGGGGGTTTTCTTCTTCTTCTTCTTCTTCTTCTTCTTCTTCTTCTTCTTCTTCTTATTGGCATTACATCCCCACACTGGGACAGAGCCGCCTCGCAGCTTAGTGTTCATTAAGCACTTCCACAGTTATTAACTGCGAGGTTTCTAAGCCAAGTTACCATTTTTGCATTCGTATATCATGAGGCTAACACGATGATACTTTTATGCCCAGGGAAGTCGAGACAATTTCCAATCCGAAAATTGCCTAGACCGGCACCGGGAATCGAACCCAGCCACCCTCAGCATGGTCTTGCTTTGTAGCCGCGCGTTTTACCACACGGCTAAGGAGGGCCCCACAACGGGGGGGTTTTAAAAGGTGAAATTTCGGTCTACGTGGTTTGTGGACAGCCCCTAAAACAAAATTAGGGTGTGAAAGGAAACACTCGGCAACATTCGTCTAATTCGAGGTTCACACACAGGTGGGAGGTTCAAATCCGGCCAGAAGAGATCGTCGAACCAGAAGAACGTCGTCGTGAGTCTTCAGCAGAGGGAGAAACCGCTTTTGGAGACATCTTGTCTTGCTTTGACACATGCACAGCCAGTATTGAAAAGCATCCTGGAAATGTCGATTGTATTTCCGAGTATTTTCTTGTCTGCATTAATATTTACGGCATATCATAAATATAACACAAGTATTAAAACGGCCTGGCCCACCATGCAGGCTTGAATTTTGGAGACAATCCATAACTCCCCGGCAATCAGATTATTTAGTAATAAATAACATGATCAACTAAGCGTTTTACATCCACGAAAGGAAGAAACGGGGACAGCCGTACCAACCGTTTCACATTCAGGGGGAAGATGATTGACGAATTGTTGGAAGAGACTTTGCTTAGAAGATTAATGTACACTCCTCGACGTCTTGGGATGGGACACAATTTTTAGTCTAGTGCACTGGCTCATACACTTACTTATGGATCCTGTACACCTCCGGTGGTACAAAGGGCCGACTTGAAAGATCTCCATCCTGAACGTTGTCCAGTATAAGACCTACTTTTTGACCCCGGAACCTAAAAGCTCGGGTTCGGAGGGAAACCGGCAGCAAACCCCAGACTGCTGGTCTAGAGCCAACGGCAGTCTTTGGGGCGGGTGCTCAAGACCTCTTTTGGATTCCGGGTCTCAGGGCGTACGGACGTTGGGGAGATTTCGGATCACGGAAACCTATATCGTACGTATTACTTACGGTCAAACAGCGCTTTATTGGGCTCCACACACAGGACTATCGAAAGGGCGGCTTCTTGGAACGGATCGGTGACGGAATAGCGACGACGAGGATAGCGATCGTCCGATGGCGGGGACGCTCCAAACTGCACGGACAGGCAAGAACTTCGAGAGATTATTTCACCGGGCCAATCGGCGGCGAGGAAGGGGCGGTGCGTGGACTTCTCGAAACAAAGGCGATGGTGGCGGCCACGTTGGATTACGGCGATGACGGTTATACGATGACGGCTTTGTACCGGGTGGTGCCGAGAGAACGTGGAGTGGCCCCAAGGGCCGATCGTCGGCTGGATGACCGCTGAATGCCTCTGGGGCAGACTGGCAGCGTGGGTTGGAACTTGGCGAACGTCACGGAATTGATCCCAGCGGAGGTGCGCTGCGATGGCGTCTTTCGGGAAACAGAATGGCGGCTTTGTTGGAGGTCGTCTGGTTCGAGGCTCGTGGAATCCAGTCAGCTCGCCGGTAGCGAACGTCGTGTCTTTCACTTCAGGGTTTGTGGCAACAGTCGGGTTGCAACGGACGGCTTGCAGCGGCTACGGCGCGTCTATGGCCAGCCAAATACGCTTGGATGTCGGTTATCAGCCCGATAAACCGGGTGATGGATTGCCGAAAAATGTCACGAAACACGACTCGGATCCGTTCGTCAACTCACTGACGGGTTTTTAATCCACCTTTCGCAACCGGATCATTAAAAAAACGTGCGTATACTGCGAGCTACCGGGTATCAAAAAAACCTCTTCACTTTCGATTTGCTTTTTTTTTCCTAGATGCTTCTCAAATCAGGAGTTAACATCAACTGTCCACTCACGCCGTTTTCCAGCTCTTTCCCGCCCAAAACTCATCAATCGATTTCATTTTGATCGCTCTTCATCAGTTCAGTGGATCTGTTCACCCACTCGGCACCCAGATTCTACGTAGCGCACTGGTGCGCTACGCGCATATATCGACTGCCCCGTACCCATGCGCGTCGATATGAAATGACCGTTGCAAATCGAAGGAAACTGAATAACAATATTTGTCCCTATTTTCCGTGATCAATGTTTTAGAATTAGTGACAATTGTTACCCGCCGGTAACACCAGCTATCGCTTTAACCTGTTGCCAGGTTAGATTTCGGTCGACTTCTTTTATTTCTTTATTGAGGCTTCGCCGTCATGAGCCTCTGGGTCTGCCTCTGCTGCGATGTCCCGAGTGTGGCCGACCCAGCCCCACTTCCGATCTCGAATTTCTGTTGCTATCGGCCTCTGGTGACAACGACGAAGGAGCACGTTGTTTGAGATCAAGTTGTGAGGCCACCAGGCCCGAATTATATACCGCAGGCATCTGTTGATGAACACCTGCACTGCCGCTAATCGCAAGTCGAGCACATCTGAACTTTTGGCAATTTTGAGTATTTATCATATTTCACTTTATTTTCAAATGTACTATGCGTTAGGCTGTTCTATTCGAGAAGTTTGTCCTAGAAAAGTGGAAAAAAATACCAAGTCAAATTGTCCCATATGGAAAAGTAATCGGAAGACAGTCATATCGAGTCACTTCGTAGAATGGCATACAAATTGATCATATTTGTTCAATACATGTGCTCAGAACACCTCTCAAAGACAAAATCAAATCATTTCGAAAGAGAAATACGGAAGAAAATTGTGTTTTTCCAGATGTGCTCGACTTGCGGTTAGCGGCAGTGCAGCCGTTGAGTGCTCTCCACTGATACACACCATGTTTCGCTAGCGTATAACAGCACAGATTTCACGTTAGAGTTGAAAATTCGTATTTCGATGCGTTCACTTTTCTGCCTGTTTTTTCAGATATTTTTTAAACTCGCTAAGGCAATCTTTGCTTTCTTGATCCGTGCGCATATGTCGATATTGATACCGTCGTCTGACGCCATCTGGCTACCAAGATATTGGAAGCTTTCAACATTCTCCACTGATTGCCCGGCTACTGTGAAACTGGAAGGGGTCACCGTGTTTACATCCAACGATTTTGTTTTGTGAACGTTGATGACTAAACCTGCCGAAGAGGAGCGCTCCGCAAGGTCGTTGAGCTTACTCTCCATATGAGAGCGCCGTTGAGCGAGGAGTGTAACGTCATCAGCCAATTCGAAGTCGTTTAGGTGCTCCATGGTAATAGGTTGCCATAGCAGCCCGCGGTTTGGTTCACGGTCAATCGCACCTACCAGAATCTCGTCGATTACGATGAGGAACAGTAACGGTGATAGAATACATCATTGCCTCACACCAGCTACGACCTCGCCAGTTATCGCATACAGTCAGGTCACCCTTTTTGGGTATCTTCACTAAGATACCTTGCATCCAGTTGACCTGGAAAGTTGCGGTGTCCCAGATATTAAAGCTTGATCCACTTAGAATTTGGACGCACGAAATTAGACATTTCTTTGCCGAAAAAGTTCATAAAAAGGTGGGTCAAGTGTTATTATAAGGGAATTTAATAAACTTTGAAGGATGAAATCTCATTTCGGATTTCGGCATTTTGGATGAAATCTCGGCCTTTTCTCTCAATACCACTCGTTTTTTTGCACAGTAGAACGCTCAACTTAATCTGTCATTTTTTCACACCACTTCTCCATATAAGATGGTTTTCTAATTGTTTTGCACCATTTCTCAAGTTTCCTTATGATAATTGCCTAATATTTTTCGTTGGGACGAAAATTTGGGCATTTTAGTGGGTTGATAGTTTTTTTAATAACGTCATTATCATTCGGTTCATACCATTCCATCACATCCCGTCTGTAATGGCAGCTTGTTAAGTCAAGCCAAAGCAACACCGGACAGTCGTGTGATTGAATGGATGGCAAAAATCGCTTCGGAAGACACTCCTCCTTGTATATTTGCCCATTTATGGTCGCTCCAGTGATGAAAACTTTAGTTTTCTTTCCATAACTGCAGATGCTTTGACATACCATCAATTTGTGGGCAATCTTGCCTGCATACACATATTTGAATTTTTCTGGGGCATTACCCTTCCGTTTAGCAGGGTATCATATGTGTCCCGGGAATTGAAAGTCAATTTTAATATTAATTTCATTACTCATTAAAATACATCAATTGTACTTGCTCGACCAGCATTCTTGCGCGATGTTTGGCAACCAGGTTCTGTTTCAGGGTCCTGTTGGGACGCTTACTGACATCATACGACTTGAAACCTTCACGCCGACAGATTAGCCTTCACGCCGACAGAAACCTTCACGCCGACTAGATGAGCTGTGCTGTACGGCGGCGCAGTGAACTTTTTCGCTAAATCATTCAAGGGAATCCCAAAATGGTTCCGAACTGCTCTGCAGACTTTCACTTGTTGTTTCTGGTCGTATGTTCCACTTCTACTTTTGTTTTGTGCTACGCGATCCAGCAATAGTGTTTCCCGATAACGTTTGACAGTTTTTACAGTCGATTTCGCTAATTTTAGATTACTTTGAAATCATTTCTCCTGACCATGATGGATTTCCAACGTGAGTGTGCAAAATTTGTTCGCATCTCTCGCGTTCCATTTTCGATAACTTTTGAACGTGAGCATCAATACTGATGAAACTTTCACCATAAATTAAACAAACCTTCCGCAACAATGTGATGTATTTTACTTCTCGGTACGGCCACCAGAGGCGCCGCAGTAATTGGAAAGAAACGGCCAAATACTAAGTGGATCGAGCTTTACGAAATAAACGATGCAGTAGTTGAGCGGATGCCATGGGATCAGCTTTGAGCATCTGATATGCATCTCTAGCAGTGATGGAGCTCCGGTATTAACGCGTGGCACTTGAAAAAGTTGTTCGAAGTGCTCGAACCAGCGTTTCAGCTGGTCAGTTGGGTCGGTCAATAACTGATCATTCTCGTCTTTTACAGGCATCGTTGCATTCATCTTCGCCCCGCTTAAGCGTCGTGAGATATCGAAGAGGAGGCGAGTGTCCCCGGTTGCTGTGGCTCTCTCTTCTTCGTCGGCCAGAGAGTCTGCCCACGCTAAGACTTTAGCTCCTCTGGTTTTTGATCGCTCTATCGCGGCTTTGGCTTCTCTTCGCTCCTCTATCTTCCTCCAGTTCTCATCGGTGATCCATTGTTTTCTCTGGGTGCGCAGTTCGCCCAGATTGTTCTCGCGGGTGGCGATGAAGGCATTCTTGATGGCGGTCCATCAGACGCGATAACGGCACTACGTTTATTCCGTACATCAAGAAGGCTGGTGGTCGATTTGATTTTCGTGGGGAGACCCACGTGACCTTGTGAACCGGTCGATGCCTCCCGATCACCATGTAGTTATTACCACCATTCTGCGAACAGCTCTCCGTTTTCGCTCATTTCTCCGAGACCATGTTCACCTCGTGTGTTCACCTCGTAAACCAGAGTACAGCAGAACTTGTCCCGACGGCGTTCTGTGTTCTCCAAAGTTTGGCCAACGGACTTCACTCAGTCCCAGGATCTCAAGCTTCATGCGGCAAGTTGTGCCAATTTACCCTGCTGGGCCAAGGTTCCCTATCCACCGGGATGGGGCTGCCATCTTAGGTATAGTATCCGGGGAATAGCATTTCATACTCAGCCGCTGGATACCAGAACAGACGCTGTTGGAGCCGCACCTCCTTGGTGAACCGACGCTCGATCCTTCGGATCAAATTTGTTTAAAGTCCTACCCAACACCAGGACTAGCTTAGTGCGCTTTGAGCGGCACACGGTCGCTTTGATAGGGCTTGCTTGGGGACACATGCAGCTTTTATAGAAGTTCGACAGAGCCCACTGTCGAACCCCACCACATCCTAGGCACCCTTTCACTCTACCTGATGTCAGAAGGACAATTGTGCCCAGGCTACACTACCAGCTAAGTACGCAACCCTTAGATGGCGGTCAATTGTCATCGGAAGACCCGTGCACAGTGTTTTATTTCGTCATTTTCACGATCAAAATACAAAAACTCGAAAAGTGTTGATTTTGGATATAGGGTTTATTCACAGAAGTTTCAAGATATGTTCAGCAAAAACATGTAATTTTGCTTGTTTAACAACTTTGTAGAAGAGACGGAAAAAGGGAAAAATCATTGGAAAGAGAATGAAAAATAAGATTTTTATGGGGTTTTTACATAAAACGTCTTAAGTTTGTTATATATAAATGATAGAAACTCGGGATGTTCAGCAAAGTTGCTCGTATCAACATTTGCTACAACTTTACGGAAGACACTACGTGTCTATCTCATTCTGGTGGAAAAATAATTTTCTCAACTCACTTTTAGGGGGATTAATCATCAAACTGTTTTTATCGAAAGATGCGCTCATAAATATATTGAAACTTCTGTGAATAAACCCTATATCCAAAATCAACAATTTTCGAGTTTTTGTATTTCGATCGTGAAAATTACGAATTAAATACTGTGCCGTGGAAGCATGAGTATTGGAACTTGTGAGGACCAGAGCTATGTTAGGCGCTCCTTCCCAGATGTCAACTCACCATTCCGTAGCCCCGTACAATGGTATCGACGTTATTATATAATTTTTCAAATATTTAGTCCCTTCATCATTAATTCCCAGTAAAATTTCGATTGTTCTGATCAGTGTTGTAAAATGTCATTTGTATTAGTTTGTATAATTTTCCCAGAACTTTTTTCAGAAGTTAGCTATTGATTCTTGATGTATGATGAACTTATAGCGCTTAAATGTGCCTACAATTTTGTCTAACAAGACATTGCTGTAAATATGTAATCTGGGGCGTGGGAGGCAAAATGTCATTCAAATGACATTATGTCAAATGATACGTGACATTTTGGAGAGTTTTTACTCTCCAGCCGTAGATGTTATATTCAGAGCAATGTACCCTGGAACAAAAATATAGCCCTACTCAAGCGTTATGAGTACATCTAAAATTATGATGTAAATTTTACTTATGAAGAAAGTTATTAACAAATTAGTCAAATGACATGCAGATGACATTTTACAAGCCTGGTTCTGATCACTTACAGAGTATCCTAACCGATAGAATGCATAATCACACAAATTTCATAAGTTTAATTCTATGAAACTGTTTGTAGTAGGGTATCCAATCATGGTTTGAACTAATGAAAAGCGTATCATGGTTTGAACCATTTTGAAATCAGTAGAAATAATCATCTTATTGGCAGGAAATGAACCTAAAACAGTATGAATGGCATATTTAGGTATATTTAGGTATTTAGGAAGTGATAGAGTTTATTTAAACATTCGTACATATTGTTTAAGTAATAAAATAAAGCGATTCGAAACGTCCTGAATTTGCGCTAAATCCCCCCACCAGCGCAGTGGCATAATTTCAAAAAGCTCGTAAAGGACGCATTTTATGACACAGGAGTGAGATCAATATATCAAAAGAACGCAATTTTTATCTGTAATCGATTGACACCATCATACAATTGAGAAACAGTTTCAAATAGTTAAAATAGTAACATTTATACAAGGTAAAAACTGATCATGGTTTGAACTAAACTCGTATCATGGTTTGAACTTTGAAATGCAGTCATGTTCTGCTGCTATCCGCTAGGAGCGCTGCATGCGTCTAGCTGGAGCATTTTGTTTACATTTCCAATATGAAAAAAATCGCAATTTTCATATCGATAATTAACTGGGTAGTGCGGATAGAATCGATTTGGTTGTCAAACTGAAGCCAAAATTTTCTATTGTGCCGGAGCCAAACATTGAAGATTGTGGTTATGTTCGTTTCTGGTCTAATAATGAGAAGTATTGTTATTATTTTGGGAAAAAATAAAAATAAACTTTGTTTGAGTTTTGTATTCTTTGTAACAAATATTCTCACATTATATTTCGAGTGAAAAATTAGTGGGAATGCAACTAAAAAGCACTCGGTACGAAATTTCACGAGATTCAGCAGCTGCTTGGAGCATGAATGTATGTAAACAATCGTAAAGTCATGTAGAGTCTAGCGCATTTGTGTGACCTCATGCAGCGTGGAAAGAGAAATTCGGAGAGCGGGAAATGTTTGACAGCCATGTAACTGCAAAATAATTTTGTTCATGGGAGTGATTTCAAAATATCCCTCTGCTCGCTTGAGCGCAGAAAAGCGGCTCTATCCGCAGCACCCAGATAATTAAGTAGATTTTCACACGTTTCGAGTTACTAATCTAATGCGAGAAGATGAATAGTAAAACAAATTTGCTTTTCTATACATTTCCTCAGCGTTTCATGCATGTGATTGGTATTATATTTAGGAGCTGCTGGCTGCTGCAGTAGTTCAAACCATGGTACGAATTTAGTTCAAACCATGGTACGAATCAAAGTTATGTAATTATTAAGTTTTTTCAATGAAACTAAGCATAAATATGTGCACCCAGGATGTTTTTAGAAAGATAATGAACTAAGCTTCCATATAAACTAGAAATCGTAGTTCTAACATGTCACTTTAATGAAATAAATCAACTTTGTTTTAACGGCTCATCTAAAACCCGCCATTTGGTTCAAACCATGTTTGCTTCACTCAGTTAAATATCCAAAGAAACAATGAAACCTTCGAGAAAGTTTGCTTCTATAAAGATAGGTAGAGGGCAAACTCAAATTTGTCCAACAGTATAACGCAATATGATTTGAAAATTAATCGCAATCAAATTTATTATCTCAACGAAGATGGAACTCCGAAACTTTACCCCTTCCTAAAATGATATCACCCCTCAGCTAAATTGTATTTCAATTCTTGTTCTAATGAAGAAAGAGGTGGAATAAGATTCACCATCCATTCCCATCAAAGGGCAAGGAAAGTGACTTTCTAAGAAGCTTTTTTGTAAATCTGTTTAAGAAGGATCGCAACCGTTAATGGATTTTACATCCGCCAATGAATATTCGAAGAAAAGAGTGCGAACTTGTATCGTGTAGAAGATAATAGCACTGACTGAAAGATGTTGTTTACCTTCAATAGCTTTGGGCAGTAGCAGGAACGAATGTTTTGGTATGGGACTTTTCAGCTTCGATACTCTATGGATAGCCATTTCATCACTTAAGTTCAAATATTAGCAAAAGTGTAAATTGCTTTTATTAATTTTCGTGCCGGTTTCGGAAGACATTTCGGTACCTTATAAGTTTCTTTCCAATCCAACAACCAGTAAGCCACCGATAGTTAATTATTTCATAACGCTAAGCAATCACTATTACAATGTAAATAGATGTATAAAACTTTCACCCAATAGAATTAGAAACTGCAAATATCGAATAGTCATGAAAAATAGAAATAAAATGAATACTGATAACATCTTTCCCCTCATCCATAGGCACTAAGCGCCAAACATCGCAACAATCGTCCAGCGGTCAGCGAAGTGGAAGTGACCGAAGCGGAACCGTCCCGCACACCGGAGGACTCGGTGTGCAGCGTTGAGGGCCCAACCGACACCGGAACAATGACCGGAGCGGAGATTTCGGGCATCTCCTACTCGAAATAGCCATCAACCACGACCACTAGTAGCAGCAGCAACAACCACCATCACCACCAGAACCATCGCAGCAAAAGCCATTCCCATCATCAACAGCAGCAGGCGTCGTCGTCGCATAAATCGCGCTACCGAGAGTACAATTTTTAATGCAGAAACAGATCAGTTTGTAGAAGGAACACACAAATTTTGCTTACAGGATGAAAGGAAAGTGGGTTAGGTCTATGAGATTATTTCGGTTATAGAGTTGCTTTGTGGTAGAATGCCATGACAGGAGCAAGTGTACCTAATTAATCATGCTCTAATGGTGCCTCGCGGTATGTTGAAGAATGAGAGTCATTTTGGTGGATCGATGTGGAGACGCATGGTGCGTCTTTCATTGTTGAACAGACTCATCCTTTGTAGTTATTCTTTGAGCGATGTTTCATTCTGCATGGATGAATACCTACTTATTTAGTGCATTCATACCAATTACCGAATAAAAACGTATTAATTAATCTAGAGTCTATATTTGACCTGGATTACCTTACGCATCTCAGCTCGAATCACACAGCTACCGTTCTACAATAGAGCTATCGAATCCCTGAGGCCCCTGATTCGGATTTCAAAACGAAAACTAGGGAAACTGTTCCATTTCCATCTCACTGAACATATGTTCATCTCATCGCAAAACATGCTTACATGCATGCTAACTGTTGAGAAAAAAAATACAAAAATAAACAAATCAAATTCCTTTTCATTGCTTCGTTTTCGATGGAATGAACATGGGAGTTATGACATGAAGTGCCGAACAATTCCCCTACATAGAAGGCATATTCGACACAAACGAAAATGATTATCTTTGGTTAAAAAACCACGGAATACCACAACGCCATAGTTTTGGTGACTTTTACTTTACAAATAAAGCGCTTGCAAACAAAGGAAATGCCAGAAAAGCGCATTCAGGATGTTTTCTAATCTGGGAACATTTTCGGTACAAGGGAGATTGTAATTTTTCTACTCACAATGCGAATAATTTCCTTCTTGTTTACTATGTACCTGATATCAACTAGGGGAACGGTTCGGCACTTTACCCCATAGCTTCTATTTCCATCTCATCAAAAACAAAGCAAAGAAAAGGAATTTGGTTTGTTTCTTATTTTTGTGATTTTTTTTCACCAGTGAGCACGCGTGTTAGTAAAACGAAGCGACGAGATTGGTGATGTATTTCTTTGTTTTGCGATGAGATGAATATATGTTCAGTGAGATGGAACACGGAACAGTTCCCCTATATAAATAAGTACAATATCATCCGGAAAACGATATTAAATTTGATATGCCTATCAAAAATGTTGGGACAACAAACTGCTGAACAATTTATCACAAGTCAGTCCGGTCGCAATCAGTCCACATGACAAACTTCTTATCGTTGTCAGCCGCTTTCGAATGGAAACAGAAAACCACTCCATCTGTCTACAAGTCGCAACATCCTATTTCTCACTCCAAGATAACATTCCAATAAAAAGAAAGAAAATCCAAAGTTTTGCATTCGACCAACTGAACGGCAGGCAATGGGAGGGAAAGAGCAAAGAATGCGTTCCCCGCCAACAAAGTCAAACAATACCCGAAGAAACAAATCTCATTTCATTCAGTTTTGTTATTTACATAGCAGAGAGAAAAATCGCATTCGACTCGCTAGTTGTAGTCCTGATTGAAGTTGCCATTCTTGGCGGGTGTGTTTCTGCATTTCTTGGGAAGTTGATAGCGATGAAATCGCTTTCACGACGTCTTGCGTTCCTCCGACGGCATCCGTCGTCGTCATCGTGCAGATGAAACTGTCACCAAATTCGGAAACGTGCAAGCAAATACTTCTACCCGTCGCTTGCATTGGGGTGGTTGAACGTGACGACGCTGGGCATCCGGAAGAGGGCGGTCACGATGTTAAGGGGCGGAATGAGCGGCAACCAGCAGATGGCGGCGATGATGGCGTAAAACTTGCCCTTCTCTTCTCGGCACTACTTTTCGAATTTTTATGATGATGCATTGTCGTTGTGTCGGACATAACATAGTGTACCTTACACATCTCAACACCTGTAAAATCGGCGAAGAGTAAGTTTTCCGAAGAAGGAAGTATGAACAAAAGTTCGATAAGCATACTTTGTGTAAGTTGTGGCACATGTGCACGCGATTTACGTGGAAATGTAAATGGCTTTCTGTTACGAACCAATTTAAAAATTTAAAAATAATTTTGTATCATTGTGATTGGAAAATATAAAAGAAGGGGTTTTCTCAGAGCCCTTATAAACTTATTCTACGTAAAACAAAGCAATGGAAATTAATTTGATATGTTTTTTGTAGTGATTGACGGCGTACACTAAGCAAAAAGAACCTACAAGACGAGATAAGAAGAACTTGTTTCACTAAATATTTATTGAGGTGCCCATCATCTCACACTCGTTCGTTAGATGGTTCACGTTTATGTCCCTACACATGTCAGGCTGTAGTACATGGTCCTTAACCGAACGGTTTAACATCCCAAAAAACTTCCGTGCGTTATTAGTGCGGTACAGTTGATCCATCACTTCCCGGTCACGATCCTCCACTGGCGCTTTTTCCTTTGGAAAATAGAGTTTTGTCTGTTCCGTGTCTATTTGAATCATGTCTCGTTTTCACTCGTGCGGGGTTGCAGCAATCTCTTCTCCTCCACTAACTGCTCGCATTCGCCGTCATACCAGTCGTCTCACTTAATCGGTGCCATCATGCCTAGTGCGTGGTTACGATGCTACCAATATTTGATCGAATATCCAATATTCACATGGTTTCTATCCGAAAAGGCAGCACAAATGTTCCACATAGGCCATCGCAACTCATATGTGACCAGATTTAGTCACAATCAAATTGTTGTCCAACTTGTGTTGCTTGGGAAGGAAGCTTCCGATTCTCTTGGTAGGAGGCTTTCGACCCTCTTGAAAGGATGCTTCCGAGTCTCTCGAAAGAAGGCTTCTGAGATTCTTGAAAGAGGTCTCTGAACCATTTAGAAGGGGCCTCTAAGGCTCTTGAATGGAGGCCTCAGAGCCAGAGCCTCAGAAGGCTCTTGATATTCTTCAAAAGAAGCTTCTTAGCCTTTTGAAAGTAGGCTTTTGATTCTCTTGAAGAAGGTGTCTGATAATCTTGAAAGGAAACTTTTGATCATCTTGAAGAAGGTTCCTGATAATCTTAAATGGAGACTTCCAAGCCTTTTAAGAAAAGGCGTACGAGTCATTAAAAAGAAAGCTTCCGAGCTTTTTAAAAGGAGTTTCCGAGCTTCTTGTAAGAAGGCTTCTGAGACTCTTGAAAGGTAGGCTGACCATACGTACCGTATTTAACGGGACAGTCCCGTTTTTTAGACCTTATTGGGCTGTCCCGTCATAATCTAAAAAATTCTCAATTTGTCCCGTTTTTTCATTGATTCTGCCAAAAAGCTCCAAAATGGAATTAAAATTTGGCCAATTTCATTAGTGGATTGAACGAAACCGGTAACTCGGTAGGTAAGTATATCCTGAAAATCAGGTTACGCTTCAACTTCAATAAAACGAAGCGCAGGGACAGACATTCTAATTTCCAGATTAAGTTCATTTTCATTTTTTTTAAATCTTGCAAAGAAGGTTGATTCTATTTTTGCCTTTCTCGTACACTAAGTGTACGTAAAGGCTATAATATTGCTTCAAAACCCGGGCCGATTTTTATATACCGATCGACTCAGCTCGACGAATTGAGGTGATGTCTGTATGTGTGTATGTATGTATGTATGTGTGTGTATGTGTGTATGTGTACAAACTTTGTAGACACACTTTTTGGAACTTAGCATTATCCGATTTACTCGCAACAAGTTGCATTCGACGGGGAATGCTATTGAAAATTGGCTCGATCGGACATTGCATTTAGGAATTATTAAAAAATCATTGTTTTTTCCCAAGGGTCCCCCCTTGGAAAAAAATTCAAAACCGGAAAAAAAATGGTGGCAATACATTTTAACTTAGCAAAAACATGCAAAATGATCGAAAACATGTGATCTATTCTCCTAAAGAGCTTTTTTGACCTTTCTAATGTGATTCTTTCAATATATTTTATAATTCACAAGAAAGGCATCATCACTGCAAGGTGGATTAATCTGGGTTTTTTTAATCTGCTTCACCAGATATTTTTCAATCGTTTGATTATTTCGAAACATTAAGAATCATTCAAAGTCTTTCTGAATAATTCAGAATATTTCGAATTCATCATAAAAACGACGGTACTAAAAAATAATAATTTTTTTCCAAGTTCGTTTATTTGGTAGGCTCAGGCGTGTATAACACTTTACGGAGCTACGTTTCTTTGTGATATGTACAATCGACATAATCTTATTATTAAATTAGTAAGAGAGGGAAATAAGCCAACGTACTCGTGGTGACTCGAGGTTAGGTTTACAATGTTTAAAAATAATAATTTACAAATCAGCTGAACAAAATCGAGTTTAGGGCAGTTTCAAACGAAGTGAAAATTTGGTCGGACTTCGGCCATCACGTACTTTAAGGCTAGTTAACAGTCCAGGAGCTTCCATATGTGTGGACCTTTTTGGAAGCACATGTGGTCGGGGTTCAGCCAAACCGCACCAAGCGGCTTTTTGACTGACTTTTGATATTTTGTTCGCAATAGGAAAACGGAAAATATTTTATGTCAAATCATGCGTACAGTTGTTGTAGGATATCTTCAGTTATGGTGTTGTACGATGTCCGATGTGATTTGTGATTAATTGAATCTGTTATACAAAAACTTTGGCGAAAAAGCTGAGAATTTTGTATTGGCGCTTGGTGTGATTTGGCAGAACCCCGACCATGTGAGAGAAGTGAGGCTACTTTTAGCGTCATTTAAATCAATTTCGAAAAAAAGGACTGTGAATTGATTAGATTTGATGTTTATTCACATGCGCCAATCACATTCATGGAAATAATTAAAATTATTTTTTATTAATGTTCTTTCCTTGTTGAGATTCTTGTTATTTTTATCCGCAGATGTTCCCTCACTTATATTCATGGAAAAGTAATTTGGCATGGGAAATCAATAATCCCACCCTTTTTGACATTTTTTTAAATTGGTTTTCTTTATCTCTCTAATGCCCAAACCGGCTTGAAAGGCTAGTTTACAATGCGGAAAACGTGTCACAGGATTTGATTCGCCATGTATTTTTAAAGAGGCGGGATCTACGGGATTTTAGCTACGAAAACGCAACCCCCCCTTGATGCATGGGGATCAACTCCCATGACACGTTTTCCGAACTGTAAACCAACCTTCAGGAAGGATACTTTGACTATTTTTTGTTATTTTCAATAGTTTAAAATTGGAAAAAAAAATTATATTGGTCTGTAATAAAATCCTTACCTAGATCTTAATGCATGTTTAATAGTGGAGTAAAACAAAATTTCAAAATTCCAAATTTGTTTTAAAAAATGCGTAATTTTTTGTTCCTTAGTGTTTTTGTCCGCGCCCTTTTGTAGTTTAGTATTTTTCCACAACTAACTTAATACTTAGAAGGTTAGCTAAGGTACTTAAAAGAAGGTTATGGTAATGAAAAATTCATTCTTAAACTTTTCTCTAACTCCTTACACGGAAAATGAAAATTAAGCCCATAAATATTGAAAATTCCGAAGCTCTTGAATTTTGTCACAAGTTTTTTGACATGTCCCTTTTTGCAAGTGCGTTTGTCCCATTTTTCTATCAAAATGATCTGGTCAGCCTATTGAAAGGAGGTCTCTAAGGCTCCTGAAAAGAGGGTTTCGAGCCTCTTAAAAGGAGGTTTCAGAGCTTCTTGAAAGGATGCTTTCGAGCCTCTTGAGAGGATGCTTTTGAGCCTCTTGAAAGGAGGCTTTCGAGCCGTTTGAAGGTTCCGGGTCTCTTGAAATTAAGCTTCTGAACCTTTTGAAAAGGGGTTTCCGAGCCTTTTGGAAGAAGGTTTCCGAGCCTCTTGAAAAGTGGCTTCCGAACTTTCTGAAAGGGGCTTCTGAGACTCTTGAAAGAAGGCTTCCGAGTTTCATGAAAGAGTCTCTGCACAATTTGGAAGGGGTCTCTTAAAGATCTTGGAAGACCTCTGAGCATCTTTGAAGAGAATCATCTGAGCCTTTTGAAAAAAGGGTCTTGATATTCTTCAAAAGAGGCTTCGTAGCCTTTTGAAAGGAGGTTTTTGATCCTCTTGAAGAAGTATTCTGAGAATTTTGAATGAAGGTCTCTAAGGCTCTTTAAAGGATGCTTTCGAGCCTCTTGAAAGGAGGTTTCCAAGCCTCTTGAAGGAAAGCTTTCTAGCCTCTTGAAAGGAGGCTTTCGAGCCTTTTGAAAGGATGCTTTCGGGCCTCTTGAAATGTGGCTTCTGAACCTTTTGAAGAGAGGTTTTTGAGTCGTTTGAAAGAAGGTTTCCGAGCCTTTTGAAGGGTGGCTTCCGAACTTCTTGAAAGGGGCTTCTGAGACTCTTGAAAGAAGGTCTCCGTCCCATTTAGAAGGGGTCTCTAAGGATCTTGAAAGGAAACCTCTGAGCATCATTGAAGAGAAGCATCCGAGACTCCTGAAAGAAGGCTCTTGATATTCTTCAAAGGAGGCTTCGTCGTCATTTGAAAGGAGGCTTTTGATCCTCTTGAAGAAGGCTTCTGAGAATTTTGAATGGAGGCTTCCAAGCCTTTAATGAAAAGACGTACGAGTCCCTTAAAATGAGGCTTCCGAGCTTCTTGAAAGGAGTTCCCGATCTTATTGAAAGAAGGCTTCTGAGACTCTTGAAAGGAGGCTTTCTAGCCTCTTGGAAAAAGGTTTTTGAGCCTTTTGAAATGAGGCTTCTGAACCTTTTGAATAGAAGTTTCCGAGCCGATTGGAAGAAGGTTTCCGAGCCCCGTGAAAGGTGGCTTTTGAACCGCTTGGAAGGAGGCTTCCAAGCCTCTTTAAAGGAGGCTTCTGGGCTGCTAGAAAGGAGGCTACCGAGACTTTAAAAAAAAGCTTTCGAGTCTCTTGATATGAGGCTTCTGAGCCTCTTGAAAAAAAAGCCATCGAAACCTCGTGAAAGGCCTTTTGAAAGGAGGCTTCCGAAGCTCTTGAAAGGAAGCTTACGAGCCGCTGTAAAGGGGCTTTTAAGCCTCTTGCAACGGAGCTAAACTGCTTTTCGAGAAAGAGTACTTTAAGCCTTTTAAATGGGGGCTTCTCAATTTTTAGATTCAAGACTTTCGAATGCATATACATTTTCGTTCGAATGCATATACATTTTCTTTTCTCGATCAGATAGATTGTATTTAAGATTTTCATTTTTTTTACGTAAACTACGTCTAAGGGGAAGACTCGGATACTCGAAGGGGAAGACTGGCGACCGTCACGAAATCATGTAAGATTTGTAACATCAATAGGTCCTTTATCTTTCAATGGATTTTAAAGATTTATATATCAATCGATTCGCAAGCTCTCCACCAATTTGCCAGTAGTATTGAAACTTTTGATTATCAACGCTGAACTATTGAAAAATTTAGTTCGTTCATGCTTCATGCATTGCCTATACAGCGCGTTCCAATCCTTGGTAATTGCCTAGTTTTGGGGTATTATCAATTATTGAACTGAGGTGTATAAATGGGGTGGCACAGCTGCTAGACAGTGGGGTCCCTACTTCCTCACAGAGTGCGTGTGCGAGGTGCTGCTAAAGCTGGGTAGTAGTTTCGTTGGGATAGTTCCTTCTCTTCTATATAGAGCGGAATAATTGGTTCAGTGTACTATATTTGGTTTTACGTAGTTTACATCGAGCGGTCGTGTCTTGTATACATCCCCAATTTTTTTTTCAATTTCGTTTATTTGCTAGGCTCAGGCGTGTATAACACTTTACGAAGCCACGTTTCTTTGTGATATGTACAATCATTATCATCTTATTATTAATTTAGAGGGATAGAAGCCAACGTACTCGTGGTGACTCGAGGTTAGATTAACATTTTTTTGGATGGATGGGGCTTAGGATTCGGGATCAGGGAATTACAGCAGCTCATCCGGACATTTGGCGTCAGGGACGGTGTGGTGTAGATTTTCAAATTTTATACCTTCGCCGTTTTGTTCTTTTGGCCTTTCGTCCTACAGTCCTTCAAACATCTTTTCGCGCCAAGGGCAAACGACAAGCCTGACTACCCAAGCAACCAGAAGTTCGGATAAGAAGGGCTATTTTGGCTTAATCAGCTCTCATTTTAAGTAATTTTCTGTATGGTGGGAGCGTAAAAGTGAACTTTAAAGTTCCGTTAAGGATGCTTGGAACTTGATGTGAACCATAGTGAACCAATTAGTTCGGTTAAGAGTAAATTTAAGTAAAATCTGAACTTCTGGTTGCTTGGGTAGGGGTCGCTCGATATAAATACGATCTCATCATCAGTTCTTATCAAATCCAACCGAAATTTACGGACATCTCTGACCAACCCTCTTTCTATTATTAACCTATTTCCGGTTGATAAAGTCTGTAAGCAAACCAACAATAATACAAACAATTCAATCCAAACGCAACAATCACCCATCAATTAATGTTGAAATCACTTGCCACAGTATTAGTATTTTTTGCGAAATAAAAGGCTAGCTTGTACATAAGATGAAAGCATAAATAAAGATTTTATGCGTGCTGAAAGAGACTTAACATTAGATGATATTTTATTGGCATCATCAATAGAAAAAATGAGGATGCAATATCCTTCAAAACTGCGCAAGACCCATTAAACCAGTAAACTTCAATCGAAGCTCTTTAAAATAAATGTTCTGTTGAACCTTAAAGCGCTTTCGTAGCCGTAAACAAACCAGGATCCACCGTAGTTGTACAATATGAATGTTCTACAAAACGCAGAAAACAAGATAATGAATTGACGTCGCTTGAAACCCAACCCAAGAGCTTAGATACTCACAAGTCACGAATAAATTGTATATTTTAGTTTTAATCATGAGATAATGACTTACAATGAAACTAAACACGAGCCCTCTTGACATCGATGTAACTCATAAATGGAAGCACTCCTCTATATCTATAAATATATATTAATGATATGCTGTGGGCAAACGCTGACTTGTCACTGGAACATTGATTGTTTTCCTATTGTTCCCAAAAACGATTCAATATTCAATGATTTAACGAACTGTAGAACCGAACTAAGCATACACATTACTTCTAAGTGACAATTGAAATCAAATCAAAATCATGAGAACGAAAGTAACAACTCTATGAACACTTACGTTACTATTTTTTGTGATTGTGTTCGTCTTCATTAAGTCTTTGGATAACGAAACAACATCCAAAAAAAGTTGTAAACAAACGCCAAAGGAGTAGACTTAAGTTGAAAAGAAAATGAATCGTAGAACTCCAGTACGGAAAAGGCGGTTTTTTGAGCGGCAATTGCACGGCAAATTTTTGTATCATATATCGCCGTGAAGGAGGGAAGAATTACACAACCAAAGTTAGTGATACATAGCTAAGAATAAATGAAATGAAACGAAAATATCCACCTAAATTAGAGGACAAAACAACAAGAACAAACCATTTTACAACAAACCAAGTTATGCTAGAACTAATTATAGCAAAGAAAAGAATGAACCATAAAAAGTAGATAAAACATACCGAATATATACAAGACCCGGGGGCCAAAATGTCCTAGTTGTTTATTTCTTTTGGATTGGGGTTGGGACTTGTTCGTGCAGAACAATGTTTAAGGAAAACCCTTGAATAAATTCGGAATCACGATGTACAATCGAATCGATCAAACGTGAACGCGTGGTGCGATCCGGCAGACGAAGATACTGATTGTAGTTTAGAAAATTTTCGAAACACACCCGTTACCCATCATTGTTCGCATTTCGAAAAACAAACACCGAGGAGTAAATCAAACAGTTCGTATGTGTGCGAGTGTTTGAGAAACACATCGTACCCTGTTGGAGAGATGATGGGATGGGATCGGGAAATTATTCCGAATAAAACCATAGTATTAATGTAGGAATGCGCTTTTAGCGAAATAAATAACGGATGATAATAATGCTGAACACAAAACCAAATCTAGTAAATAACAATGGATATAAAATCAAATGTAGAATAATGGATATGATGAATATGAATAAAAAGATATAAAATGAATGACTTTTGTGTTATCTTATGTGTGTTGAAAAATCCTTACCGAAAAGATGGAAGTAAGTTGCGACGAGACGAACACATGGAGAAAACAGAACTGCTCAATAAAAATCCTATTTGACTAAACGCTGATGTCATATTAGAAATATAGAGACAGAACTCGTCGATGGAAAACCCTTCCGCACACGATGGTATATGAGCTTCTTTTGCTAGTGAAGATTTTTTTTTGTGGTTTAAAATTCAGTTTATTTTGTCAAATTCCTGTTAGTTTTTATAATGTTGTTTTGAATTCAAAAATCTATAGTTAGTTCAAACTCTAAAGCGTTGACATCAATTCTTCCATTACAAAGATTAACGTAGCAGATGTAATTAATTAGAAGTTTCAAAATTTGTACACGAGCTGCTCTCCGTATGCCTGGCAAAGCGGGCTTCGCGAGGTCTTCAAACGAAAGTCGTCTCCCTCCATCCGTTACTTCCGCCAGTTTCTGCTGCAGGACCGTCCATGCCGGGCCGACACGAGTACAGGAAGAAAACTTGTGTTCAAGTGTTTCGGGGTTGCCACAGTGTTGGCAGTTCTCGTCAGCTGCTAATTGCATCACGTGTAGCAGTTTCGGTGCTCGGTTTTACCGTTCACGAAAAGATAGAGTAGTTTACGTTGTGCTGTTGATAGCTCTTTCATGCGTATGTTGCGCCACGCGCGTGGCCAGTCAACTGCCGGACTGTTTCGTTCCACCTTTGGTAGATCAGTTTGCAGTACGAAATGCTGGTGGATTTGATCGGCGGAGGGGTTTTGTAGGATTTGGTGGGGAATGTGGGATAAGTTTGAAAGGATTGATTTGATATCGGTATTGTCTATTGGAGTTGCTGGGCGAGGATTTGCGTGGAGAATAAAGGATTTATAGTGAGGAATGGGATCTCTTTTATATGTCTACTAGTGGACCAGGCAGACGTTGTCCTGCATAGTAGGCGAAAATGTGCGTTGTAAACTGCCCATGCGAAATTTTCATACGAATCTTTAATTCGGTTTTTCACGATTTACTCAACTTTATTATGATTTTCGCATGAGGAAATATCATATAAATCCGTCGAAAACTATAATGAACATATCTGCAGAAGGAATGAAGAAAATCCATTCAACCGATTTCGCTTTATGCGGATACGAACACAGACCAACTCATTTTTATTATATAGAAGATTTATTGCAAAACTCTTCGCTATCAGTGCTGGGACTTGTAAGCCTAAGCTACAGTGGTCCTTCTTCCGAACAAGTTGCATAATGGGAACGCGGGCGACTATTCATCTCCATATGAAAGATCCCATCGTCGATGTGATTTTTGCTGTGCGTACGCCAAGCGGAGGTAGCACCGAAGAAAGGTACCACAATTTCAACGTGCCAAACGTATTCAGCGTTATTACCTTCTGGTGTAGTGTAAGCTTGCGCAAAGATTGCAGCCACATTTGTTGCGCAAACTTTCCACCACCACATTCCAATTCATCGTTGTCATCAAGCGTGTGGAGTTTGCGAAGGAAATACCCACAATTTTGACTGTATGAGCAGTTTGTAGCCACTGGGTTTCAAACATATTCCCTTCGCAAAACCCAACATTCACCGCAACTGTTTTGCGCAAATTCAGTTTCGCGCCGGCGGCAAGACCAAAACAACTAAAAATTTTCCTCGTCGCCTCGATCTGCCACGGTGACGTCACACTGATGTCGTCGGCGTAGGCAACAAGCAGATCATTCCCACACACTTGCTCAAGGCTACACACTTGTGGATGGAGATAAAGCACGAACAGATGCATGGACAACGGGTCGCCTCGCCGCACCGGCCGTGTAATCTCAAACGATCGAGAGAGGTGCCCATTGATAAGCAGCCAGGATGTGAACCGACTGGCTATGTTCGAGAGAAGAGAGATGAGTTCCTCGTTGAACCCAAGGGACCGCATGGTTTCGAAAAGGAACGAGTGTCGCACGATCGAAGGCATTCTCGAAATCGAAGCTGATGAGCTAACCAGAGCGCTACGGTGATCCGATCCTTTCAAAGCGAGAGTGGCCGCTCTGCATTTGAGCATTTCTGTCCGTTGCTTAGGACGCGGTGGGCTTGCATAACGCGTTCCATCCTGTTTTTCTGGATGGGGGAGAGCGATTTATAATCGCTGTTGAGCAGCGATATGGTACGCTCGCGCTGTTTTGTTGCCTCCCACGAAGGCATGGAGGAGATTTCCGTTGAGTGCTTCATTCATAAGCATGTTCAACCCACGGTGGATTACATCGAACATCCGGAGATAAAATTCTCGTAGGATCCCGTCAGCACCGGGGGATCGTTTGGGTGCGCTCGCTCTGATAGCAGACAGAATTTCTGCTGTTTGTTTCTCCTCCATGCACGCTTCGTTCAGTGGGTCGTCCGGTGGGATAATCCGTTCGCAAGCGTAATCGTCCCCGTTTTTTGCGTTGTCGTCATTTTCTGCTGTTTCTTCTGAGTAGAGGCTCGAGGCTGAGGCTCGACGGTAATTTCGTCTTCTTCTGTCTGTAGCTGCGTTGTCTTTTTTTTCTTCCGTCGTCATTCCCTCAGCTGGAAGATCGACATTGGCTCACCGGCCACGATGCGCATAAACATGTGGGAGAAATTACGTTGCAGTGCCAACATTTCCCCTTTCAGCCGGTTGATGGTGGTGATCATTTGTGGCTGCTGATAATAGCCGTCGTACGCTAGTTGTAGTTGTGATAGAGGTGCTGATGCGTATCGTGGAAGTCCTCGTAGACGGCACGAGATTTCCACTTGAAAAAAGATTTGATTTTTGGCTTAGCGTACGACAGCCACCATTGCATACACGACGCGTAGTTTCAGCGCTGACGAGTCCAATATTGCCACTTACACTGGAACTCGGCAACGTTTTCTTCGGTTAAAAGATGTGGTCGAAGAGCTCAGAAACCACGCCCGAGCTCGTGTCCCAGTGGGGTAAGACAGAGTCTGAGCGTTCGCGCTTTGTGATCTGTAAAACAACAGACGTGCGTGTAGGTCGACTGCAGTTTGTCGCGAAGACCACGGATCGCATAGATCCGATCGAGTCGAGATCGTGCGATACGACAGACATAGGTAAAAGGGGCCCTCCTTAGCCGTGCGGTAAGACGCGCGGCTACAAAGCAAGACCATGCTGAGGGTGGCTGGGTTCGATTCCCGGTGCCGGTCTAGACAATTTTCGGATTGGAAATTGTCTCGACTTCCCTGGGCATAAAAGTATCATCGTGTTAGCCTCATGATATACGAATGCAAAAATGGTAACTTGGCTTAGAAACCTCGCAGTTAATAACTGTGGAAGTGCTTAATGAACACTATGCTGCGAGGCGGCTCTGTCCCAGTGTGGGGATGTAATGCCGATAAGAAGAAGAAGAAGGTAAAATCGGCATCACGTGGACACAACTTCGCCCACACATCATATAGCTGCAGCTGCTGTACAGCTGTTTTGAGGGACGGACTAGTGTTCAGGCTGGACGAATCGCACGCACGCAGACCGCAATTGAAATCGCCAGCTACGATGACGTTCTCGATGTTGTAACCTGCGAGTTACAATCAGGGTTGGTTCGCTCTGAGGAGCATTCAAGAGAAGGTGTAAAAACTTCTCTTTTCTCGATATATTATCCGAGTGTATTGTGCAGAAATACACTTTATCTTCACACTTAAAAAAATTGACCGAATGCGGTTAAATTTTAACCGAGTTTTTATCTGCTGAACGCTCGGTTGTCTGCTCGGTTCAAGAGTTAACAACCGAGCAGTCGTTAAACTTTTCAGCAAGCCCTTTCTGTCAAAACTACCGAAAAAACTCGGTTCATGAAAAAAACCTCGGTTGTTCAGTTTTCTTCAAAATTAACCGAGAGATGTCAAATAAACCGAAAGTTCGGTAGTAATAACGGAATTCGGTTCCCAGGATCACGCACAAATATGTAGCTGTTTATAATTAGAAGAAAATATGCTCTTTCCAATCAATTCTCAATCTTATTTTTATTTAGTGAAGATAAAAAAATACATAAAATTCATATAACGTTAAGAAAAATCATGGAATTAGTTCAAATTTAATCACCACACCAACCAACACAGAACCACAATTCAAGCGCAACGGCAACATCCAGTTGCATTGTAGCCAAGATTGATACGTTTCTAAAGAGAGGCTGGATCCTCTAAAATAGTCTTCATCTGCCTGGAATTAGGAAAATATGATTACCTCATATATGAGTGATGTGTAATTTACTTTACATTTATCCACGACCTCACACTACCCAATGTATTCTTGGTCTTGATCTCCTTACTGAAATTAGTTTTCCATGTTCATTTAAAACAACTAGTTTAAAACTAGTTACATGAAAACTGTGAGAAAGAACTTGGGACAAAAAGAAATGGCTGACAGTTTCTTCGACCTTACTTGACTGATGCGTCAACCGAGTTTTTCGGTTTCGATATACGTCAAAACGGTTTGAAACCGAGCATTCTCGGTTTTAATGAACCGAGCTCGTTCATACAATCGGTTAACCGGAGTGTTCGGTTTATCTAGCGTGCCGAACTGTCATATTATCAACAATAATACCGATTTTCGGTTAAATTTAAAAATATATGTTAGTTGTTTTGCTTTTAAACGGTTGTTCGGTTCTTTATTGGTGAACCGATCTAACCCGGTTAAAAAATACAACCGAAGTCGGTAATAATTTCTAAGTGTGTTTGTATGAAGGAGCGTGCGTAGTACCCACTTTTCGTCGCACAAGTCCACAAGTATAAAGAGTACAGGAGAATGGTAATTTGCTGTTTACCAAAATGCATACATTTAGGCTATATTCTAAATCTTCCATGTAAATACGCTGTTATGAGCCCTAAACATAGACCTTTTTATACACAATATCAAAACACACGCGAACGAAAATATTTTCACTCTTTATCGATCATGTTTCTCTCGGCTTCAATCACACGTACGTGTGAACGCTCTCGAGTGTGAATCAATACACTTCTCTTTATTTGTAAAATCTCTACACATTTCAAGACGAAGTGTGAGAAATGACCAACCATGGTTACAATTAACCCGTTTTGTTTAGTCTTGTCGCCGAGTGTATTTTGGGTAGTTTGTGTGTCGCTTTAACTGGCTACCCACTATGCTTTTGCTTTAATGGCAACATGCACCTCCACTGTGGATATGCATGAATGGAATATTTTAATTCGTTTGTTTTTCAATTAAAGTTAGTTTAAATTTTGTTGTTTAGCGTTTTGTTTTGTTGCTTATAAATTATAGTGTCTGTTAAGTTAGATTTTAAAATAATGTTAGCGCCAGAGCTCCTCCTGTAGGCTAAAAAGCGACATCAACACAAGCAGCGATGGCGATTATTTGTTTTGGTCTGGTCGATGACGTGAAAAGGGAGAAAGTTACGAACCGAGAACTAGATCGGACACGTTGTTTTTGATCCGCTGCGATTCCGGAGAAGTATGTGCCGTTTTTGGGTGTGCGATCTTCCCATCGACGTGTGTTCAGCCGGAGGGCAAATTCCCTGCTTCGTCGGGTGGACAGTTCCGTGGTTCCCGGGGAAAAGTGCCGGTTCGTGTACTAGTGCAGTGCAGTGCAAGGGTGTTGGATCGCAGCCATAGTGTGAAGATAATCGCCAATGAGAAATTCGCTTCCCGACGGCTTAGTCAAGCATCAAGAAGGAGCGGAGGAGAAAAAGAAGAAGAACCGAAGAAGAAGAACCAAAGAAGAAGAAAGGACGGAAGAAGAAAGCGAGATACCAGTTAGCCAGCCGCTGCCGTGCTACCGTCGACGAAGGGACCCGAACGAGAGCAGTGAGTCGACCAGTGCCATAGTAAGGAAGGAGACAGAAGGTCAGATAGAATATAAGGTTTTTAAATTTGAAATATTTTTTCTTTTTCTCATTTTGTTCATCCGAAATCCGAAGGCCAGTGGAAGTACTCTGCTCTAGGCCGCCCTGCCGGGGTGAATTGCATGAGGGGAAGCTCAGAGCTTTCAGTATGGTGGCGGAGATAATAGGCAAGCGTGCCATTGAAGAACTCCTCTCTAGCAGCGCGCTGTGCAGTGCCGAAGGGAGCGTAGACGTTGCAGATAGTTGTGTCGTGCACTCGCAGCGCGATTAGTTGGCTGTCCAGGCTCTTCTTCACGTGAGTGATATGGATGTGTTCCTTCACCGCAACAGCTGTGCCTCTTCGGTTCGGAGTGCGTTAAGTTTCGTGGGGCTCGTGATCGTTCCAATGTTGATTGATGACATGTTCTACGACGTGAGAGCCATTTTTGGAAGAAAGTCCACTTCAGCGTTCTGTGGGCGCAATCGGCTGGCTTGCAGTTGAATTTATTGAGCAAGACTCGACGGCTAGGGGGGTCCCGTAGCGTAGTTAGCTACACGTTCGCCTTTCAAGCGAATGGTCATGGGTTCGATTCCCAGCCCCTCCACCAAAACCCTCGTCAGTCGCCGGATGCGCAGCCTATGCGGTGGCGTATTGGGGTGCACGCATCACCGTCCGGCTGCCTGATGACGACTGACAACTTGTTCTTCTCGGAGGCATTCCTCCAACGTTACCCGGATAAATGGCAACCGGACAATGCATCGATCATTGGATACACGACATGGACAAAACGACCACAATGGACTCACGACGAGATGGACCAGCAACGACAACAACAATGAATAATGGTAAAATCTAAAAATAGATTCTGTGTGGATTGTGGCTGCAGAATACCACAGTAGATCTCGGCACAGTAGCGGTTAAGTAACACAGAGTGCCTATCAAATAAATAAAGGAATAAAAAAAAAAAGACTCGACGGCTCTGGCAGCTCGGGGAAAGCCTCCAACGAATCTGGTGGTGGAACGACAGAACGCTGGACTAGTATTCGGGCCAGGTTATTAAACTTGACGAACGCACACTGTTCACCTCTGTGGCACTGTAGTATCAACACTACTTCTTTCTTCAGGCCGAGAATCGTGCGGCAAAAGCTGTGGACCTATTCGAATGACAATTTCACCGGGAAACTCGAATAGTCAACACGAAAAGTATTTCCTCGCCTCATCCACATCTCGCCATTAACCACTGAAATCGATCACTTGACTTTCCAAGAGCGCTTTCGGAAACACGTCTGCACGTCTCAAAAGCTGAGCGGTAACTGGGATAATATATCAGCTTCCATACTGATATTCTTCCCTCCCCTTTCATACGGGAGTTTGGCAGATGGAAGGTCGTGCGATTTACACCATCACACATATAGCGAAATATCGATCGCCGATTCTGTTTGGCCATCATTCAAAATAAATAAGCTTCTTGACGGTCTTTCTTCGATAGGTTCACTTGAAGCGATTGCACCGTTGCGGTTAACTCGCCGACCTGACGTATTAATACTTGGTTTCGTGCTCTCTTTACGGTTTCGAGACGTTTATTCATGCTGTGGGTTTGAAGCGCTGTCTCCATCTCCTGGACTCCTTCGTGCTTTTTCCTGGAACCGGCATCTTTGCTAACAGCAACAACGGTCGAGTATGCATTGGGGTTTTGGTTTTACTCACGGCGGGCTTGGGAATACGTCATCCCATGATCGATTCGAATATGCTGAATCGCGACTTCCTTTTCAAAAACTGGACATTTCCGGCTGGAGGTAGAATGGTCATTAATCTGGCAGTTTTTGCAGAAAATGGATTCAATGCAGAGCGGTCGGTCCATGGAAATTTGGTTTAACGATGCTCCTTCTGATACATGAATACGGTCCTCTTCCTACACATTGCTGCATCTTCTACAAACTTGGAAGGGCTCGGTACAACGTTTCCCCGTATGCCCGAAAACCAGCGGCGGGAACACTGCAACGGGGACGAGTAATAATTCAGGGTTCTACAACGGGACCAGCCAAAGTCTACATGGGGTGGGATGACTGTACCGCCGATCGTCAGGATAATTGTCGGAGTATGTTCAAACGAGCCATCTGGCTTGCCGCACCGTAGGAGATTCTGCACGCCTTGGGATTTGAGTTGCTGCTTCAGGTATGCGTCGTAGAGGGTGACTGAATCGTAGCAAGATACTACGCATTTTCGTTGATTGAGTTGAGGGTGTTCGCTAATCCAAACTTCAGTTCCGTCGGCCAGCTTCATCATCTTACATAGTTTTGTAAATTGGAAACACAAACCATACCAAAACAATAAGAATTAAGTAAGAAAAGTAACTGCAATAGTTAGAAAAAGGTACCAAAAATGATCAACTGGCCTCAAACGCACAAAACCAAAAACAAAACCATAGGACATTTCATTATCAGTGCGCAAAATTAGTAAAATGTCGCATTTTCTAAAGCAATCAATAACATTTACGTTCTTTGTCTATTCAGTTTAAAATCACATTATTCTTATATTATCGCATGCAAAACTTACACATTTGCTACAAATCATTATTATATTTGAACAACTATTTATGTGCTGGAAATATCTTAAATGCGCAGAATATTGTATCTGTGCCGTAGTAACATTTCGGAGCCGAAATTTGTAATTGACACTTCAAATTAAAGTAGTAGAAAATATTTCAGCCAAGTTTGCTCTTAAAAAAGCAAGATTACAATAAAATAAAACACAAATCAATAGTCATATTGAGTTTCACAATGACAATACATCAAAAGACAACACAACTTCTAAAATTGTTCACCTTTTTATTCAATATTCAATAGTCTGTTTTGCAGATATACACCTATTTAAAGTATTTGTAGCAATTATGTTCATTATTCCTACAAACAGAAATAGTCTACACCTAAAATAGCTAAATACGATCATTTAGTGGGATGTATGCGCATGTATGTATTGGGCTGTATGTATATTAATTTACTTCTATTTATTTTTTATAACAGTACATTCGTTTTATTTTATTTTCATGAAATCAAACACTCAGAAGTACGATCAATGTGTGAGCCCTGCACCGAGCGTCAAGAAATCGCACTCATACGAAAGAAATAGACAAAAAAAATAACACTTTTAAGATTTTCTCATACTGTCGAAATAGGTGAATTTTATCAGGATAGAATGTGCAATTCTCACAATAGTATGTAATCTGATGGAACTAAAAAAGTATGAAACAAAAATGGAAAGGAAAAATTGTATTCTTACCGAAAGTCGATTTGGTTTCCTGATAGAACACACCGGGTCGAACGCGCCGAGCGAAACATGAGACACCTGATGAGAGCTGTTTCGAACCAACTTTGTGGCCACAGAATAGTCGAATGTTCACATATTCACATGATTTTTATAAACATGATTGATTGAAATTAAAAAAAAAACTTCTAATTTGATTCTACATAAGATGTATCTTCTGATGGTTGTGTTAACTTGGTGGGTAAATGATCATACCCATACGGATCTGACTCATTCAGTGTTCATTTTTTCACTACACAAAACACTTCTTTATATTCTACAACTGTTCGAAACACCAGAAAAAAAAAGAAATCGGAGAAACATTTTAATTGTTAAGATGCATTCAATGGGATATTGCTTACGGCTTTCGCGCTGATCCGCTGCTTTCAATTTCCCTCTAGATCTAGACTCCCGGCTCTCGTAGTATTTGAATTCGTCCTGTTGTTCTGCAGCAAAAGAAGATCAATGCTTACCGTCTGGATCTCTCCCTGGAACGTGATCGACGACGGCGGTCACGATCACGATCGCGGTCGCGATCACGACGGTCACGATCTCGTTCTCGTGAGTGGCGATCACGACTCCGTGACCGTCGATCACGGCTTTTCGATCGACGACGATCCGATCGTTCTGATCGTTCCGATGAACGCTTGCGTTCGCCGCGGCTAAAACATTCAATAAATTAATCGAATGATCAAAATATTATCACAAAATAAAACCTACTTATCACGTCGGTCTCGATCTTTATCGCGAACCAGCGCTCGTGACCTTCTGTCCAGCTCACGACTGCCAACGAAGCGCGATCGAGGGCGGTCGTCATCATAGCTGCTGCCTTCGCGACGCCCATTCTTCCGCAACTCTTTTTGCCGTGGTCCGGCCGTTTTCTCCAATTCAATTAACTTTTCACGAATTGCCAAAAATCCTAGATGAAGCTTACCACCGAAATGATCCGCTAACCGCACGTCGTTGTCATGGATGCCCAAATAAGCCGAACAAACCTCGCAGACACGCAGCTTCTGCTGCTGGTAGCTGCTGGCCGGTATTGCACTGCGGTACTCCTGTTCGGCTTTGGTCTTCCTCGCGCGCAGCTCATCGATCTCCGACATCAGCTTCATGCTTTCCTCCACCTGACCAGCCTCACCTAGAGCTTCCGCTTTAGCAAGTTTCTTACCGATTTCCTCCGCCAGTTCGTGCACGGCATTAGCCTTGGCCGCAACTTCCGCCGTCAGCTCCTCCTGCGTTTCGGCCAGCCGCTTCTTGGCCGCTTCCGTACGCCGGTCGCAATCGGCGATGAATGCCTGCAGGTGTTCCATGGACTGGGGAGCAGGTTGGGTACGGGTTAGTCTTGTTAATGATCTTATTGCTTTGGGTAAACCGGAATACTTACATCGACATCGTAGTAGTAGTCCTTGCTTTTGGAAGCATTTTCGTAGTCAGCTCGCAGGGCCAGATCGTGCACTTTGGGACATTCTCCGAGGTCCATTCGCTAGATGGACGTTAGGAAACGAGAAAGAGAGAGAGAATGGAAAATGTGAAGTGAATTAGATGCAAAACTGAGAAAGTTAGACTCGGTCGCAGTCGTTTTAAATATTTACGGTTAGTTCTGGCGATAATCCATTCTTGTTCTAAATTCCTTTTTTTTTATTTCAGTACTTTTCATATCGAATAACTTTTCTAATATTTTATATACTGTAGGTTTACTTGATAAATCATTACAGGAATCAAAACTTAGAAATAAATAAATACTAATGATAATACAAGTGTACTACATAGTTCTTTAGTATTCCCCAGAAAACCGTTCTACATATTTAAAACCTTTTCCGCAACTCTCAATATGGGCATCAGAGTTATCCAAATTTCGACTTTATCGCTCTCCTATGTTTAAGCAGGGGGTGTAGGGGTTATCACGCCTATCTAGTGAGTGGAAGGTTGAGGGTTCTAGTCCCTCCAAGACACGTGGATTCTTTTTCGCAAATTTCATATCAATTTGTCCATTTCGAAACATGTGCTGTGCATATGCACAGCCAAGATATTTAACAAAAAAATCCGAGGAGTTTTTGATTTTTTTGCCTTTCCCGTGCAACAAAGTTGTACCGAAAGGCTATCATTTCACTCCAATATAGAACTTTTTATAGAAGGCTGAGATACCCACAGTGTTATATACCAATCGACTCAGCTCGACGAACTGAGTAAATATAATTAGGAAAGCTTTGATCACCGCGTGACTTTATCGAAATTAATTTATTGGCTTTTTTCGGTGATAACTATACTACTCAAAGCGAAAGGGAGTAGATGAAAGTAATGAAGATACAGATTCGATTGACACCGCAAGCGAGCGGCAAGTGTGAAATGAATAGAAACTGAAGATTAGCAGTGGGCCATATGAGAGAACAAGCATTGTTGAAATCGCTGTTATTCTGCCTAACGTCCACCCAGGAACGGCTTGGATAGTGACGTGGTGATCACTGTACCAAGACAGGCATCTATCCTGTCTTGGTACAGTGATCACCACGTCACATCTCGTTGCAGGATTCCACAAAAGTGGAGATAGGGGAACTGTACCGGTTTTGGCCATGTTCCTAATTTGGCCAATTTTGCGAATAACTCCAAAAATAAAGCAAATCGCGAAGGTTTTATTAGTTCCAACAAGAGATATATCCCTCATGATTCAACGCTGCTTTAAACTGATTGATTATTTTGGAAAAATATGTATTTTTCAGGGTTGGCCAAAACCGGTGCACTTCCCCTAATGCTCCCCCTTGAGGGCATTCGCAGATACTTAATATCCTAATCGCTGCTTGACGTAATGTCGAGTAGAGATGTCGGTTTTTAAACATCTGGTGAATCCATTTGGTAATTATAATAGGTAGCCCATCACAACGTGCGGCTTTCAATATTGCATCGAAAGACACGTTGTCTTCAATATCTAAGAAAGCACCCAAGCACGATTGCTTTTGAGCGAAATTATGTCAGACTGAACTCTTTGCTTCTTTATACGAAGCACGTCCTCCTTTTGCGATAAACTTTACAGTGACATCCCGCCAGGATATGGGAATATACCCAGTAGCAAAACTGCATACTAAAAGCTTTTTTAAAACATGTTTGATATGCTCAAAACCTCTCTGAAGTAGAACGGGATAAATCCCATCCTCCCCTGGAGATTTGTAGGAAGCAAAACTATCAAGTGCCCATTGAATCGATTCAGTAGTTATGATTCTACGTGCTTGAGCCCAAGACCCATAGCTACATGAAAAGACCTCAGGATCATCCGAAGATGTTATATCGACACATCCAGGGAAGTGCGTATCAAATAAGTGCTCTAACGATTCTTCATCAGAAGAAGTGTAGTGGCCATTTGGCTTGCGAATTTCGCCAACGTGGAAATCCTTAGATCTCGCAAGAATTTTATTCAATCGACTGGCTTCACTCAAATTGGAAACATTTGCACAAAGGTTTCTCCAGCCGGATCGTTCAGCAGATCGTAGAGCCTTCATGTAAGCTTTGCGAGCCAACTTGAAAGAATCCGTCCCTGCTGAATGGCGTCTGTTCCAACTCCTTCTGCACTGCTTCCTTAGCTTAGCCAAATCGGAATTCCACCAAGGGGTTCCTCTTGAGTTTCTATAGAAGGTAGATATCCATGAAATTTGGTAGAGAGCAACTCTGTGTAAAGAACCCAGTTTGTTGAACGAGGATTTCAAAAACGCAAGGTCTGCGAAGTAACATTCAAATGATCAAAGTAGATGTAGCAATGGTCAGATATCGATTCCTCATCTGACACATGCCAATTCGTCAACTCGTGACTGATTCTATTGGAGCAAAGGGTTATGTCTAACACCTCTGCTCTATTAGATACCATAAAGGTTGGGCGATTGCCTATGTTAGGTAAACTAAGTATGGTACTACTTAAGTATTCCATCAAGCTGGAGCCTCTCATATTGATATCCGAGCTACCCCAGATGATGTGATGAGCATTAGCATCACTGCCGACAATTAGCGGAAGGCCTTTTGAAATGCAATATATGACAACTTGTTTGAAAGCATCCGTAGAGGATGGTCCATTCATTTTCACCTGATGTCTAGTTAAAATTTGCGATATTTTTCTTAGTGTATCAACGGATTGTTTGTTGTTTTCTAACAGCAAACAAGAAAAATATGACAGTTCTAACAGCAAACAAAGGAAAATTTTGTAAACACGGCACCAACAAAAATCTGTGATGTGAAAGAATAGTGCTGTCCAATGAGCAGCTCGAAGTAGCTCGAAGTTGTTCCTGTCACGCTCATGCCCGTTTGTTGACAAAAAAGAACGAGCAGGACGGGAACAACTTCGAGCTACTTCGAGCTGCTCATTGGACAGCATTATTAGTGCTGTCCAATGAGCAGCTCGAAGTAGCTCGAAGTTGTTCCCGTCCTGCTCGTTCTTTTTTGTCAACAAATGGGCATGAGCAGGACAGGGAGAAACTTCGAGCTACTTCAAGCTCTCATTGGACAGCACGGTCAGAGCGAAATCAAAACAAACAAAAATACTTCGCAAATCAGTTCATTTTGGTTTCGCAAATTAATTTGCAAATTGCAACACTTTTCAAATCTAGCTTCTTTAAATAATAGCAATTGTAATAGTTCGGAGCGGTAAGTGTTTCTTTCGTTACTGCGTTAGTACATGCTGGTGGATAGAGTCAAAGTCAACGGAAGTATGTGCAGGATAGTGTTGTGACGTTAATTGTACCAACTTTATCAGAATAAATTGATTTCCGAACAGACGGTGATGTGGCAGTTTTGGGTTGAATGACAGGCAAAATTCAACCAACAAAGTGCATTCCGCAGGACCCTGTATACACTAAGGAAGGCGATACCAGTTCCGTCATGGGCAGTATTATTAAATATAGGTTCGATACCGAGGTTCCTATATCTTGGCTTTTCTATTGCTGATATATGTTCATGTTTTAAGGAATGTCAACGGAAGGATGTCGTCAAATAATGTGGATTGAAATTGCAAGAAGTAACGAGATCAGATAAAGAGATGGCGAGCTACAGTAAGACTCTGGGACTAATGCGTTTCTTCTAGTGTTGTGGGCAACGCTACTGCGATCGGTCCGTGTTGCAGTGAAGTGAAAATTGCAAGTTCAATTCAAGACAAGAACAATTGAATGCCTGAATCCACAATTATTCAAGATTCATCTCCTCCTATGAAGTAATAAATTTAAGTTGCAAATAAAGAATGAGCAACATTGTGAAATTGTAATAATATTCATTTATTATGATTGTAGAAAACATATTGGGATTTAGCAAAGTGATGCCAAATATCTGTCTTTCTGTATTGAAAACGTGTTTATTCAAACAATCGCTCTCTGTTACCAACTATTAGTTAGTTCCTGTTTGACTACTAAATACCATTCACCTGCCGCCCACATCAACCTTCCAAATCCTGTCGTAAGACGAGTTTGAACAGTCCCATTGAATTCCACCACTTAATTGTATCCTGACAGTGTCTTGTACTTGACTCGAAGTACAAGACACTGAAGACGGCCTTACTGTTGAGGTCGAAATACGTATCTGTCAGGATACAATTAAGTGGTGGAATTCAATGGGACTGTTCAAACTCGTCTTACGACAGGTGAAAACATTCCACTAAAAAGCTCAAAATAATTTTCTTATCTTCCAAATCCTCCAAACTGTTCTGTTTCGTCACCTTCATGCGCCGTAAGGATCGCTCAACAACCAGGATGCAACAAATCACAAAGCACATTGGAAGCCCCGAAGCCCCTCATCGCAGTCGAGACTGTGCAGCCAGCATACAACAGCCGTCCTGGTCCTGCGTATGGGTGCGGTCAAGGGGTCTTCCAGCCTGTGCATACAGGCAAGTACCGTCAATATGAGTTCAATTCCCGCCCTGATGCCGTTTTCGCCCGCAGCTCATCGAACATTTTTTCAATTTCGGAACGCCCAACAATTAAATCCGCTGCTTACACCGAGACATTAGCTCCACAACCAGGACGCAACAAATCACTAAGCACTTTGGAAGCCCCGAAGCCCCCCATCGCAGTCAAGTCTGTGCAGCCAGCGTACAACAGCCGTCCTGGTCCTGCGCATGGGTGCGGTGAAGGGGTCTTCCAGCAAGTACCGTCAGTATGAGTTCAATTCCTGCCCTGATGCCGCTTGTGTTCGTAGCTCAAAACGATTGCCGAAAACACTCTCTACTACGGGACGCATGCCTGCAAGCCTCTTGGAAACCCCTCTCGTTACAGTCGAGCCAGTCCCGCCAGCGTCCTGCAGTCGTCCCGGTCCTGTATACGATGTAAGGGAAAGGGGTATCCAAACTCCATACGCAGGCAACAAAAGCAACGGCGCCATTCTGAGCGATGTCAACGATGAATCCACCGCTGCCTTTACTCCGACATTTGAATCAATGCTACCGGATGTACACACATCGCCAAAGATCAAGAACACTTTGACTACTGCTTCATCTCATCACCAAAATGTCGGAGGTATGAACTGCTTACTTGAAGATTATAAGTTGGCGGTCAGTGATGCTAGCTACGACATCTACGCTTTCACCGAAACATGGCTCAACGATCACACCGAATCTTGTCAGCTCTTCGACAGCTCCTTTTCAGTGTATCGTCATGATCGCTCGTCCTCAAACAGCAAAAAAACTCTGGCGGGGGAGTATTACTTGCTGTTCGTAAATGCATCAAGTCGCGCATTTTGTGTCCTCCCGGATATTTGGCAGTTGAACAGTTGTGGGTTGCAATCACTGCCAAAGAGAATACAATCTTTTTATGTGTGATTTACACTCCGCCTGACATGATAAATAACGATTCTCTGATTGACACACATTTGGCGTCACTAGAATGGATCGTTAATCAAATGGGCCCTAATGATAGCATTGTTATTGTGGGTGACTTCAACCTCCGTGGCATAACCTGGCAGAGCGGCTCGAATGGTACTCTATTTCCAGACCCATCTCTTTCTTCCATGACAATGGCATCTAGATGCCTTCTTGATGCATACTGCACTGCGGGACTCAAACAGCTCAATTCAACTTTAAACGACAATCACCGAGCGCTGGATCTGTGCTTCGCTAGCGAAGATTTTTGTGACAATTACACTGTCATGCGGGCACCGTTACCATTAGTGAAAAACTGCAGGCATCACCCCCCTCTGCTTGTTAATTTGAACAGTTGGTCCCAATTTCAATTTAACGACACATCCGACAGCATTTTCTACAATTTCCGCAAGGCCGATTTCGAAAGAATGAATGCTTTTCTTCGCGATGTAGATTGGACAGAAATTCTCCTCGATAACGATGTCAATCATGCTGCATCTTTGATGTCCAACATCCTACTCTACGCCATCGAACAGTTTGTGCCGAAAGTAACTCGTCGCGAACCTGTCAAGCCGGAATGGTCGAATCCACAACTTAAGCGTCTAAAACGCTTCAAAAGGGCTGCTCTGAGAAGACACAGTAAAACACCGCACTGATATACCTAGAATTGCTTATGCTGAGGCCAATCAACAATATTCTAGGCTCAACGAGCATCTGTTCGCCATCCATCAAGCTCAAATTCAAAGCCGTCTCAAGTCGGATCCACGAAGTTTCTGGCAATACGTAAATAATCAACGACACCAGTCTGGTCTGCCGTCCTCAATGACTAACGGCAATGCAGAAGCTAGTACTGTGAAGGAAATCGCCGAATTGTTCCGCTCCCAGTTCAGCAGCGTTTTCTCTGACGAAAAGCTTAGCGCTCATGACATCGCAGCCACCACAAACAACGTTCCTCAACTTTCTTTAGCAATCTCGCAATTGACTGTTTCATCCGACATGGTCTCACGCGCACTGAAAAAACTGAAAAGTTCAGTAGGTTGTGGCCCAGATTGCATTCCATCGATTCTGCTCAAGAAGTGTTCGTCATCCTTAGCGCTACCACTAGCCGCAATTTTCAACGCCTCGCTATCTACTGGTACGTTCCCGTCGAGTTGGAAGAATTCATATGTATTTCCCGTGCATAAGAAAGGATGTAAACGAAATGTCGTCAACTATCGAGGTATAGCTGCTTTGAGTGCGATTTCCAAAATATTTGAGTTGATCGTACTTGATAAGCTTGTGCATACATGCGCTCATTATGTATCCACAAACCAACATGGATTCATCGCCAAACGCTCTACCAGCACTTATTTAGCAATATTTACATCATTCGTCACCAGCCAAATGGAGAAAGGTTACCAAGTTGATGCTGTCTACACAGACTTGTCTGCAGCTTTCGACAAAATGAACCACGGTATTGCGCTTGCTAAATTTGAAAAACTAGGCTTAAGTACCATTATACTCAAGTGGCTTCGATCCTACTTGACCGATCGCAAAATGGCTGTCAAAATCGGGGATCATGTTTCGTCGCCGTTTTCCGTTAGCTCAGGCGTCCCACAAGGTAGCCATCTCGGACCGTTTTTATTTGTACTTTATATGAACGATGTTAATTTTATCCTAAGCTGCTTAACTTTATCGTACGCTGACGACTTAAAACTTTTTTATGTCATAAGATGCCCAAGCGATGCTACGTTTCTGCAGCGGCAACTCGAGGTTTTTGCAGCCTGGTGTCAGCTTAATCGGATGGTACTCAATGTCTCCAAGTGCTCCGTTGTTTCGTTCGGACGGAAGCATGTTCTATATCAACATGAATACTTGTTGTATAATAGTATCATCAAACGTGAAACGACCGTAAAGGATTTAGGCATTATGTTAGACTGCAAATTGACTTTAAACATCATATATCGTATGTTGTGTCCAAAGCCTCATCACAATTAGGGTTTATCTTTCGCTTTGCTAAACAATTTAGAGATGTTTATTGCTTAAAAGCACTGTATTGCTCATTAGTCCGTCCTATATTAGAATATTCTTCAACAGTCTGGGCACCATACTATCAGAATGATACTCAACGAATCGAATCAATTCAGCGCAAGTTCATCCGCTTTGCTCTCCGTTTCCTTAATTGGCGAGATTCCTATAATTTACCAAGATACGAGAACCGATGCATGCTTATAAACTTGGAAACGCTTCATGCTAGACGAAACGTTGCAAAAGCCTGTTTTATAGGAGATTTGCTTCAAGGCCATACAGATTGTCCTGATCTGCTTGAAAAAATTGAAGTAAACACGCGAAATAGTAATCTTCGCTCGCATTCATTTTTGTATATTCGTGCTTCTAGAACTAACTACGGAATCAATGAGCCCATCAAAAGCATGTGTCGCGTGTTTAATAGGTGTTACAATGTATTTGATTTTCATGTTCCTCGTATAACTAATAAGAATAGATTTAAGAGTATTTTGTGTTAGATATAGTGCATTCAATTTTTTGTTTGTATACCGTATAGTATGTCATTGGGGTGCGTATGTTTCACCTGTTGGCAGTTGCTGCTAAATAAATAAATAAATAAATCGAATTGTGCGGCACGATTTCAATTTCACAGCTCTACAAATTATTTCGAAAGTTCAAACTTTTCATTTTAGAAGTAATGGGTGACTTTTAAATTTACAGTGAGTATTACCGCTTGTCGTGTGCATTCCCAGCCTGATTCAACGCCGAATAACGCTGCGTCAACGCAGCTTGAAAAACCGCTACGTGGACATCGGCCCTAAGACGAATGAGTAGAGACTATTTCTTCCAACATATGTATTGATTTTATTCTTTTCCTTATTGGCATTATATCCCCCACTGGGGCATTGCCGCTTTGCAACTTAGTGTTCATTAAGCACTTCCACAGTTTTTAACTGCGAGGTTTGTACGCCGAATTACCATTTATGCATTCGTATATCATGAGACTATTACGATGATACTTTTATGCCCAAGGAAGTCGAGAAAATTCCCTAGACCGGACCGGGAATCAAACCCAGCCAATTTCAGCATGGGAAGCCGCGCATCTTACCGCACGACTAAGGAAGGCCCGTAGACCAATATAGTGATACTATCTCCTTTAATACATTGAAAGGAATTGTTTTCAAAAAACAAAAAAAAATCTTGACGTATTTTGCGGATTGGTTTTCTGGGGAATATTTTAGAATGTATGTTTAACCCAAAAATACAAATCCATTTCCGTGTTTTATTTATCTAGTAATACCTACAGTTTTTAATTCTAAGCATTCTATTATTTCTTTTTTGCCTTATCCTATTATACAACATTCAATTATCCATATGAGTATACAGTAAAAGATTCAGTTTGCAATGTTGTAATTACTCACCAAAATCGACAACACACACGAAGCTGAAGTGGAACCCAGATCTGCCCAGCAGCAGTTTTACTTTTTTTGAAACACTTTCCGATTGCTCTTTCATAAAAAATAAACTTCCTAATACAATAGAAAGCTTCATGTTTAAGTATCAAAAAATCGGAAACGTCGATGTGTTTTTTTTGCGAATTTCAACCAACTAAAATCATTTTTTTATACGTACGTACGGCCTGTGTGAAAACGTTCGAATCATGGGGCACCCAGCAGGGCAGTCTCCAGGGTCGATCGGAATCAAAGGACAACTACTAGGGCTCTTTGGTACTTTTTTGCATCCGTGCAAACAACGACGGGGGAAAGAAATGAAGATTTGTTTTCGTTTTTCATAGAGTTAATAATTCGTTTTGTGTTTGTACATACCCAATAACACGCGCTTGAAAGCCTTCGACGATGACGACGTTGGATCAGAATGCTTATATTAATACGTACCCATTGTCTGGCATAGTTTGGACTCAAAATCTGACTACTACTGAAGACACAAACTACAATGCTCTTGGGAATAAAGTTATGATTGACGAAAGAATAGTTTTCTCTGCTGAGAAACCGGGCTAAATGTCACTCATATTCACGATTCGCGCGCAAAAAAAATCAACTTTATCGATTCGCGGATGCTACAAAATCTCACAAACGCTCTTGACTTGTAAACTAAAGAATAATAAACACTTACGGTCAACTGGTTCCAGCGTGCGGGACCACCAGGTTCTTGTGCGAATGAGCGCACTTCCGGACGAAGGATAACACGGACTCGACCTGGCTTTCTTATTTGGGAAAGATTCGCAAAGAAATCCTAAGCTTTTATAGGCAGTTAATTCGATTTGGTACGGAGCGGTTGATGATCAAAGTTTGACGGACAGTTAAAAGTACTTACGATCATCGCCTAGATGTTCTGTTTTAAAACCCTATCTGGTCGTTCCAGAGCTCCCACAAAGAGGAACGACGACTTCGTAACTAGAGATTCTGTTTTGAGGAAAAGTAGTAGCGACATGTCTGCAATAGAATCAGATGAGGGACAAGTTTTTGGTTGCCATTGCATTTTGAGGACCACGTCTCGTGTTGAGTATACAAATCTACAGACACGACATACAGTGTGACAGAGCTTCGAAAGGCTTTTAGTTTTTATTACAGGGCGGGAGTTCTACTCTTCGAGGAGATTTTGACATACTCGAGAAGACCTCATTTTTGGGAAGGAATCGTATCTATGAGACTTAGGTAGTTCTACTTACCGTTGAAGCGAGGATCTCATGCGGACAGCAGCCTAACAAAAAACTTTTACATACTTTGTTGTCGTAGAATTTGGTTGAGTATCGGTTGGATTCACCTGGAATATAAAAAAAAAACCCTGATTAATCCACGTAGCGGTGTTGGTGCCTTTCTCGTGCCACAAAATACTAAAAAATATGAGTGAATGTTTTTAGTGTTTAGTATGTTTGTCATAACTTCAGAACCCATAGTTCGGTCCCGCCAATTTTCAATAGCAAACAATGGAACAGGATTCCCCGTCGAATGGAACTTGCTGCGAATAATTCAGCCAATGCTATGTCTCAAATATAATATAAGCGTTTTATCAATCCCCCTCGGTGGGGGTCGCCTATCCGAATCAGTTTTTTCCAACTTGTATACTGCCGTTCTACGCATGCTTGTACCAAATTCAAAAAACGACGAATGAGAAATTGGCATCTTTTTGCCCCTTAGGATTGCTATGATCGGGGTGGGTTTTTGAAAGTTGACAAGTGATTATGCCGGAAGAACTAGTCTACTTTGACCAAATGAACACCGGACTGTGGGAATCAGCTAACATAATCCTCTTGAAAACTTTCAGGAATGTGGTTTTGTTTCAGTCAAGTCAGTCACATAGGACAAAGTCTAGTCAAAATGTAAATTTGAATATGTTAGTATTGTTTGTATGTACGTTAGGCGTTGATTATTTATTGAGTCATTTCTATTATTGTGAGTTGTATAATTAAGGTAAAACACGACTTGTCTTCTATATTTTAAATCTGTTATTGTCACTGTGTTGTTGTTTGTTACATTCCAACATAAATGTCTTATATAATTTTGTCTTATTAGTGTTTTAGTCATTGTTAGATACAGTATGTATAAAACTCGGAAAAAATTGTTAAGTATTGCCTTACAAATCCTATGTCCTTCCTCTATCCGAGTACGAGGCGATGGTGACGGCCAAGTTCAACATGAAGATATCTAAGATGACAATTGATCAAGGTCGTGAGTATCTATCAAATAGCCAGAAGCAGTTCTATTTGCAGAAAGGGATCCAGGTCGAACCGACCGTTGCATATACGCCGCAGCAAAACGGCGTCGCTGAGAGGTTCAACCGAACCATAGTTGAGAAGGTCCGCACGATGCTGATCGATTCGCATATCCCTAAAACCATGTGGTCAGAAGCTGTCCTTACTGCTGTGTATCTGGTAAACCGAAGCCCTACCGTCGCTTTGTCGAGATGTCTAACCCCGGCTGAATGCTGGTACAACGAGAGGCCAAGTGTGGAAAAACTTCGTGTTTTTGGTTGCAAGGCATTTGCATGGATACCCGGCCAACACAGGAAGAAGTTGGATGCGAAGGGTGTCGAAGTTGTAATGGTTCGTTATGCTCCCAACGGTTACCGTTTGTGGGACAGGAAGTCAAGACGAATCATCATCGCACGTGATGTCAAGTTTCATGAAACATGTTTCCCATATGAAGTGAATCGCGAAGAGCATGAAAAGCTTCCATTAGTCGTTTTACCACATAAGCATGAAGAGGAAGGAATTCAAGAGGCGAATCCGATAGATGAACACCCATTGCGTCGCGAGGGCACTCCCGTTCAAGATGTTGAGCAGCTGCCGGATAACGCATCCCTATTACAAGCTAGTTCTCCGGTTACTGATGGCGAGGACGTTTTTGAGATGAATCAAACCGGGGCGCTCCCTTCGCAAAGAGAACAACTCGAGTCCGATGGACAAGCGACGTAGAGGCGCAGCGAACGGGAGCGCAGGCTTCCCGATAAGTTATTGAATTTCTTCACCGGTTACAGAGCAACTTCTGTTGGCTCGTATTCTACAGATCCTCAGTGCTACAGCGATATCGAGAGACGAGACGATCGAGCCAAATAGTTACAGGCTATCGATGACGAGTTAAGGTCCATGGAGGCGAACGGTGTGTGGAGATTGGTGACCTGCCCGCGCGGTGTGATGCCCCTAAAATCCAAATGGGTGTTCCGCGTGAAGGAAGATGAAGATGGACACACAGCCCGTTATAAGGCCCGACTGGTAGCGAAGGGCTTCCTGCAACGTCAAGGGGTGGACTTTGAAGAGACTTATGCACCTGTGGCGAAGTTATCCACCATTAGGACCGTACTGGCAGTAGGTGTACACAAGCAATTCCATTTTCACCAGATGGACGTGAAAACCGCATTCCTACATGGAAATTTCAAGGAGGATATTTACACCCAATATTTTTTTAACACGGTTGGTATTCTTTAATTTCCCGGTTAACCTGATTTTTTACAGCTTTTCAAATACCACCTGAATTTTCTTTGATTTGTGATTGTGATTTTTTTCATGGGGTTTACTCATAGTTTCATCAACGCTGAAGGTCGTAATCAGCTAAAACCCCCCCGTATAAAAAAAGAACCGGGTGTACATTAAATCAATGGTTTTTCAAAGCCATTCTGGGTCCTGAACAACTGTGCAGAATTTGGGACCGATTGGTTGCTTCCTCGCTTTCCGCATCGCGTTTGAAGTTTGAAGAATTAGTATGGGAGAAGGTATATTTTTGCATTTCTACTACTAGAGGTTTCAGTTTATTGTAAACCAAGTGGCACATTGGGTTAAAGTATAACCCAAAGGATGCCGAAAAACTTTGCTGAAGAAGGCACGTTGCTGGAACGCCCACGAAAAAAGTTATAACCCTTCAAAGATTGAGTGTTCAAACCATATGCAAAAAAATTGTTTATTCTGCCAGCACTGCCGAACTACGTAGACCAATAATTTAACTGAGTGTTATTTCAAAATAATTGATCTTACAGGGCTTTAGAACAAATGGAAGCTATCCGGAAACATTTCACAAAGGAAAAAACCGACAAGAAGGAAGATAAGTTTTGCCCTTCGATAACCGTAGGTCGGCCGGTAGTGCTGGCAGAAACATTGATTTCTTGCATATGGTTTGAACAATCAATTTTCGAAACGTAATTACATTTTTTGTAGAACTTCCAGCTATGTACCTTTTTCGGCAAAGTCTTTCGGCATCTTTCAGACTATATGCTAACGTATTGAGTCACGTGATTGATAATAAATTAAAGACGCTAATAGCAAAAATGTAAAAAAGTACGTTTTCCCATAATAATCTTCATGTAAATTTAAAACACGATGCGGCATGCGAGGTCGCAACCAATCGAGCCCATATTTTGCACCGTTGATTGGGGTCCCAAAACGATTCAGAAAAACCTTAATCTCACTTGATCGGACCAAGTTTGCGATTTTCCATACAACTGCGCCCCACTCTAGTGTACATGGAACTCCCCGAAGGCGTGCAGGCTCCACCGAACATGACATGTAACCTGCTAAATTCCTTGTATGGGTTGAAGCAATCACCGCGTTGCTGTAATGAAAAATTCAACAGTCAACTAATCAAGCTGGGTTTCCGTCGGTCACGTCACGACTATTGTCTGTATATCAGTTGCGATGAAGATGATGAGCTGTACATCGTGCTATATGTCGACGATTTACTAATCGCGTGGAGGAAATTAGAGTCCATCGGCCGTTTTCGACTGTTTTCTGTATGACCGATTGTGGAGAAGCACGTCATTTCCTGGGAATGAAGATCGCGTACGACCGGCATGAAGGAACTCTCCAGCTTTCGCAGCAGGCGCACGTGGAAAAGGTCGTGAATAATTTCGGATTGGCCGATTGTAATCCCACGAAGTCACCTATGGAAAAAGGACTGCAACTATAACGAGAGAGGAAACCTACAAGAGAACCCTACCGGGAGCTGTTAGGCAGCTTAATGTATATTATGCTCAGCGTTCGCCCGGACATCTGTTTCCCAGGTGGGTATCTGGGTCGCTATCAACAAAACCCCACGGACGCTCACTGGCAAAGTTTAAAGAGAGTCGTCCGCTACCTCAAAGGAAGTGCCAACACTGTACTAACGTTCCAACGCAACAATTCTCCTTCGATAGTTGGGTATGACGATGCGGATTGGGCGGCGAATAACGAGGACCGGAAGTCTGTATCCGGATATGTTTTCAAGGTTTTTGGATCCACAGTATCATGGTGCAGCAAAAAGCAAACTACCGTAGCAATTTCCTCAAGTGAATCGGAGTACGTCGCATTGAGTGCAGCTACTACCGAAGCCCTTTGGTTAGCTGGAATTCTTGAGGAAATGAACGTGAAGAATCCCGAAACACCTGTGACAATTTATGAAGAACAACCGAGGATGTATCGGCATGGCCAACAACTTGGAGACGAAACGAACCAAACATATTGACGTGAAACATCATTTCATCAGAGATCATATCGCTGAAGGACAAATCGAAGTAAAGGCTGTCGGTACTCAAGATCAATTAGCCAATATTTTCACCAAGTCCCTGGATCCCGGCAGATTTCAAGAATTGCGACGGAATCTAGGACTGACATCGTAGCAACCTACTGGTGTGAGGCAATCATACCATTCCATCGTAGCAATCTTGGCTCTTTGACATTTGTATTTTTCTTATCATTCTCAAACTAAACTCTGAATAAACCACACGTTATTTTAACCGAGCTCTGCGTTCATTCATAGAAAATTATCGAACGACTTTTACTCCCTAGCGAGTTTTTATCAATTGATAATTTGGATTTGTGATCGCTTGAGAGTATTGTTCATCCTCGATTATTTGAAAGTTTTATTGTTATCATCCTTTTCAAATTTGGGTTCAAAAATTGTATACATCACCAGGGTTCGTAATGCTCACTCAATCTCAGCAGACAATCACGAAAACTACCAGTACTGCCACGTAGTTCTACGTTACCTTTGCGTACAACCCGATTGGGCTGCACCTTTGAGTTTTTCACCCACAAAAAGAATTTGCGACAACAATCATGAAAATAGTTTGGCGGGACAGTTATGCCGAGAAATAGAGCACTTGTTTTGTGGTTTCTACGCATATCAGCCCCGTTTAGTGCACCCTCCACATGCTTTATCTATGGAAGTGAACCATCCACGTGGTTGAAGTGGAACAGGCTAAGATTTGATAATTTAAACAGAAAATGCTATTTCAATGTGTGTTACTCCATAAAATAACAGAATCCGCCATAATGATGAATTTAAGCATCGCGAGACAATTATGCGTAGAAATTAAGCAATGGGACAAATAGACTTGATGTTGTTTTCAATGATTTTCCGAACAAAGTTCGAAATCTGTTAGAGTTTTCTAAAAGTATACATCCAAATAGACTGCTCTGTGGTGAAAAGTCAAAATTCACAAAAACTAACATGGGACAATTATGCGTAGAAGGGCAGTATACAAGTGCGATAGTTTTGTTTTCATGGCTTGTTATGATTCGAAGAGAATTTTGCCTCTCTTCTATCGTTGTTCATTATCTATTGAGAACAATTTCTCCAAACCCTGACATCACCTCAAATCGTTTAGCTAAGTCGCTTGGTACATCTATGGGTCCCCGAGCCCTCTATCAAAAGCTCAGTTTTGTAGTGACCATTGTATAGCCTTTACGTATACTTAGTATACAAGACAAAAATCTTCCGATGACGGTTTCGTAGAAATAAGCATCATATGTAGGTAAATATATTCCATATAATATTAGAAGTCCTGTCTAGAGCTTGAAGTAGATTGTAATCACTTTCGAGCTCATTCGGCTATTTCAACCAACTTTGAAGGCGTAATGGAAGTAAAGTTGGAAACAAACAAAAATACAAAATTGATCTTTCTTAAGTCCGAGCTAAGTCATTAGACAGCAATTCTAAGCTGTTGAAACAGCAGCCCGTTTGGCCTAGTCCCCCCTTGCCTTGTTCTTCCTGTTGATCTATTCTGCTTAGGGTGAAATCAAACATCAGCACTAGCGTTTTGATTGGACTCACGATCAATACCAGCAAAACGAAGTACATGGTCGCTGGCAATCAACGTGGGTTCATTAGTGGTGGTGGTAGCGAAATAGTGCTGGATGGTGAAAAATTTGAAGTGGTAAAAGAATTTGTGTATCTTGGAACATTAGTGACGTGCGATAATGATGTTACCCGCGAGGTGAAAAGGCGTATTGCAGCTGCAAATAGGGCTTATTACGGACTTCGTAACCAGCTTAAGTCCCGTAGTGGCTTTATACGGCCATGAGACATGGACGTTAAAGGAGGCTGATCGAAGAGCTCTCGGAGTGTTTGAGCGTAAGGTGCTGCGGACAATACTCGGCGGTAAACAAGAGAACGGTATCTGGCGGCGTCGCATGAATCACGAATTGTACCAGGTATATAAAGGGCTGGATATTATTAAGCTTATACAACACGGCAGACTACGGTGGGCTGGTCACGTTGTTCGTATGCCGGAAGAACGTCAAGCGAAGATAATATTTAGTAGAGAACCCGGAAGAGGCCGCAGGAAGGCCGCGTACACGATGGCTTTTTGCAGTTGAAGACGACCTGAGGCGCTCAATGTTCAGGGCGACTGGAAGCGATTGGCCCAGGATCGAGTCCAGTGGAGAAGGATACTCCATTCGGCGTAGGTTCATCGAAGAGCTGTAGCCCATCAAGTATCAAGTACTAGCGTTTTGCAATGGGGCCATGAAGTAGCTTTGAAGCATATGTATTGCGGACTAACCGTTTTGGTAAATTTTCAAAGTAACACAAATTCATAAATATTACTAGGGGTAATTTATGTTGCATCCTATATTTTGATATGCAAAAAAATATGCGCTATATGTTCAACGATTTTACTTGGCAACGCGAAAAACAAACATGGTGGAAGACATTTTTCAACGTAAGCCAAAGCCCAAGAATGATTACTCACCATTTCTGGCCGTTCCCATGAGCTGATCCAGCATCGCTCGCATCTGATCGTGAGCCGTCATCGTTGGTCCGGTTTTGCAATACCTTCCAGTAACGAGAGAGCTCCAAATCCACCAGAAAATCCGATTTTTTCTCTACTTTCAAGAAACACGCAGGCAGATTGAAAACTTATCACTTTTTTCTCTTCATTTGCTTTTTCTTTTTCATCCGACACGAGCGACTGTCACTCTTCGGTTTTTCGAACTTAAATCATCATCGTGTGTTCAGCACCACCCATCAATGCTAATCGTCATCGTATTGTTTTGATTGTGATCAAAAAGTGCGTGCGCCATCGTTCCTTTTTCCGTACCGAAAAATGTAATACTAGCCGTTAAAAATCGTGTTCAATTTTTGAAACAATGCAACCGGACGATCTTTCTATGCCCCGCGGAGACAACAAAATCAAGGAAAAGTTGAATCTTCACCTGAAGAAGCGTCTTCAAGAAACAGGTAAAAATTCAACAGCATCAGAAAATCCGCCACCAGCATCGTCATCATCATCATCATGTTCAACGGCTGTTGCCCGAACAGCATCAGGGCCGTCAGCAGGATCAAAGACTAAAAAGCAAAAGACAAAGCACTCGCCTTCCTCAGCGGCATCCGTATCTGCCACCATCAGCAGCAACAGTTCCTTAAACCTCAGCGGTGGAAGTTCCGGCAGTAAACCCTCAGCCAACGTTTCCGGTGAACACCTGATGCTGTCGCCCGGCGCACTCGGCGGCGGCAACAGTAACGATACCACCAACAGTAGCTTCAATTCCGTCGATCTAGACCCGGACAACTCGAACGACGGCCAGGATCGGGCAGCGGAAAAGAATAGTCCGGGCGGCACCAGCAGGGTTGCACCCAAAGCGGACATCTTCACGTTGATTCTGAATGAGAAGAAGAACTCGCTTATGAGGGACCCGGAAGTGGTCAAGTTCTTGCGAGATTTAATAGATGCGAGAGAAAAATCGTAAATGTGAGTAAATTTGACTGCTTCGAAAATTACCCTTATAATATAATATATTATAACATATTATGTTCATGTTACTTAAACTACGATGGTCATATACAGTAACCGTTCGATAACTGGGCTAAGAGTACAACCCAGTTAGCGAAAGCCGCTCGCTAACTGGGCTGACCTGTCAAATGCTGATGAACACCGAGGGTGATGTCAATGCAATGTTTTGAATTGCTTTTTTAAAACAATTGAAATATGCAACAAGAATAAATTGCCAATTGGGTGAATCTAATAAAATGCAATTCAAGTTGTAAAATACTATACCTTAATTATTTAAATTACAAACTAACTGACCACATATCTTGTTTGTTTTGTTCCTTTAAGATTATGCATTTGTCAGGCGATGAGTTATTTTATTTAAACAACTAGCTAAATCACGTCTTATTTTTGTCAAGCAAGCCGCTATTGAGTATTTTGGGATTATTGAGATTATTGCATAACTTGATACTATTAATAAAACTGAGTTTTCATTTATGAAATTTTGGATAAAAAATTAATTTCTAAAGACTTAATCCTTTCGTGTATTGACCACTCCTAATTTAATTTGACTAAGCTGTCAAACAATAAGCTAATTGTCAAATAATCGATTTTCAATAATCTTTCAAAATTGATGTTATTCCTCAAAACGTCTTATGTAGGTTCTGTTTTTCAAATGAATAAGAAAAATCAACATGTTTTACAAAATTTGTTGGGTTAAGTTTTTTCACCTTTAATAATATATTTTTTGCAATTCCTGATCATAATACCTGGTTTACAGTTCGTCTTTGAATGATATAACGGCCTACTTTTCCATACCAACGAAATGGGTTCTTTAGTGACCATTATGCAACTCAAATGGGTTGCATAAATTTCATTATAGCACTCATTCGGGTGCTGTAATGAAAAACCAACATTAGGACAGTAGTTACATGACTGCATTTTGCTCAATTAGCTTGGGTGAATGTTCAAATAGTGTATTCTCTGCGTTTCGGACATGACATCAAAATTTTCCAAAGGCAAGTCCATCCATCATGGCTTGTTGAGCTATTCAATGTGGGACGATAATATGAAACCTGATTGTTCTCTGCAGCGACACAATTTATTGTCATGAATGATCATTTGGCACTGCACAGAGGCGACCCAGGACGGGTTGGTTCGATGTGGAGTGTCAGAGAGTGACAGACGAGAAGAACGTTGCCAGAAGCCGGATGTTGGTGTCAGGTACCCGATCGAATAGAGATCGGTACAAGGAAGCAAGAGCAGCCGAAAAACGAACCCACCGCAGGAAGAAAAAAGAGTACGAAGAACAAGTGATTAGTGAGGCGCAGGAAAAAATGGAGCAGAACGATATGCGGAGGTTTTATGAGTCTGTCGATGGCGTGCGGAGAAAGACAGCGCCATCTCCCGTCATGTGCAACGACCAACAAGGGAATTTGCTGACAGATAAAACTGAAGTGGCTGCCAGGTGGAAGTAACACTTCGAGACTTTGTTGAATGGAGGGAGTGACGGTGCATCGGTGAACAGAATAAATAATAGCGACGATGGACAAGCTGTGGAGTCACCTACACTAGATGAGGTTAAAAAAGCTGTGAAAGAGCTGAAAAACAATAAGGCTGCGGGGAAGGACCAGCTCCCGGCTGAACTTCTCAAACATGGCAGTGAGCAGCTTTATGAAGTTCTGCACCATATTATGTCGAAAATATGGGAAGACGAGGAAATGCCTGCTAGCTAGTTGGACAGCCTCATTTGTCCTCTCTTTAAGAAAGGGCACAGACTGGAGTGCGCCAATTACCGAGGAATAACCCTCCTTAATTCGGCGTACAAAATTATGTCCCGTATTCTGTTCAACAGATTGAGACCGCTTGAAGAGTCCTTCGTCGGCGAATACCAAGCAGGTTTTCGTGAGGGCCGATCAACGACGGATCAAATGTTTACCCTGAGACAAATCCTTGATAAATTCCGGGAGTACAACTTGCAGACACATCATCTGTTTATTGATTTCAAGGCGGCGTACGATTCAGTGAAACGGAATGAATTATGGCAAATTATGCTTGAACATGGTTTTCCGGCGAAACTGATACGGCTGATTCGTATAACGTTGGACGGATCGAAATCAAGTGTAAGGGTTGCGGATGAAATATCGACGTCATTTGTTACCTTAGATGGATTAAAGCAGGGTGATGCACTCTCGAACCTACTGTTCAATATAGCGCTCGAGGGAGCGATTAGGAGAGCTGGTGTGCAAAGAGGCGGTACCATTATCACAAAATCGCATATGCTCCTGGGATTTGCGGACGATATCGATATTATCGGAATTGATCGCCGTGCCGTGGAAGAGGCTTTTGCGCCTTTTAAGAGGGAGACAACGAGGGTTGGACTAACGATCAATACCAGCAAAACGAAGTACATGGTCGCTGGCAATCAACGTGGGTTCATTAGTGGTGGTGGTAGCGAAATAGTGCTGGATGGTGAAAAATTTGAAGTGGTAGAAGAATTTGTGTATCTTGGAACATTAGTGACGTGCGATAATGATGTTACCCGCGAGGTGAAAAGGCGTATTGCAGCTGCAAATAGGGCTTATTACGGACTTCGTAACCAGCTTAAGTCCCGTAGTCTGCAAACGAAAACAAAACTCGCGCTGTATGCTACTCTGATTCTTCCGGTGGCTTTATACGGCCATGAGACATGGACGTTAAAGGAGGCTGATCGGAGAGCTCTCGGAGTGTTTGAGCGTAAGGTGCTGAGGACAATACTCGGCGGTAAACAGGAGAACGGTATCTGGCGGCGTCGCATGAATCACGAATTGTACCAGGTGTATAAAGGGCTGGATATTATTAAGCTTATACAACACGGCAGACTACGGTGGGCTGGTCACGTTGTTCGTATGCCTGAAGAACGTCAAGCGAAGATAATATTTAGTAGAGAACCCGGAAGAGGCCGCAGGCTTCGTGGAAGGCCGCGTACACGATGGCTTTTTGCAGTTGAAGAGGACCTGAGGGCGCTCAATGTTCAGGGCGACTGGAAGCGATTGGCCCAGGATCGAGTCCAGTGGAGAAGGATACTCCATTCGGCGTAGGTTCATCGAAGAGCTGTAGCCCATCAAGTAAGTAAGATCATGTGGAGTAAATTCGTTTGTACAATTTAGATAGATTTATCATTTTAAAGCCCATTTTTCGTCATTGCAAAAAATAGCGTGTGCATCTCGTTGCAAAACTCAATTTTTTTCAGCACTCGTAGTCAGTGGTGCAATTTATCAACAATGCCTGCTGAGTGTGATTCTTTTGTTTTGTATTTTTCTCTGCTCCTCTTTGCCTATGACGGTGCCTTTCAGTTCAGAACGACAAAGCAGGAGTAGCTTAGCAAAATCGGTTTGCCAACAGCGGGCTGAAGCTGATGATCATTCGGCACAAATTTCCTGTCATTGTCTTTTAAGTGATAATATACACCCATGCATTTATATAGGGCCGTCGCATTCACACAGCAACGATTGAACTGAATAGACTGTCAGTGCGGGCTGCGTGTGCAATGAGAAGAGAGGTCTTTTGTTTACTTTATCTTTGATTGTTGCTGCTAACCATTTTCAGTTTTCACTGCTAGGAAGTGAGTGTGAAGAGGGAATGGTATCAATATCCAACAAATTTCAGTCACTGAGATTGAGAATTCGCACCACTGCTAGTAGTATTTAAATTTATCCAACTCGGCAAGCCTCATACAACTCGCCACATACAACTCGTGCTGAAAAAATCATCTTTTTGCAACTTGTTGCACAAACTACTATTTCAACACACTTTCTAATTAATGGTTTGATAATTGGGATAAACCTCAAAGAAAAAGTAGGCAAACGTCAAAACAAAATATGTGTCATTGCTTCATTTACTCTTTAGCAGGATCAATAAACTTTGGTGCGTAAATTCGTCCTTTGTTCAATGCAGAAATAAACAACACTGACGATTTTCAAAACGCCCCAATTAGCGAAACGCATTCGCTATCCGGGGCGAGGTCGTGAACTAATTAGCAAACGATGCATAAGTGAAATATACACACTTAAAATATTTCACAGATTTCGGTGAAATTTCACCGAAATCTCAACATCAGAACTTTCGGTAAAAAGTTCGGTGATTTTTCAAATCACTGAACAATCTGTAAAATTCAAGAAAAGTCACCTGTCAGAAATACCGAATTGTTCTGTAATTTTTTACAGATTTTCTGTGATTTTCTTTTGTCTTGAAACAAATATCACCGAACGTTTCGGTAATTTTTCAAAAATTTTCTGTGAATTTCTCTTCGTTTCGCCGAATAGTTCAGTGATTTTTTACAAAATTGATTAACAATGTTGTTAATGTTACTAATATTTGCTATATACTATATACTATATACTATAGTTTAACTCCAATCTGAATGAATGTAACAAAAAGCGGTTTGAAAAAATGGCATGCTGTTATTAAATTTTCGTTGTGGTCGTTATTACAAATCCGCGACAATTTGATTTTTTCACCCAGATTATTGAAACGACTGATCCGTATTTTATTTTTTCAGTTTGACAGATGTTGACGGTAGATATCAACGCATTTGTCAAAATTACTCGAGGTGCTCCCAACAGGAAACAACGCATCACGCTTTTAACTGCCAGTATACTCGATTTTTAAGGGGTGATAATATTGCGGCGTTTCCTAGGGTGCAGTTGTTCCTTTCGAATATGAAACACTACGTAGAATTTTATTCAAATGCGCTTTTGATCTTCGACATTTCGGAACATTATTTTGCGACACCATTTTTTTTTATTTAACTGAATAAATTGGATTACGCCCAATTGAAATGTTACTCGAGAATTAATTATATTCACTCGTTACCCTTTCGCATGCCCCTTGCCAGTTTTGACAATAAAATGTCAAACTCATTTTAACGTCTATTTTTGACGGTTAACTGCTTTTTTTTTAACTGGGCTGTAGCCCAGTTAGCGAACGCCCAGTTAAAAAGCAGCCCAGTTAAAGAGCGCCCAGTTAGCGAACGTTTACTGTACTTTATTCGTATTATATCCCTTCATGCTTCGCTTTGGGGATATTTCTCCGATCAGTCCGTATATAGACATTTAATTCATCTTCTCGGATAGTTTTAGTTCTGTCGGGGAACTTTGGTCGATGAAACAAATTAAGCACGCATCTTACTTTCTTTCTCAAAGAACCCATATTTTTTGACGCCAGGGTAAAATTAGCAGTAATTCAAATCATTCGGGGCTGTCAGTTTGAATATGAATCTGAATCATGTACTTTCCCAGCAGTGGCTCAAGATTCATTTTTAATAACAGTCGAGATTCAAAAGCTTAAAACTGTTATACCGCTCAGTTCTATTTTCTGCAGATTTGAACCACGAATGAATCACGACATTCAAATATGTTTCAATTGTTTTGGTGTATGAATGCGTCATTTTATGTAGAGTAGAGTGGGGCAAGAGTGCGCGTGGGGTAAGAGTACGTTTTCGATTTTTTGAAGTTATAAAAAAAGATAAACTAGCAACACTGCAGCAGTTTGACAGGTATTCTGACCAACTATTGTCATGTGTAATTGTAAACGATTTGAATAAAATCACACAGCAAAAACAGTTGTTGAATCACCTGTCATAAGACGAGTTTGAACAATCCCATTGAATTCCACCACTTAATTGTATCCTGACAGATACGTATTTCGACCTCAACAGTAAGGCCGTCTTCAGTGTCTTGTACTTGACTAAGTCGAGTCAAGTACAAGACACTGAAGACGGCCTTACTGTTGAGGTCGAAATACGTATCTGTCAGGATACAATTAAGTGGTGGAATTCAATGGGATTGTTTAAACTCGTCTTATGACAGGTGAAAACATTCCACTAAAAAGCTCAAAATAATTTTCTTATCAGTTGTTGAATATTACATTCGAAACAGATGCACATAGACTATTCCGTCAGAGTTGTGATATTACACTGTTTTGATGTACACGACAATTCGTGAGTAACAGCGCCGGTGTATTTTTTTCCATGATGTACAAAATTCAGCGACGTAATAAAAGCGATGTAAAATAATTTGATGTAAGGGAGTACGATGTAGTCGGTTGTATTATGTATTGTATACATGCCAAACGAATATGATAAATTGAGTTTTCTTCGTTCCATTAATTTATAAAGAGAAGACCTTAAATTCGATTGTTGAAGTTGTATTATTTTATTTTTCTCAATAAAAATTCACACTGCATTTTAGGACGGCGATGAGTAGCAGCCAGTCTGGAATCGCTGCCGGACCCTGCAAAAAGGTTTGTTAATTGATTAATGATTACTCAAATTACTTCTGAAGTGACACTTACCTGTGAGGGACGTCAAGCATGGAGATTATGGGAAGCATAAGTTGCACATTGTCCTGGTGGATCCATCGACGACTTCTTGAAGATAGTGTCTACAGAGACAGTATGTCTGCTCGAACACGCCGTTCAGATCCGGGGCAGCATGGAGACAGTTAAAATGCCGTTTTGTCAGAAGTGTAGCCCATAACTTCTAAATTGAGTTTATCCCGGATCTGAAAAAAAAAATGATATATGTATACAACAGATACAACATCCGGAAATTCGAAGATTACCCGGAAATCCGTTTTCGTGCATTAGCTGCCATAGCTGTTCCCGATCGATTGTATCATACCTGCCCGCACACTTGGAGATTCGTATCCGGAAGTCGCATGTCCTGCGCGCGTGCTCCCAGGTTCATTGCCATACCACCACTGTTGTCTGCCACATCGCCATTGAGGTGCTCTTCGTAGTGCTGCCGCCACCTTTGGATCACCTCACGCTGGTTTGAAAGAAGGTTCCCGTTTATATCCTTACATATATCGGGCTGCGGCACGTGGCCCTTACATGAACGATTTAACTTCTCATAGAACTTTCGTGCGTTATTAGCGCGGTACAGTTGCTCCGTCTCTTCACAGTCTCCAGCTGTGCATCTCCCTTCGTGTGGGCAGTGCACGTTGAAGATGCTATAGTTGAAGAAACGGACTATTATCCTTAGCTTGCAAATCCTTGCGTTGATTGGCTGCCACCCAATCACACGTTGGCGCATATTGCCCAGCACTATGAAGCCGGTTTCCAGCTCGTTGGTGGCGTCACAGCTTAGGGGCCGTACACATATTACGTAAGCACTTTGGGGGGGGAGAGGGGGGGTCTGTCAATATCTTACGCGCCATATAAATAAAAAATCTTTTGTATGGAAAAAATCTTACATGGGGGGAGGGGGGGGTCGAAAACCCCAGAAAAATTACTTACGTAATAAGTGTACAGCCCCTTAGGTAGAAGGTAGCCGCTCGATGCCCGCTTTTCCACACTTTCTGTCCTGTGCAGCAGATTTCCTGCAGCGCTACGACATCGAAGTTGCGGGGATGTAATTCATCGTAGCCTAGCGACTTGCAGTTCCATGTTCCAAACTTCCAATCGTGATCCTTTATTCGTCGCCTAGGTTGTTGCCGATTGCATCGAGTCGTATTATTATCTTCTATGTCGTTCGTAATGGTTGTTTTAAAGGCGGGCCTGCGCAAACCTGTTGTCTCGTCGGAGGGCCGTCGTGTCAGGTTTGTTTAGCGTGATAGTGTCTACAGAGGCAGTATGTCTGCTCGAACACGCCGTTCAGATCCGGGGCAGCATGGAGACAGTTAAAATGCCGTGTCGTCAAAGGTGTAGCCCACAACTCCTAAATTGAGTTTATCCAGGATCTGAAAAAAATGATATATGTATACAACAGATACAACATAGGGCCAATCGTCATACGGTGTATTTGTTTTGACCTTCAGAGAACTGAACGAATTCCAAATAGGACTCTCCCAAAACTAATACTCTTGGGCCCTTGGGGATCCAAATCGATCCTTCGGGGGTTCCAAATCAAATCCTCAAGAGAATAAAAATCAAGTTTTTCAAGATTTCAAAATCAAATCCTGCAGGGATTCGAAACCAAGTCCTGTAACAATTCCAAACCAAATACTTAGCAATAAAAAAATAAACCTAGAGGAATTTCTATACTGAAATATTCTATAGAGGAAATTCTAAATTGGAATTCTCAACATATTCTAAATCTAGTCGTCCTAGTATTCCAAAGGCAGTCATCTCGTGATACCACATAAAATCCTGAGATTCCAAAGAGATTTCTCCAGGACTTCCAAATCAAATTCTCTGAATAGTAATTCCAAATGGAATACTCCGAAGATTAAAAATAAATTTTCCACAAATATCAAATAATTTCGTTCAGAGATTTCAAATTAAATCCTCTATGGGAACAATTCTCCTCGTCATCACAAAAGTATTCCAGCTGGAACTCAGAAGAATTCTTTGAAGAATCGAAGACGGGTTCCCTTTGGTATCGAAGAAAGATGCAATTGAAATCCAAATCCCTGAAGGATTCCCGTCGGAATCGATAGGAATCCTCCAACAATTCCGAGTCCCTGAAATAAACCCACTGAAAGCCTAGATTCCGTCGGAGTTGCTAAAGGATTCCCGTCAAATTCGCTGAAGGATTACAATCAGAACCACTGAAGGATTCCTGTCGAAATCCCTTAAAGATTACCGTTGAAATTCCTTAAGGATTGAACTGAAATCCCAGGAATTTCGATGGAAATCCTCCAGGGATGTCGACAGGAATCTTTCAGCGATTCCGATTGTAATTGTCCAGCAAGTCTGACGGGAATCCTTCTGAGATTCCGATAGTATTCTTTATAGGACTCCGAAGAAAGTCTTTCGGGAAATCCGACAGTTATCCAAGGTGAATCTCGGGGAATCCGGCAATAATCCCTCAGGAATTCCGAGATGAATCCCTCGAGGATTTCGACAGAAATTCTTCGATGACTACGATAATACTTCTTCAGGAACTCTGGCATGAATCCTCCGGGGATTCCGACAAAATTCCGTCCAGGATTTCAACGTGAATCTTTTGGGGATTCCGACGGGAATGCAACTTGCCTTCCGACAGGAGAAAACCATCAGGTATTCCGACGAAAATTCGTCTGGGATTTCGACGCATGTCTGTCAGAGATTTGGACGAGAATCCGTCCGAGATTTCGATAGGGAATCCATAGGATACTTCGACAAGGATTCCGACGGGTATCCATCAGGGATTCGGATGAAAATCCGATGGAGATACCAACGTGAACCTTTCGAGGATTTCAATGGGAAACTATCAAGGAAACCGACAGGAACCCTTCGGGAATTCCGACGGAAATCCTTCGAAGATTCTGGCGGGAATCCTTCGAAGATTCCGACGGTTATCCTTCGCGGATTCTGACGGGTGTTCTTCGGAGATACCGACTAGGGTTCTTCGGAGATTTCGACGGGAATCCTTCGGGGATTCCGACGGGAATTCTTAGTAGATTCCAAAAAGATTTTTTTCGTAGATTCCGAAATGAATCCTTCGTGAAGTCCGGAAGGAATCCTTCGCGGAATCCGAAGGAAATCCTTCGGGAAATCCGAAAGAAATACTTCGAGGATTCCGAAAGGAATTCATCAGGGATTTTGATAAAAATCTTTATGGATTCCGACGAGAATCCATCGCGGAATTCAACAGGAATCCATCGGGTATTCCGACGAAATCTGTCGGGGATTTTAATAATTTCAATTTTTTTCCCGACGAGAATCCTTTTTGGCTTCCGACTGGAATCATTCGGGGAATCCGTCGAAGATTAAGATAAGAATCCATAGGGAAATCCTTCGGGAATTCTGACAGAAAACATTTGATTACTCTGAAGAGAATCCTTTGGAATTTCTTAGGAAATCCTTCGGGGAGTGTGACGAGAATCCTTCAGGAATTACGATGAGAATCTCTCGGGAATTTTGACGGGAATCTCCGAAGGATTCTCGTTGGAGTCCTGAAGGGTTCCCGTCTGAATACCCGAAAAATTCCCGTCGAAATCCACGACAGATTATTTATTATTATTTATTCAGACTAAGGCCGAAGTGGCCTGTGCGGTATATAAGAGTCTTCTCCATTCGGCTCGGTCCATGGCTACACGTCGCCAACCACGCAGTCTACGGAGGGTCCGCAAGTCATCTTCCACCTGATCGATCCACCTTGCCCGCTGCGCACCTCGCCTTCTTGTGCCCGTCGGATCGTTGTCGAGAACCATTTTCACAAGCAACGGCTTTGGACCAGGAGGAATTGTTCCGGCGAGGAGGAGCTTTGGACGGGAGGTTCGGTATTAGAAGGAGCCAGGAGAGTTGCGATGCGTGCAACACTAAGGAGGAGTGTTGGAATATCAGGTAGTGTGCGACGCTTCGCTGTAGATCGTGTTGGAAGTGTAGATGGGGGTGACATTTTTCCGTTCGCCGCTTCTGTACTAAATGTAAACCTTGTAGGTGTCGTTGAGCAATGTGATTGCGCGGTAGTTGCTACAATCCAGCTTATCGCCCTTTTTGTAGATGGGACACACGACACCTTCCATCCACTCCTGCGGCAAAACTTCCTCCTCCCAAATGTTGGTAATGACCCAGTGCAGCGCTCTTAAATAGCTCTTCTGGTAGTTGGTCAACCCCAGGGGCTTTGTTGTTCTTCAGCCGGCCAATCTTCTCCTGGATTTCCTGGAGATCCGGAGCCGGTAAAATTATGTCTTCCGCGCGTTCCCCCTGGTCTATCACCATATCACAACACCATTCAGGTGTTCCTTGTAGTGCTGCCGCCACCTTTGGATCACCTCACGCTCGTTCGTAAGAAGGTTCCCGTTTATGTCCTCACACATATCAGGCTGTGGCACGTGACCCTTACGTGAACGATTTAACTTCTCATAGAATTTTCGTGTGTTATTGACGCGATACAGTTGCTCCGTCTCTTCACGGTCTCGACCTTCCTGCTGGCGCTTTTCCTCGGGAAAATCGAGTTTTGTCTGTTCCGCGCCCGTTTATATCGTGCCTCGTTCGCCCTCGTGCGGTGTTACAGCAATTTCGTCCATGCTGCATTCTTCTCTTCTACTAACTGCTCACATTCGCCGTCATACCAGTCGTTTCTCTGATCCGGGGGCACCGTGCCAAGTGCAGCGGTTGCGGTGCTACCAATGGCGGATCGAATATCTCTCCAGCCATCTTCAAGAGACGCTGCGCCCAGCTGCTCTTCCGTTGGAAGTGCCACTTCCAGCTGCTGCGCGTATTCTTGGGCTAGTCTACCGTCTTGTAGCCGCCCAATGTTAAGCCGCGGCGCCCGACTTCGACGCGTGTTGCGTTGTGGATATTCTTGTGGGGGAAGAAAGTGCTTCGGACTACCATTCCGCGGGAGGCTGCAAAGTTTATGCATCATTGGCCGTTGTCGTCCGATACGGTAAAGCTGAAACTCGGTGACATCTAAGAACTCCATAAAATGTAGCATCTGTGAGAAAATCACGTTGATACAGTGAGGAAGGACGTGGGGAGGGGCATCTGATTTTTTTACCACCGATTTTCAACCGATTTAGATAATTTTGACAGTTTTGGAAACAGAAACTCATATACTTTTTGCCCATTGTCAAGGTTCACAGCTTTTGTCCATGGTTATACAAGAAATCTTTGAAGTAAGGCTTAAGAGTCTACACACGTAACCGAAGGATATGTTCCGGGTCACCCAATGACCTTTTCTTAAAACATGTTTGCATTCCAAGTAGTTCTTGTTGCTGTCATTGATTCCAGGTAGTCTACGAAATCCATACAGTCAAGGTCCTCGGATCAATCTCCGTAATGGAGGCAGTTAACGAAGAATAAACAAGTTGCGTGACCCCTTCTTGATATATATTTGTATTCTAAGTAGTTCTTGTTGTTGTCGTGGGCTCCTTGTAGTCTACGAACTCCATAGAGTCAAGATCTGTGGATCAAGCTCAGTAACGGAGGCAGTTATTGAAGAATAAACAAGTTGTGTGACCCCTTCTTGGTATTTGTTTGTATTCCAAGTAATTCTTTTTGTTGTCATTGGTTCCAGGTGGTCTACAAACTCCATAAATTCAAGGTCTGTGGATCAACCTCCGCAATGGAGGCAGTTAATGAAGAATAAACAAGTTGTGTGACCCCTTCTTGATATATATATATCTATTTTTCTTGTAGTTCTTGTTGTTGTCGTGAGTTCCAGGTAGTCTACGAACTCCATACAGTCAAGGTCTTCGGATCAATCTCCGTGATGGAGGCAGTTATCGGACAATCAACAAGTTGCATGACCCCTTCTTGATATATGTTTGTATTCCAAGTAGTTCCTGTTGTTGTCGTGAGTTCCAGGTACTCTACGAACTCCACACAGTTAATGTCTTCGAATCAATCTCCGTAATGGAGGCAGTTATCGAAGAATAAACAAGTTGCGTGACCCCTTCTTGATATATATTTGTATTCTAAGTAGTTCTTGTTGTTGTCGTGGGCTCCAGGTAGTCTACGAACTCCATAAATTCAAGGTCTGTGGATCAACCTCCGTAATGGAGGCAGTTAATGAAGAATAAACAAGTTGTGTGACCCCTTCTTGATATATACATATATCTGTTTTTCTTGTAGTTCTTGTTGTTGTCGTGAGTTCCAGGTAGTCTACGAACTCCATACAGTCAAGGTCTTCGGATCAATCTCCGTGATGGAGGCAGTTATCGGAGAATCAACAAGTTGCATGACCCCTTCTTGATATATGTTTGTATTCCAAGTAGTTCCTGTTGTTGTCGTGAGTTCCAGGTACTCTACGAACTCCACACAGTTAATGTCTTCGAATCAATCTCCGTAATGGAGGCAGTTATCGAAGAATAAACAAGTTGCGTGACCCCTTCTTGGTATATGTGTGTATTCCAAGTAGTTCTTGTTGTTGTCGAGGACTCCAGGTAGTTTTCGAACTCCATAGAGTCAAGGTATGGGGTTCGACCTTGGTAACGGAGGTAGGTATCGAAGAATAAACAAGTTGTGTGACGCCTTCATGGTATTTGTTTGTATTCTAAGTAGTTCTTGTTGTCATTGGTTCCAGGTAGTCTACGAACTCCATAGAGTCAAGGTCTGTGGATCAATATTCGTAATGGAGGCAGTTATTGAAGAATAAACAAGTTTTGTGACCCCTTCTTGGTATATGTTTGTATTCCAAGTAGTTCTTGTTGTTGTCTTGAGCTCCAGGTAGTCTATGAAATAGAATCAAGGTCGATGGATCAACCTCCTTAATGGAGGCAGTTATTTGGAAATAAACAAGTTGTGAGACCCCTTCTTGGTATATGTTTGTATTTCAAGTAGTTATTTTCATTGTCGTGGGCTCCGTAATGAAGGCAATGCAAAATATGTGAATGGAGTCCGTATTTGTTTGTCGAAGAGACTTACAAACTTATTAACAGGTACTCATAAATGATTCATAATAAGCTACAGGCAGTGAAAGTTATTTCATGAAAATCTTTATTGTTTGCGGCAAATTGGGTCGAAAACGTGATAAAATCGAGTTAGGCAAAATCAGGGGTAGACAAAATCTGGGAGTGACAAAATCGGTTCAACCTCATCTGAGTGAATGTACGCATTCCTAGTACAGTAGCCGTTCGATAACTGTAAAATGTTTACTTTTCAGTTATCGAAGGCCATTCGATATTACTGCAACGCACTCTAGACGTCAAACGGTTGTCAATCGACGTCAGATGCAATAAAAGTGCATGTGCAGCACAATGCAGCTGTCATTGAGTCTGACATCGGTTTGAAGTTCAATCAAAGTTAATTGCCTATTTCCGGGGATTAAACCACCCGACTTGGACGTTAATTTACAATGTTATGAAAACTCATATGTGAATATGTACGTTATGTGGAAGATATTGATTTGGAAAATGTATTGGAGGTAACCACTTTCCCTTCGATGGGACTCGAACCCGAACTGTAGGGTCATGAGTTCGAACTGTAGGGTCATGAGTTCGAGTCCCATCGAAGGGAAAGTGGTTACCTCCAATACATTTTCCAAATCAATATCTTCCGCATAACGTACATATTCACATATGAGTTTTCATAACATTGTAAATTAAATCGGTTTGAAGTTTAGCGATCCGATAACTGTAAAACTGTTGCAACTATCGAATTGCAGTTAAAAAGAATTGCAGTTAAATGACTTGCAGTTATCGAACGTCTGCTATAGTTTTTGTTTTTGCCATGGTACTAGGTAGTCTATGAATGATCTGCAGATCAATCCACGAACGGAAGGCTATTGGTATATGTTTGCATTTCAAGTAGTTCAAGTTGTTGTCATTAGCTCTGGGCAGTTATTGAAAAATAAACAAGATGTGAAACCTCATCTTGATATATTGGCATTCCAATTAGTTATTGTTGTCTTGTTGTTGTTGGTTCCAGGTAGTATACAAACTTCATTCATATCACTAGTATGAAGTTGCCTATTCTTTGGAAATGCAAAATGTAAATAAATTGGAACGATATAACTTCACGCCGAGAACGTGAGGGAAAAAACGGGCTAATATCGCAAAGATCATGTACCATATTAAAATTAGATTAAGGACACTCCTCACGGAATCCAAGTTTCAAAGTGCTCGCGTTTTCGGGAGCACACCAATCGATACGGAGGCGGCGCACAACTGGCATTTTTGTTGATTAAGCTTTGCTGCGTCGCAGCATGCGTGAAATAATAAGACCCTCTAGATATTCGTGTAAGCCTAGAAGTCTTACTCCATATATTTCTATGATGACCATTAGCATATGCCATGAACGCATTTTATTCATGGACCCCAAAGACATGTACCAAATTTAAAACAGGCTGATATATCTCTGGTGTAGATACTAATGCCTTACTTCAGGGTTTTCTTGGATGATCATGAACATTTGAAATGGGTGCATTCTATTCTACTTACCATAAAAGGCATGTATAACTATTCAAATAGGCTGAAAGAACTCATGTTACGCGTGAAGTTCTTGAGGATTGTTCAAGTGTTCTCTTGGATACCCATGAACATATGCAATGAAAGCGGTATATTCTATGAACCACAAATAGTATACACCCGATTCTGTTTTTACACGGATTTTTTTTACACGGCCGTGTAAAAAAAATCCCATACAAAATTTTTGCAAAGTTGCTCAATTTTGCATGATTCGTCGAGAAATCATAAAACTTTTTTTACACGGATTCTCGAATTTTGAACTGAAAACTTTTTTTACACGGAACGCATCCCCCGTGTAAAAAAAGAATCGGGTGTATGCCACTTTTGAAACAATCCGAAAGGTATCTGGTTACGTGTGAAGATCCTGAGGCCTATTCTAGCATTTTCTTGGAAGACCGTAAACATATGCAATGGACGTATTCTATTCGATGTACCACAAAGGGCATGTACCACTTTTGAAACAAGCCAAAAGATCTTTGGGTACCCATGCAGATTTAAAGGCCTATTCCAGGGTTTTCTTGGATGACCATGAACCTATGCAATGGACGCAATCTATTCTATGTACCATAAAGGGCATGTAACACTTTTGAAAAAATCTGAAAGATCTTTGGTTACGCGTGTAGATCTTAAGGCCTTTTCCAGGGTTTTTCTTGGATGACCATCAACATTTGCAATGAAAGCGCTCTTTTCTATGCATCACAAAGGACATGCACCACTTTTGAAACAATCTAAAAGATCTCTGGTTACGCGAGTAGACCTGAAGACCTTTTCCAGGGTTTTCTTGGATGATCATGAACATATGCAATGAAGGCGCCAAAGGACTTATCCGAGAGATTTCTTCGATAGCGCAAAACATATGTAGTGATCACATTTGATTTCAAGATGCGCAAAGAGCATGTACCACTTTTGAGACAAGTCTATAGACTCATGGTTACGAGTGTAGACCTTAAGGCCTTACTCCAGAAATTTCTTGGATGACTCGGAACATATACTGTGAACGCATTCTATACTAAGTACCACAATGAGCACGTACCGTATTTGAATTTGCATAATAGGCCTTTGGTTACGCGAGTAGATCTTTAGGCTTTACTCCAGAGATTTCTCGGATGACTAAGACCTCATTTCAGGGATTTTTGCATTACCCGAAGCATATACTGTGAACACCTTCAATTCTAAGAAGCATATTTGAAACTGGTTGAACGGCCTTTGGCCTTTGAGCTGTAAACCTTGACAATGGGCAAAAAGTATATGATTTTCTGTTTCCAAAAATGTCAAAATTATCCAAATCGGTTGAAAATTGTTGAAGTTATGAGAATATCAATTTATGGGAACACGGGTACCCTGTCGGCCATCCACGTGTGTTTTTTTTGTTGGCCGCATAAGGGTTAAATAATTACTTTGATAAAGTTTCTAAACAAAAAAATTAAGTACCTGTGGAAATTCCTGAAGGATTCTTTTATCAATGAACTTAATATTGTTCAATAAATCACTTTGATAAAGTTTCAAAACACAAAAGAAGGATTCAGTTCAGGTTTCAGTTTGAAATCCAGAAGCATCTAGTAAGGTATCCGAGAAGAATTCCTGCCGAAAGCCAAAGGGAGCGTCCACAAATTACGTAACACTTAGAGGGGGAGGGGGGTTGAGCGAAGTGTGACGGTCCATACAAAATTTTCTGATGTTCTATACAAAAAGTGTGAGGAGAGGGGGGGTTGAAAATGCCTGGTAGTTAGAATCTGGGAAACAGAACAGCTGCAGGAGGAGTGGAAGGAAGAGGTCGTATGCCCCATCTACACAAAAAGCGACAAACTGGAGTGTGAAAACTTCCAAGCGATTACCATCCTAAATGCCGCATACATAGTGATATCCCAGATCATCTTCCGCAGTCTATCACCAATATTGAACAAGTTCGTGGGATGTTATCAAGCCGGCCTCGTTGACGGCCGCTCGACGGCGGACCAGATTTTTTCTGTACGGCAAATTTTTCAAAAATGCTGTGAATATCAGGTCCCAACGCATCAGCTGTTTATCGATTTCATACCATAGTATACACCGTGTAGAGCTATGAACAATTTTTGGGCAGTTCGTTCGAATCCCAACGGAGACCTTCGTGCCTGTTGTTCAATATTGCGCTAGAAGGTGTCATGCGGAGATCCGGGTGTAACAGCCAATTTATTTGTTTCGCGAATGATATGGACATTGTCAGCCGAACATTTAAAAAGGAGGCAGAAATGGTCAGTTGGACAGGTGTAGAATGCTTCGAAGACCTGGGAAGCAGTTTTACGATAGACGAGAATACCTTCGAGGTGGTCGAAGAATTCATCTACCTTGGATCTTTGCTAATGGCTGATACTACTGTTAGTCGTGAAATACGGAGGCGCATCATCTGTGAAGGTTTAGGCCTACTACGGGCTCCAGAACAGCTGTCAAAAAAGATTCACATCCGCGCCAAATGTATCATGTTCAGAACGCTCATAAGACCGGTGGTCCTCTACTTCAGTGATCCCAGCATTCTGAGGATTTTTCCTTAATTTGCTTCACACTCAATAAAAATAGGCCTATGACTCGATCAAAGCAAAATGTTAATGCGGCAAAATGTTAATGCGGTTGATTCAGTGTTATCTGTTTAGATGTAAGCTAAATAAATGAATTCCTTTTAAATTCCAGGAGCATTTCCTTTGGAATGCCGAAACGTTATTGCGTAATGCCTGATTATGTATGACGCGGCCAGATATGTAATCGCTTCCTTGACTCGAAATTAAATGCAAACTAACCGGTTATCGTTCGCAATAAAAATTACAATACAATTAAAAAATAGTCAACCTGTGATACTACCACGACAAGATGACTTTTGTTTCAATCGCGGCCAGATCACTTATCCGAGAGAAGGGTATTCTAATCTTAATCTGTTCAGATTACGCGATTTATTATAATAAATATCGTGTTAGTGGAGAAAGAAAATTGAATGCATAGCATTGGCATCAAGTAACTCCTTATTTTAATATTTATTAAATGGCGTAATCTGAATAGGCTATTAATATTAATCTTCTAAATATAGGACAGGGTATAAAAAACGAACAAAGGTAAAATTATACTTAGCTGTGCTTTGCTGGAGTAGTTTCCCATACGGTCAAATATGACAGCAACAAATATTCGCTCGGACGACCCGTCGCTGAGGAACTGCTGGTTTTCTGATTATGATTAGTGGCGATACCACTTTAGTTCCATCTGGAAGACAACGAAGTGGAAGTGGAAAGATCGAAGACAGCACTTCAGATGCGGACCGATCCGTCTGATCAGGCCGATATAAAGTGACGACCGTTGGAGCTCTTAGTGACGGAGGTTTACGCCAGACTTGAGGTCTCTTAAATCGGCGACCTTTTATGACTAACAGCAAGATCGATGACCCACTCACCTGAAAAAAATAAGAAAGATGGGAAGGCGTTCGAAGACTAGAATGATTATCAAATACGTACCAGCAGCGAGGTGTACTTTTCGGGCCAAAAAACTCAACGAATCGTCTGTTTACAATCGATGTCGATGATTCGGAAATGGTACCGTGAACTGAAGCCGTGTTATTTTGCCTTGCGTGCCGGTAATCAGATCTCGAAATAGATACTACAGCACTGTGGGACTTTCCGGTAGGCTCGGATGTTTGTTGCCACAACACACAGCAGAGCGTAAGTGCAGTAGTTTGCATGCCAAGCCCATTACCTGAAAACCGACAATCTATAATAATTTATCAAGAATGATAAAGTAACTTAAAATAATTACTTACCTTGCAAGTACCTAGGTAGGAATATCGAATTGGTTTTTGTTCGAGTTTACCTAAAAAGTATTCCGGCACGACGGGCACGACAGTTTTCACTCGCGATTTAAAAACAAACATGGCGATCGATCAAAGGAACAAATCTGGACAGTGTTGCCGAAAATCAATATCGCATCCTAATTGAATGTGATATAGCATTCAAACTCTGTAATTTTGCGCGACTTCATCTGACTGAATGATGTGCATCTGTTTTAGTGTAATATTCACTATTTTGTGCTACGAATAGTACACTGCAACAGCGTAAAAGAAAATTATCAATTTGAATCTGTGTAATTTCGAAGCGATGTAATATAACATCTAAACATATTCAAATACGCATTTGAAAATTGCTCTTACATAAGATTTTCAGTACGTCGGTTAGATTACGTTGATGCATATTACTATCTTTTTTGCTGTGTACATCTATCAACCGATCTTTGAGCTTACTTTTTCGAACTTAATTTCACTATTCACCCCTTGTAGAAAAGTGTCAAAATTCTGTGCGTCCGTTTTGTTTTTCCGTGTTTTCGTTTCTATTTACATCCTCCTTTTCCAAAATAGTTGGTCAAAGGCGCAGGCAAAAAATTAGTGGTGATTGGTGAAACGGTAGTTGTTTTCTTCTGCGTTATTCTCAATAATCGTCATCGATATAAATGCACTGATTCAGAACAAAGTGCACAAAGTTTTGCAACAATTAATTCAATTAGTGTTTGTTGAAGTCGAGAGCCATTGATTGGTTGTTGGATTGGAAGTAATATTTTGTGCCAACCCAAAGTTGAACGCAGGTCAGCTGGAGAAAGCAAAAATGAGCGAATCGCAACCCGCGGACATCGGCGGAGATTCGGATCGTTGCTGCGAGCCGGGAAGTTGTCAAGAAAGCATGCTCATCACTACGGATTCAATTGAAGAGTTCTCCCAAGAAATCAGCACCAGTTTGGCGGAGGATGACTCGGTGAAGAATGGGTCGGCCAAAGTAGAGGAAGAAAAGTCGGGCGGAGAAAGTGAGGAGATTAAAACTGCGTTGACTGGAAGCAACATCACAAAAATTCAGGACAAACTCACTGTTGCAGACACAGAAACGGAGGAAGCGATGAGTAAATCGAGTTCATTCAGCAGTGCCAAGAGTCGTGACCTGGCGACTTCGTGCACGAGCCTGGTAGATGATGGAAATAATACCGAAGGATTGGGTGAGCCCGATGCCGAAGATTACCTGCACGATCCCAAGTTCCTGTTAAAGAAAAAGCATGTTTTCATTTTGAGCTCTGCCGGCAAGCCCATCTACACGATGCACGGGAACGAGGATAAATTGGCGACTCTGTTTGGGGTGATGCAAGCGCTGGTCAGCTTCGTACAGAGCAGCAACGATTCGATCAAATCGATTCACGCTATGGGCGTTAAGTTTGTATTTCTGGTTAAATCGCCACTCATATTGGTGGCCATTTCAAGAACAAGCCACAGCGTACAGCAAGTGCAGCTACAATTGACGTAAGTTTGAATTATTTGGTTGTTTATTGAAAATTATTCAATCAAGGAGATTAGAATGAATGATTTTTATTTACCAGGGACGTCTACAATCAGATTCTATCGACGTTGACGCTAGATAACATGCAGAAAACTTTTGAAAGACGGAAGAATTTTGATTTGCGTCGCTTATTGGCAGGAAGCGAACGCTTGATCGATCATCTACTGGTCAACGATAAATGCGATCACAAACTAGTCACCAACAACCCATTCAGCTTTATGACACATTCCGTTCGGATTCTGCCCCTGCAGCCAAGTATAAGGGAAACCATCATTGGAGCTATCCAGAGCAACTGTTGTAAGATCAAGAACCTGGTATTTGCCGTTCTAATCGCAAACAACAAACTGATTGCGTTGGTTCGCATGAAAAAATATTTTATCCATCCGGCCGATTTGCGGCTAATCTTCAATCTGATTGAATGTACCGAAAGTTTCAAGTCGGGCGAAAGTTGGACTCCCATCTGTTTGCCAAAGTTCGATTCGAGTGGGTTCCTGCATGCGCATGTGTCTTACCTGTCAGAGGACTGCCAGGCCTGTCTGCTACTGCTGTCGATAGAGAAGGAAGTATTCTTCGTACTGTCGGAGGCTAAACGGAAGATAACAGATGTAAGTGAATTTTGTTTTTTTTTTTTCATTTGATGTGATTTTTTGATTTTTTTTTTTCTTTAGAAATTGCGTCGATCAAACTGTCTGGAGGCAATCAACGAGGCAATGAACAATAAAGGAGTCAAGCTGCAAAGTATCGGCATTCCGGAGATCCGGCATTTTATCTACAAGAGCAAATCGAACGCGCAGCTTTTGTGCTCCGAACTGGGCGTGCCGTATTCTAGCATTGGTCAGTTCAAGCGGTTAGAAGGAATGTATTTTGAGTTACACCATCGAATACACAGCACCGGCAGGCCGGTCAAACTTATTTATCAGATGCAGGAAAAGGAGATATTGCTCGCTTGGGTATGTACCGTTTTCTAAACGGCACAATATCAAAGAATTAGGATTTGTTAGTTACAACGTCAATATGATGCTCTTTACAGGTCACACAAGCGTACGAACTGTTTGCCGCCTTTGAACCAACCGTTCACCGGAATGATGTCATCAATCTGGTCAACAAGCTGCTCAAGTGGATCAAAAAGGAAGAAAACAGCCTTTTCATACTGTCTGCACCAACCTTCTAGGAGTTGGGTTACTTTTTCCCTTCATTTCCGTTGTTTTCGTTCTCGATCAATCCCAGCGGCAGTAGGAATAGCCAAACTGCAAGCGTAGGGGAGATCGGTTAGAAGGGAAAAAGTGTTTTATTTTGTTGAATCTGAGTGGAAGTATGCTCAGAGAGATTTCCTTCCTTTTTATGTATTTTGTTACACGTAATAATGAAAGAGCACTGTTTGAAAATAGGCTAGCGCTTATTCTACATTGACTAAAAGGTAGTAATAATAGGTAAAGTAGATAAAAGATGAACAGAAATCTATTTACTCAAAGATGTTTCAATAAGAGAGAAAAGACAGTGTTTTAGAACGCAGAAGTTAACAAAGAAATCGGAGCTAAATAAATGGGGCTTTGAGCCCCTAGTATGAGGTGTGAATGTGAAGCGATTCCTATTAATTGTACATAGCTGCTATATGTATCATATAAAAAAATTACGTAAACTATGAAATTTTGTGAACACAACTGTTTAGGATTACAAATCGTGTAGTAACATTAAAATAAAATACACAAGATCAACATAGTTTGTTTTTTTATTAATCATGTAGAATTTTCATGTTTCATAAGCATCATACAAATGTTTCAACAATTTCATTTAAAAACTAGTCTGAAAAGAAATGGCAATTTTTATCTGCAAGCAGCACGCTGATTTTCTTCTCGGAATGGGTCCTAGCTATAGCCGCGTAGTCTTTGAAGCGATGGCAAAATGTTGACTTCATTTGACAGATAATTAACGGCAATTTGGCGAAATACCCTCGCTAGTTCTTTTTTTAGCAATGGTAAACGGAAATCCGCAAACAGATATCTGAGGAGGTTAACTCAGGCAGTGTAGGGATGGGCTCACCCGACCCACTAAAACCAAAAACCTTTTTTTCAGTCATCTTCCGTCGATCGCAAGCCACGACAGTAATAATCTGTAAGCCAGGGGAATGAAATAACAATAAATCCACAGTTTATTTTATTTTGAGTCGTTAAAGTAGAAGGTGTTTGACAGTATCCCATCCCCAACGAGGCTGCTCCCTTGACACGTCGCACTTGCACCAAGTCCCCTTCGTTAAAGCTCTCAACATCTTCCTCCAGAAGTATGTCTATCGGCATCATCCCAGCAATGACGCAAACCGCCTCATACAATATGGAACGCCACGCGCTTGCAACCCGTAGACACATCAGCCGGTGTACTCTGATCAATTTCCTGACATTGTACCTAACCTCAAGTGCCTTGGACCATGCTGGTACGCCGTATCGGATAAAAGACAACGTAAAGACACTACAACTACACTACAACACTACAAGATTTCACAGCCTGATATGTGTAAGGACATAAACGGGAACCTTCTTACGAACGAGCGTGAGGTGATCCAAAGGTGGCGGCAGCACTACGAAGAACACCTGAATGGCGATGTGGCAGACGAAGATGGCGGTATGGTGATGGACCTGGGAGAACGCGCGCAGGACATAATTTTACCGGCTCCGGATCTCCAGGAAATCCAGGAGGAGATTGGCCGGCTGAAGAACAACAAAGCCCCTGGGGTTGACCAACTACCAGGAGAGCTTTTTAAACACGGTGGTGAGGCACTGGCTAGAGCGCTGCACTGGGTCATTACCAAGATTTAAGAGGAAGAAGTTTTGCCGCAGGAGTGTATGGAAGGTGTCCCATCTACAAAAAGGGCGATAAGCTGGATTGTAGCAACTACCGCGCAATCACATTGCTGAACGCCGCCTACAAGGTACTCTCCCAAATTTTTATGCCGTCGACTAGCACCAACTGCAAGGGAGTTCGTGGGGCAGTACCAGGCGGGTTTTATGGGCGAACGCTCCACCACGGACCAGGTGTTCGCCATTCGCCAAGTACTGCAGAAATGCCGCGAATACAACGTGCCCACACATCATCTATTCATCGATTTCAAAGCCGCATATGATACAATCGATCGGGACCAGCTATGGCAGCTAGTGCACGAACACGGTTTTCCGGATAAACTGACACGGTTGATCAAAGCGACGATGGATCGGGTGATGTGCGTAGTTCGAGTTTCAGGGGCATTCTCGAGTCCCTTCGAAACCCGCAGAGGGTTACGGCAATGTGATGGTCTTTCGTGTTTGCTATTCAACATCGCTTTGGAAGGGGTAATACGAAGAGCAGGGATTAACACGAGTGGTACAATTTTCAATAAGTCCCTCCAGCTATTTGGTTTCGCCGACGACATAGATATTATGGCACGTAACTTTGAGAAGATGGAGGAAGCCTACATCAGACTGAAGAGGGAAGCTAAGCGGATCGGACTAGTCATCAACACGTCGAAGACGAAGTACATGATAGGAAGAGGTTCAAGAGAAGATAATGTGAGCCACCCACCGCGAGTTTGCATCGGTGGTGACGAAATCGAGGTGGTAGAAGAATTTGTGTACTTGGGCTCACTGGTGACTGCCGAAAATGACACCAGCAGAGAAATTCGGAGACGCATAGTGGCTGGAAATCGTACGTACTTTGGACTCCGCAAGACGCTCCGATAATTAGACCGGTAGTCCTCTACGGACACGAGACCTGGACGATGGGCATCTTTAGTAATGTTACAGTTATAGTTATATTTATTTCCCGAGTTTTACATTTTATAACTGTCAAAGATATAGAACAAGAAATGCATCTTCAGTTGCAGTTATAAGCTGCACTTGTTTTATACTGGAAAACGAAAAAAATATCTTCCGAGGCCAATTCAAATGTCAAACTGTTATGCTGTCGATGAAATAGTATTTTTTGTAGCCGATGACGTCATCTTCTATTGTTTTGAACGAAGTAAAACTCGAGTAAATTCTGTTGCAAACTCGTGCAAAAATACAACTGAGCAGTATTCCAGTTATAAATTTCCCGACGAAACTGTTCGAATTTTTAAAACTATAACGTCTGTTGAAGATGGCATTTTTACAGTTTCAATTTCATTTCCTAATTCCCATACGATTTATAACTCTACTAAAGATGTACGGCTTAATTGCAATTGTTACGACGGAAAATCATCCCGCCGCGTTCGTTTTCGGACGTTGGACAGAAACGTGTTTTCCAGTGTTGCGTTCCGCCAGACACTCGAAACTGTAAACATTTATTAACAACTACACTGAGAAAAATTCCATGGTAACGGTTACTATTTTGTAGACTACGCCATGTTTTTAAAACAACCACAAATTTTCAGTTAAATTAACCACGCATTCGGACAAATTCACCACTGATTCAGTTCATGCAACAACATTCCACCAGGACCACAGTTGATTTTTACTGCGCGCATGGTAAAATCAAACGGGTTTGTTGTCTGCTGAAAATCGTCGGTGCGTATTCTTAAATTAACCCTCGGAATGGTAGTTTCGACCACAACATTTTTTTTGCGTGTAGCTTTATGTACCCGGCCTTGCTCGGAGTTGCCAGTTTGGTTTGCAGTTCTTTTTCACAATCGGAAAATAATAAAACCAATTGGTTAACAGGGTAATTCTGTTTACTTGTTGATACTTCATATTTGATTAAAAGAAGGCTTTTGGAAATATTGACTGATTTTGAAGAAGGGATTGTGGGTTTGAATAGCCTTATTCCGGGCAAACGTCTATTTCTAAAGGTAGCCTCACACCTCGGGAATTTGATCCGCGGATTTTTTCCCCATGTATTTTTGCATATGCGATGTTTTCGGGATTTGGGCACGGAAAATCAAAATCCCGGCCCCATTTAAAATGCACGGGGACCAAAATCCGGCGGAAAATTTTCCCGAGGTGTAAGGTAGCCTTAAAGAAGGGAAAACATCCACCAATGTCTTATTCTGGGCAAAGGCATATTTTTAAAGAAGGGATCACACCCACCATTGCCTTATTCCGAGAAAATGCATACTTTTAAAGGAGCAATCACATCATCCACCATCCAGAAGGAAACACATTATTCATTGCTTTTCACTGGGCAAACTATGATTCCGATGAAGGGTAACAATTATCATTGCTTTATACCCAGCAAATGCTTTATATGATTTTTTTTTTCTGATGATGTTCAGTATTATCCCAAATTCACTTCATGTTAAATGACCTTAGGCAAAATAGTGTTATGTTAATGGCCTGCTTCATTCAGGGTTATGTCATTTTTAGGGAAATGTTATTGTCGAGGTTTTGCAATTTTTGAAGAATTGTTTTCGGAGCATTGTACAATGTCAAAGAACCTCGGATGAACTAAATAAGAGGGATTTTAAATTAAGTCGTTTTCTATACAATACCCAACCCCAACATTCTCCCGCATTTCAAATACTCCTCCCAGCCTCTCTAAAATAATTTCCTTTGGGTAAACAATACGTGTTTAAATATTAGGTTTAAATTCACCCATGCGATAGAAAGGTATACTACACTGTTCGTTTAATAAATATGCCCTCTCTCGTTCAGTTATGACAGTCCTTCCTAGCCTGATATAGTCTTCCTTAGACAGAGAATATGGGTTCCAAATTTGGTGGACATCGGTAAATGGGTTCAGAAGTAATGCTGAATTGATAGCTAACCAAACAATACCCCTCTCTCACAACCACCCCATTTTAAAAGGACCTAACAATATCCACTAAAATCGGTTCCTCAGGACAGACAATATTTGATACACATTTAATTCAAAACGGTCATGGGGCTCAAGACTTACATTGAGTTGATCGATTGTTAAACAATACCCCTCCCCACATACCATCTCTTATTTCCAAAGCGCATGCCTAATCCCTATCGTCGTCTTTTTAATATAAAGAATGTTTGTTCCAATCGGCCAAGGGGTTCAGAAGGTAAACTGAGTTGATAAATAACTAAGCAATACCGCTACCCTCAACCTCCTCCTTTTTCAAAGAGCATCCCTAACCCCCCCTATCGTCGTCTTTTCAAGGTAAAGAATGTGTGTTTTAAATTTGGTTGAGATCGGCCAAGGGGTTCAGAAAGTACACTGAGTTGATCGATTACTAAGCAATACCCCTAACCCCATACCCTCCCCCTTTTCCGAACAGCATCCATAACCACCCTATTGTCGTCTCCTTAAGATAAAGAATGTGTGTTCCAAATTTGGTTGAGATCGGCCATGGGGTTCAGAAGGTACACTGAGTTGATCGATTACTAAGCAATGCCCCTCCCCCCACACCCTCCCCCTTTTCCAAACAACATCCATAACCCCCCTATCGTCGTCTCCTTAAGATAAAGAATGAGTGTTCCAAATTTGGTTGAAATCGGTCAATGCGTTCAGAAGTTATGCTGGAACATACATACAAACATACATACAAACATACATACAAACATACAAACATTGAGTTTTATATATATATATAAAGATAAAGATAGATAGATAGAAGAAGAAGATAATTATTTACAAATATAACAACGGACAAGCACTTACACTTTTGGTTTCGTCCAGACGTCAGTACAGTACAGGGCCGCAGGGACTTTGTCCAAGGGCTTGACGACCCCTCTTCATGGCCACTGCGAGTTAGACCGGGACCATCGTCCCTAACCCCTAATCCCAAGGCGTCAAGCGACCCGTGCCGAGGGGATGCATGGCCAGGGGGGTGAAATAATAAGCTATGCCTTTAACGGAGCCTGTGGGGTACCTGGGCACCCTCCACAGTAATTGTCCCTTACCGCGTCATGCTGGGCTCTGGCGTGGTGGACCTCTTTTCCCGAGCAACTCGTGGGACCAAAATGGAAAACCAAGTCAATTATTCAATTAGTGGTAGTAGTGTAGGCGACAACCCCTTCGCAAGAGGTGGGTTGTTCAGGTCTCCGCCTAGGAGGCCAGAGGCAATAGTCGGCAGCTCAGTGCGCAGCGCCAGCGTGGGTCACTTAACCTTCATCTCGGCTAAAAAAACGCCGGTAGGGGTTATTGACGGCCCATGGCTTGTGGAGGCGATGAACCGCAAACGCGATGGGCTTTCGGCCTTCGAGGTGGCGACGGAAAAGCTGAACGCCGTCATCGACTTTGCGTCATCGAAGCATAATATCAGTAAGGACCTCAAGAGGAGCTTGCAGAAACTTCGAAAGTCGATGCTGGACGCCAAGCTGGAGAGGGCGGTCGGCCAAGTGTAAATCCGTGAAATCCGTAGAGTCGAGGTCTACCCAGACTGAGGCCTAAGGATTCGCGGACTCGGGCAAGGTCGAATCGACCGAAGGCGTGCCAGCGGAGATGGTGGTACCTAAGTCTACCCAGACTGAGGCTCAAGTATTTGCGGGTACGTCGGGGGTGACTGCTCGAACGGAGCAGACACAAAAACGGGGGAGACAGTCTCCAGGGGATGAGCTCCCTGGGGGCCGCTCCAAAACGCGGAGAGTTACTACCCCGAACAAGGGTAGTGGGGCTGGAAAGCTAAACCCGACCAGGTACCTCCAAACCCGGGGGAGGAAGGACCTGGAAAGCTACGTCCACCCAGGAAGACGGTGGTAAGGACAACCTAGTTACAGCAGGCTGAGAGCTCTCAGCCGCACCAGACCAGGGAAATAGAGGGGGATGACGCCTCCTGGACCCTGGTCAAGAACAAGAGGAAACCAAAGACGTCAAGGGCCGAAAAGAAGGCCCAGGTGAATGAGGGTAGCAAGAAGTCTAGGGTAGGCGCCAATCGCTCCAGGGGCGATGCCCTAGTCATCACGGCGGACGAGGCTAAGTACTCGGACGTCTTGAAGGCGATGAGGAGTGACGTCAAGCTCGGTGAACTCGGCGCCGACGTACGTCGAATAAGACGTACCCGGATGGGCGAGATGATTCTCGAGCTGAAGCGGGGCGTCTCGCAAAAGGGCGCCGCCTACAAGAAGTTGGCGGAGGAAGTCCTAGGCGAGACGGTCAAGGTGAGGGCACTCACGACGGAGGTGAATCTCGTCACGGCACTGCGGCGACAGTGTGAAGTGGAGACGCCCACCGCAGCCGTTCTGCTACGGAAAGGTCCGGCAGGAACGCAGGTAGCATTGGTTCGGCTATCTGCAGCGGACGCCTCCAAGGTAGTCAAGTTAGGGAGCGTCAAGGTGGGATGGTCGGTATGCCCTGTGGGCATATACGAGCAACCCGAAGTTTGCTTCAAGTGCCTGGAACCGGGGCACAAGCAATGGGACTGCCAAGGCCCTGACAGAAGCAATCTCTGCCGACGCTGCGGATTGGAGGGACATAAGGCACAATGCTGCACGAACCCTCCCAATTGTTTGAATTGTTCCAGCAAAGCTGTGAACAGCAAGCACCCCATGGGGGGTTCGATGTGCCCGGCGTTTAAGCGTGCTGCAAAATCACAGTGCAGGTAACGCAGCTGGCTTGCTCGGCCTCGCCCGAGTGTTTGGTGTGCGCAGGTTTAGAGGAAACGGCGGAACCCGTGTTGTTCGTGTGCTCACGTTTTCGCGCAATGCGTGACCACATGCTTGCCACATGTGGTCTGGACACTACCCCGGACAACCTAGTTCGGAGGATGTGTAAAGATGAAGTTGGCTGGAACGCCGTTTTATCGGCTATCGCCCAAATCTTCTCGAAGCTACACAGAAGGTGGCGCGTGGACTCAAGGATGGCTAGTTCAGGCGCAAATAAGAGGTGGTCCAAGGGATCGGAGTCGGCTTCATGGGTCGCAGAAAGGTCAATTTGGGGTGCACGCGGCATCATCATTCTTGATACCAGTCGTGTAGAGGGAAGCAGGCGCGAAGTCGACCCTTCCCACCTTCCGAGGACATAGGGCGTGGTAAGGCCACTTGGAAAGCCGGCAACGCGCTGGCACGATACCATGGTGTTCTTCTAAAAAAGCGAGTTACGATGTTCGATGCTGCAAGGACACGCAGCTAACCTCGAGGGTGCGTTGTGCACTGACCTCCCTTTGAAGCATTACTTTCTGGTTGTACCGAAGGGACTATGGGCTTGGCGGCAATGGAAACGGTTTTTTTTTGCAAGGGAGAATGCATTTACACACTAACCCAGTACACGTGCATTGTAGTTGCCAAACTACCACACGGAAGTGTACTGGAGTGTCGGACTCGACCATACCGGTAATACCGACTAAACTCCCTTGGGCTCTACCATCGTTTCCCCCAGGAACTACCTCGCAGTACTACTTCTGGGGGGATGGCAGTACTAAGCGTACTCGCTCATTATCGCTCACACAGGCACTCGTCCCACGCGAGACTGACTTGGGTGCTCGCACACCATTCACTCCATTTGAGTCTTACTTGGATGCTCTCCCGGGCGCTCCGCTGCCATGCCTCGAGGTGTCAATAGCGGTAACTGCCTGGGCCTACAGATATTACGCTACGACACTCCTGCCTCAGCACGAGCAGATCAATCACACCACTGCCGAAGCAGACCACACGCTACCCTGCCGAAGCAGGGACACTCCCCATGCACCACATGTGCACAACTGTAGGTGTGTGGGTACAACCCACTGCTACCCTGCCGCCAAAGCAGCTTCTCCAAAGACCATTCGCTCCATGTGACCCTTTTTCGGGTGCTCACTCTAACACTCCACTGCCATGCCTCGAGGTGTCGATAGGTACCTCGACTCCTACCTCAGCATGTGCAGTCCATACTCAGACTTCTGCTGCGCTTCGAGGTGTCAATAACGGTAACTGCCTGGGCCTACAGATATTACGCTACGACACTCCTGCCTCAGCACGAGCAGATCAATCACACCACTGCCGAAGCAGACCACACGCTACCCTGCCGAAGCAGGGACACTCCCCATGCACCACATGTGCACAACTGTAGGTGTGTGGGTACAACCCACTGCTACCCTGCCGCCGAAGCAGCTTCTCCAAAGACCTTTCGCTCCATGTGACCCTTTTTCGGGTGCTCACTCTAACACTCCTCTGCAATGCCTCGAGGTGTCGATGGGTACCTCGACTCCTACCTCAGCATGCGCAGTCCATACTCAGACTTCTGCTGCGCTTCGAGGTGACAATAGCGGCGACACGCTATGACACTCCTGCCTCAGCACAACCAGATCACTCACTCCCTGCCGAAGCAGCTCACGCGCTACCCTACCGAAGTAGGGACACTCCACAACTCACTCTAACACTCCACTGCCATGCCTCGAGGTGTCGATAGCGGTATGTAGGGACCAATCAACGATACTACGCTACGACACTCTTACCTTAGCATGTGCAGTCCATACTCAGACTTCTGCTGCGCTTCGAGGTGACAATAGCGGTGACGCGCTATGACACTCCTGCCTCAGCACAACCAGATCACTCACTCCCTGCCGAAGCAGCTCACGCGCTACCCTACCGGAGTAGGGACACTCCCCATGCCAATTGGCACTCCCTGGGCTTGTGCTTTTGAAGCGGCACACAGTCGCTTTGATAGAGTCTGCTTACGGGCACTTGTGGTTTTTTGGGAGGGATTTTAGCAGAGCCCACTGCTAAATCCCACCACGCCCTAGGCAGTTCTCCCTGACTCACAGACAGCTGGGGAGGGGTCGTCAAGCCCTTGGACATGGTCCATGCTGTCCCTGCTGTCCCTGCTGCCCCCATGGAAACGGTTTAGCGGGTCGGGGATGTAGTCCTGTCTCCCTCGTTTGCTGCTGGAGGTGATCCCTAACCCCGCACTTCCTGAACAACCCAGGATGTCTGTTGAGCAGATTCCCCCTCCATTATTTAGGAAGAAAAAAAAAGACTTCAGTACAGTACAGATAATTAATACAAATTTCTTCATACAAAGACAATCAAATCTACAGTGAGGTCTGAACATATTGGTACGAGCGAACAGCAATAGTACGGTTAGATTCGTTATAAATTGTAGAACCTACAAGTGAGTGCATGCATTCTAAAACTTATCCTATATGTAAATCTACTGAACTTAAATAACTAGGATAATACTGTAGCACGTCAGGTCGGAAGATAAATTCTTAAGGCGCGAGTTTCGAGCAATACTCATTATACACGTAAAAAAATAACCTTATATGTTATGGCAAAAAACCATTCGAAAATACTTATACTCTTCATTATGCCACATAATGAATGATCCCATATCAAAAAGCTAATAACATTCATAAGTTAATGAAAAGTATAAGTTTCCGAATGTATGTGACTAATGCGATGTATAAGTTTTTTCTTATACTTGTCATTAAGCGCCTGCTTTGGCAAAAAAGTATTAGAAATATTAATAATAAACAACATTAAATTTTTTTACGTGTAGGTATAGTGTATCCATCGTACTTGCTACACAAGATATATAATCGTGCAATGATTTTTTTTTCAAATTTGGAATTTAATCTCTTTGTGAATTCTATCACATTTTTTGAAATTTTCTATATAAGGTATTATAAGGTCTGTCTCATTTGGAGAATTAAACTTGAAAAGTGACAGTTCGAAAATTAGAAAATCACCCGGCCATTAGAATGGCTGGTGCTACCCAGCAATTCCAATAAGACATCGATGCAAAATGATTCGATATCTGTCAAAAGTAATCCTGCTCTGCGAGGAATTTCCATCGGAAATATTTTGGCACTACTGAAAATTTCTAAGAATTTCTTTTGAAAAATGAAAAAATTTCTATCGGAAATTTAGAAGAATTTCCTTAAAGTTGCCCAGGATTTTGAAAAAAATCTCCAGAGATTCTGTAAAAAAAGTAAGCTGGATTTTTTTCTAATTTATACTAGAAATTCTTCGGAATTTGATGTTTATTGGAATTTCCATTGCAAATATGCATTTCGGATCCTTCTACGGATTCATAGTTCTTCAAAATTTCTACCGAACATTTTTCGGAACTCTTCCACAGAATTTCGGAAAAAATGTCGTTGAAATTCTAAAGATTTTTCCTTGGAGATTCCGAAGAATTTCTTGTCAATATTCCGAAGGGTTTCCCTTTGTAACTCCAGAATAATTATTCTTGAAAATGAATCGCCTGCGTTGAGCGTGCTTACAGCAGTGTTAGCTTTCTGAAATCAGTATGGCGAAAGGCATCTAAGGTTCGATTTCTCAAAATTAAGCACCTTAATCGAAAAAACATTTGGTAGGTATAGTCTCGGGTATAGTAGCGAATATTATCCTTCACAACCGGTACCAAATAGTTTTTCACGAAAAGTTCCTAATTTTGAGAAAATCCGCGTTAGATGTCTTTCGCCATACAAATTTCTGACGGTTAACTCATGCAGGCTATTCGCGCATATACGATAGCGCCTGGATGTGGAAGCGGCGGGTAGAAAATCAGTTACTGCCAATAATTCATTCAGAAGATCTTGGAATTTAAAATTAATCCAAGCAATAAATGTAGGCAATAATTTAGGCTTATGAAGCCTAGTTTTTATGATATTGAACAATTAGGATAATTGATCGAAAAATTAAATAATGCACCTAAATGTTCTAAATGCACAAAACTCTAGTAGTGCGTATGAAAAAGGTTATGACATAGAGAAGCTTGCATTTAGAAAATCAATATGAAATTCTAAATAATGCTTTTTAAATTCATAAAAGGATCTTAAAACTAAGAAGATTGCTGCGATATGAAAAAAAATGGCAGTGTTTCAGAAAAAACACCCCAATTCCTAAAACAATCTAGGTTAAAAAAAATTTGTTATAATAACGATTGAAATTGAACTCCAAAACAAATCTCAACCCTTTCAGGACGGATGGGTCATATATGCCCAGCGTTTTAGGGTTTTAGATTGTCTATAAAATCACAAAAGAGAGCTAGGCCACCATTTTCTTCAGCAAAATTGTTCATCTGTTAATATTGTTAATATTGGAAGGTAAACTAATTTGATGACAATACTGGAATTTCTACAGGAATGCTACTCAAAAGAAACAACAGTAAGAGGTTTTATTTGCATATCTAATATTACATATTAACTTTGTGATTATCTGATAAACTTTTTGTTGTAAGAGTTCAGTTCAGATGCTTCGCTGAGGCTAATATATCTTAAGAATTTCCAGTACCTCCAGAGCTACTCCAGAGTGTCTCAAACACTCTTAGGAATCTATAGGGATGTCCAGTGATGAACTTTATAATTGTTTTAAAAAAATCACTAATAAAGAAATTTAAAAAAATATTTTAAAATATACACTACTAAAAATCCACACATATTTATTGGCAAAAATCCATCCAGCTTTTTATCCTGTCCAGCTATAATTTTTGAATCACCCCTTTTGACATTAGCGTTGTTCACTATAAATTTGCCTAGCATAGATCAAAGTATGCTGTGTACTATGATGAAAAATGTTTGTTTACAATGAAACTTCAAAAGTTTCCGCTCAAAAGATTCAACATTCAATTATTAAACTGTTCCTCTCAATTCATTTTTTTTTCTATACCTCAAATTTTCTAATCATTTTAGGTTTGGTGGAAATGGTCCTTCAAGAAAGCTTCAATCCTACGCCTAATGTGGAACGGAATATGTGAGACACAACCGTACGACGGAATTCAAATTTTATTCGTCCACATTCGAAGCATATGAAAAGAGCACGATGCTTCAGACATTCTGTATATCCCTCACAACCTTTTATATTTTAATGAATTCAGGGGCCCGAGAAATTTGTTTGGGAATATGATTTTTGATGAAGTAGGACAAAGTATTCGTAAAATTGGTGTGGTCCACTCGATATCTTCGTGGTGTCAATCGAAAAGCCAAAGACTCTCCCTTATATCAGATTCAGACTTTTCGAAATTATCAGCAGAGCATTACGGTGAAGTGCAATATTCACGAGTAGTTTACAGTCAATGATACATATATTTGAGGGACTGTTTGTATGGCTAATATAGGCCTATAATATATGACTATCTTCATTAACGCACTGATTGATCCAGCAGATGCACTGACGAAGACTCGTGGAGAGTTGGAGTAATATAAAACCTCCTTGCAGATTAAATTAAGGAACCGTAGAGCACAAAAGACTTGGGTTCCTGCCGCACCAAAGTAAATCATTGCGAACATCAAATTCGTACAACTTTCCTATCTCGTATCGCCAGACTCGCTAGAATGGAAAAATATATAATAGTTGTAGACCCAAATTACGTTACCGTGATTTGTAAACATTCACCCATTAGTGAAAATTTATGACAGATAACAAAACAATCCAAAATCAAAGTCTACTGCGATGCTCCTACAAACGTCTGTACACAGCATCTGTCATGATTGAATCACCCCCCATTCAGTTTATGGCTAGCGTAAAAAGCTGGATAGATTTAACCTATGATGTATATTGTAGGGTGCTGTCAATACGATTTACCGCGCGGCTGTTGTAATGTTTCCAAAAGCGCATTTGCACAAGATCCCACGCGGCGTTCCACATTCGAAAGGAACAACCGCACCTTAGGAAACGCCGCAATGTTATCTCCCCATAAGAATCAAGTATACGGGCAGCAAAAAGCGCGGTGCGTCGTATCCTGTGGGGAGCGCCGCGTGTACTTTTGGGCAAATGCGTTAATATTAGCACACACATAACCATTCTCCACGCGAGCTACTAATAAAATATATATTTATCCAAATAAACTTTCACCCTTATTCTGCGTCTCGCACGAGTCGAGACAAAAGATATTTTAGTTACTAGATAAAGATTGTCGCTGTCGTCGCTGTCCGGAACATCTTTTGCTGGCGAGGATAGGGGAGCTAAATGTCAAAGAAGGAAAATCCATACGATTTGACAGGTATGTACCACACATGTTTCGGACAGCAGAACAAAGGGAACAGTAGCGACAATCTTTATCTAGTAACTAAAATATCTTTTGTCGAGACGACAATTCTCGTTTCGTTGTCGCACACCCAAAAAAATCTGCACGTTGTTTCCACCTGAAAAAGTACGTAGATTTTTTCCACCTGAAATTCACGTAACTTTTACCTGATTTTTCGATAGAATTTTCATTCTACGTGAAAATCAGGTAAGTCCTACCTGAGTTTTGGATAGAATTCACCGGACACGTAAGTTTCACCTGAATTTTCTGAACCATTTGCAGCTACGTGTGCACGTAAAATGTACCTGAAAATTCAGGTGGAAACAACGTTCAGATTATTTGGAGTGCATGACTCTTGTCGTTCTATTCCGAATGTCGACTCGCGCGAGGCGAGACGTTCATTTCGTATCGAGAGGATGGATGAACCGACACCGAATTGAAGTTCACTCCGAGAAACGTCAAACTGAGAAAAGTTTATCGCGTTGTTTAAAATAAGAGCGAAACGAGCTATCTTGTAAATAAAATATGCTTCCTATTCAACATTTTTCTTGAAATATAACCGTCAATACATATTATCATTATTTTTTTCGTCATTCTAGAGTTTTCTCACAATAAATTGGACGATTTTGTATTAACTTTTGCGAAAAAAAATCTTAATAAAATTCGCCCTTTTTTGAGAATTGTAAGATCTGTTCTACTACCAGCTAGTCGGAATTTCCAGTAAAAAATCAAAAACAAACCCCATTTTGGTAGTGATTATTTCAGTGAAATCAAAAAGAAGGCTTTCCTGTGTTGTTTGCGTTTTATAAGTTCCAGCTACCTGCAGCAGGAGAAAGCAGTTTTCTTCAGGTGATTTGTTGTTACGCAGTTAAACCCATTTGGAAGGAAGCGGATGCCGCTTGGCTTTGAAGATAGGAATCCGAGACGATGGGAACCTGGACGAAGAATTCCCAGGCCGTAACGAGGTACGAATCCGAGACGATGGGAACCTGGACGTGGAATTCCCAGGCCATAACGAGCATACATGTGTTCTGATGTACCGACCTGGCCATTGACATGCTGTACGCGAACGAGGCACTTTAAAACAAGCATGCTGATGAAGGAAATGGAGCGGATCCTTTCTGATCTTTTTGGTCACTATTTATATTTAATGTACCCTGTTATTCAACCAGAGTTTAAATAAATGATTTACCAAACCGTTGAAAAACACTTAGGGAACTATTCATATGCTTAGAACCTTTTATATAAGACTTCGTTAACCGGAATTTTCTGTAGATTTTTTCGAAAACCCTTAGCAAAACTTTAAAATAAAACCCTTACTGCAGGATTCTTCTAAGACCTTCACAACAGTTCTTAGAAAATCTTTTACAGCATCCTAAGGAATTTTTGAAGCACTGTCCGAGAAACATTTATTTGATTCTTCGGGATTTTTTTTTCTGGAATATTTAGTAGCATTCTCAAAATCCTTTAAAATGGACTCATGGACGGTTTGACGTTTTTTTGCATGAATCTTTGCAGGATTTTTCACAGTATTCTTCGGTTTCCTTTGCAAGAGTCATTGGAAAATTTCATCTATCTAAGATTAAACAAGAATTTAAAAGATGGCTCTTTAAGAATTCTTGCAAGATTATTTAAAACGTTGTTGCAGCATACTTTGCTACCATTTTAGCGAACGTGCTGAAGTATAATTAGCAAAAATTTCAAACGACTTTTCAGAAACCACATGGTTCTTCAGGTATTCCTTGCAGGATCCATTGGAAAGTATTGGTGAAACATAGTAACCTGCGATTCCATACATGCTTAGTAACGTAATTTGTTTGAATAAATTTTCACTTCTTATCTAACACTCAAGCAAAACAGACGTTCTTTTATTAACCTGCGATTACAAAAGGTTATGGGCCCAGGATTGGCCATAGTTTGAGCAGAACTTTGAACATGAACCGTGAATTATCTACTGGTAGCGGCGACGTTGGTGGAGACGGTGAAGTAGGAATTCCAGGATCAGTAGCTGCTAGAGGCACTCGGATCAGTGGAATTGGCTTACCTGTTATTGAAAGGCTCCGCGGTCGTGAGAATTATACTACCTGGGCGTTTGCCATGAAAATGACATTAATTCGTGAAGGTTCGTGGGGAGCTGTGATGCCAGAAGCAAATGAAAATGTAGATAGAGAAGTTAGCATGCGAGCGTTGGCAACTATATGCTTAAGCTTGGAAACTACAAACTACAGCTTAGTTTTGGATGCAAAACTGCCAAAGAAGCTTGGGAGAAGTTGCAAAATGCTTTTCAAGATAATGGCTTAACGCGTAAAATTGGTTTGCTGAGGAAGTTGACATCGATACGATTGGAGGATTGTCGAAGTGTGGAAGCTTACGTGGATGAGCTCATGTCGACGGCGCATAAGTTAGCAGGCATCGGATTTCAGGTTGACGATTCTTGGTTGGCGGCGTTGTTATTAATGGGACTTCCTGATCATTACGAGCCTATGATAATGGGTTTGGAAGCCTCTGGTACGGCCCTGACATCAGACGCAGTGAAAGCCAAAATTCTTCAAGATGTCAAAATTCAGGCTACTCCGAAAAGCGGCGAAAGCGATGGAGCACTTTATTCGCATCAAAAATCAAGACGTAGAAGTAACAATGGGCCAACGAAGAAAGATAGTTCGTGTTATAATTGCAAGAAGCAAGGCCATTATGCAGCAAAATGTCCGATGAAACAGCAGCAACACCCGAAGACAAGCAAGGCACTATGCGGAGTATTTGCAATGGGTGATGTTGATGAACGAGAATGGTACTTTGACTCAGGAGCCACCTGTCATATGTCCCGATGTGCCGAAGGTTTTGTGAAACAGCAGCAAATGTCACATCCCGTTGGAACTGCCAACAATGGTTGTATGATGTCCGTAGCAAAGGGTGTGATGAACCTACAACTAGAAGAAGGTCCAATCGAAGTTAAAAACGTACTGCAGATTCCAGAACTGGCAACGAACCTTCTTTCTGTCAGCAAGATATGTGAAAAGGGTTTATCTGTAGTTTTCTCTGCTGACCAATGCGAGGTACGTGAAAACAACGGCAACGTTATTGCTTCTGGAACGCAAATTGGTGGTCTGTATAGATTGAACCGGAAAGCTGAACATTCGATGTTAACATTTAGCTCCGAAGTTTGGCATAAACGCATGGGGCACCTGAACTATCAAAGTCTAAGAAAACTTGCAACGATAGTGGATGGAATCGAGTTGAAGAATGATGTTGTTCCAGAATGTATCGCATGCATTGAAGGCAAGCATTCGCGCAATCCGTTTCCATCAAGTTCATCAAGAGCCGATGCTGCATTGGATTTAGTTCATTCAGATCTGGTTGGCCCAATAGAAGTCCCGTCATTAGGTGGCAGTCGTTTTGTGATGACATTTATAGATGATGCAACAAGGAAGGTGTTTCTGTATTTTTGGAGAAGAAGAGCCAAGCCTTTGAAGCATACACAAAGTTCAAGTCAATGGCAGAGCGCCAAACTGAACGAAAATTGAAGATATTAAGAACGGACAATGGTACTGAATATGTGAACAAACTTTTCAAGAGCAGTTTAGAGAAGGACGGAGTTCGTCATCAAAGAACTTGTCCATACACTCCAGAGCAGAATGGAGTAGCAGAGAGGATGAATCGGACACTCGTGGAGAAAGCCCGAAGCATGCTCAACGATGCAAAATTACCAAAGAAGTTTTGGGCAGAGGCAGTTTCGACGGCAGCATATTTGATAAACCGAAGTCCTACGAGATCATTAGATGCAATAACACCAGAAGAAGCATGGTCCGGAAGAAAGCCAGATTTACGTCATCTCAAGATGTTCGGATCAACAGCACTGGTGCATATCCCAAAGCAAAAAAGGAGAAAGTTCGACATGAAGTCACATAAAGCTATTCTGATCGGATATGCGGAAGACGTCAAAGGCTACAGATTGTATAATCCCACCAATCAAGAAGTTATTAGCAGAGACGTTATTGTGGTTAATGAAGGCAAACCTCAAAACTTCAACTTGCAAATAGACAACTGTCCAGCTGTTCAATTTATGGAACTATACACAATCGAAGAACCAAAAGAACGCGATGCAGGTGATGCTGGAATTCCGGTCGAGATAGAAGATCCAATCCATGCATCAGAAAGCGATGAGAGCGATTTCGAATCCCTAGATGAAGACGATGATCTTGCGCTCCCTTCGCAATTTAACAGGCCAGTTGAGCAGCAACATGGGCTGAGGCGCAGCGATAGGGAGCGCAGAACTCCAGGCAAGTATCAAGATTACGTCAGTTTTAATTCGTTTACTGGCACTGTTGTTTCCCCACAGTGTTCCCTGATGTCAAATGATGTTATCGGAATGTTATCTGACGACCCACAATCTTACGATGATGCGCTGCGTCGACCAGATCGTGATCGATGGATTACTGCAATGAATGAAGAGATGCAAGCTCTCATGGATAATCGCACGTGGGATTTGACGAATCTACCCCATAATAGGAAACCGATTCGTAACAAATGGGTGTTCAAGACGAAGCGTGCGGCAGATGGAACTATCGAACGATACAAAGCACGCCTGGTGGTGAAGGATGTTCTCAACGACCGGGAATTGATTATGATGAAGTTTATGCGCCGGTTGTACGTTATGCTACCATCCGATATTTATTGGCCGTGGCAGTGAAATACAATTTGGATATTGACCAAATGGACGCAGTCACAGCTTTTCTACAAGGTAAATTGGAAGATGAAGAAATATATATGGACCAACCAGAAGGGTTCGCCAAGGATGGAACACGTGTTTGTCGGTTACGAAGAGCACTTTACGGACTAAAGCAGTCGAGTAGAGTCTGGAGTAATCAACTGGAAGCTGGATTGAAAGGTCTAGGGCTGCGCTGTTCGAAGGTTGACCCTGGCCTTTACTATCGTCGAAATGGTGATAATATGCTTTTTGTTACCATAAATGTGGACGACTTTCTGATTTTTACGAATGACAATAAACAGAAGAGGAAGTTGAAGCAGTTCCTGCATAGTCTCTTTATGACGAAAGATTTAGGTGAGGCGAATGGTTGTCTTGGATTGCGGAACGTGATCGAAAAAAGGTACATTATCTATTGATCAAGAACAATATGTAAGAAGTATATTACGTCGGTTCCAAATGGAAAACTGTAATCCAGTCCTAACTCCAACAGAAGCTAGTATCAAGCTAAACCAGTCAATGTGTCCTAGCACGCCAGAAGAAATAAATGAAATGAAGCAAATTCCATACCAAGAAGCTGTTGGTTGTTTAACGTATTTAGCTCAAGCAACGAGATTGGATATCAGTTACGCTGTAAATCAAGTCAGTCAATTTTGCAACAACCCTGGACGTGAACATTGGAATGCAGTGAAGCGAATCATAAGATATCTGCGTGGAACTAGCGGACACAAAATAACCTACAGTCGGGATCGTGAATCTGTACTAACGGGCTACACAGATGCGGATTGGGGAGGAGATCCTGACTCGAGAAAATCAACTTCTGGATATGTGTTTACGTTTATGGGAGGAGCAGTATCTTGGAATGTGAAACGTCAAACAACAGTGGCTCTTTCGTCGTGTGAAGCTGAATACTTCGCACTTTCTCGAACTGTTCAAGAGGCATTTTGGTGGAGGCATTTTCAGTCGCAAATATTTGAAGAAAACATAATCCCTATTCGTTGCGATAATCAATCCGCCATATGTGTTGCGAAAACCAAGGGTATAAGCCAAGAACAAAACATCTGGATATTCGCTATCATTTTGTGAAGGATGCATTAATCCAAGGAGCAATTGAAGTAAGTTACATCAATACCAATGAACAGCCAGCAGATGGATTGACAAAAGCGTTGATGAAACAAAAGCTTCGAGCATTCAAACAATTTGTAGGAATCGAAGATTAGGGAGGAGTATTGGTGAAACATAGTAACCTGCGATTCCATACATGCTTAGTAACGTAATTTGTTTGAATAAATTTTCACTTCTTATCTAACACTCAAGCAAAACAGACGTTCTTTTATTAACCTGCGATTACAAAAGAAAGCTTTTGCAGTATTCTTTGGAATGCCTTCGCAGAACTCACTAAGAATCTTCTGAGACATTCTTCGAACACATTTTAAATGATTCCTCTGAAACCCCTCGGGAATCTTTTTATTTTTTTAAAATCATTCCTTTCACTAAAATAATCGGAAATCCTACGCAGAAATGTTCAAGAAATTCACGTAGGATTTTTGGGCAAATTGAATATGAGCTTGATGACTGTACGTTTCGTAGTTGCTACTCCGTGGTTGACCAGAATAATTGTAATTCCACAGGGCACCAACGGATGGAGCATGGGTGTTGTTTTCCAATCTCAATGTTCACAGTCCAAGAGCTCTAAACTTTTCAATGGTTTTCAGCTGTTCATCAGGATGTTGGCTTGGTATGAAAATTTTACTATAAACGAGTCCACTGGAAATCCTTTAGGAATTTTTGCGGAAGCTGCTCCAGATATTCCTCCGGAATACCTCTGGAAGACCCTCCAGAAATTCCTCTGGAAGTTCATCCAGGAATTCCTCCGGACGTTCCTTTAAGATTTCCTTCGAAAGTGTTTCCAGAAATTCTTCCAAGAATTCTTATGGAAGTTTCTCCAGTAATTCTTGGATGGCTTTCTAGGAAAAATGTTGGTAATATTGTTTGACTATAATCTGTAGACTTTGAAAGTTCCTACGGAAATTTCTTCAAGGAGTACACTCTAGTAATTTCTGCGGAAGTTGATCTAGAAATTCCTGCGGGAGTTCCTCCAGAAAATCCTCTGGAAGTTCTTCCAGGTGTTCCACTGGAGGTTCCTCAGGAATTCGTATGGAAGTTCCTCCAAATATTCTTATGAAAGGTCATTCAGAAATTCTTATAGAAAGTCATCCAGAAATTCCTCAGGAAAGTAATACAAGAATTCTTCAGGAAGCACCTCTAGGAGTTCTTGTAGAAGATCCCCCAAAAATTCTGAAGGAATGTCATCCAGGAATTATTTTGGAAAGTCATCCAGAAATTCCTCATGAAGGTCATACAGGAAGGAAATCCTCCTGAAATTCCACTAGGAGTTTCTCCGAAAGATTCTCCAGGAATGTTTCCAGAAGTTTTTTCCAGGAACTCCTCTAGAAGTTCCACCAGAAGTTCCTCCATAAGTTGCTCCGGAAGTTCCTTCAGAAATTCTTCAGGAAGCATCTCATGGAATTTTTTTCAGAAATTTGTCTGAAAGTTCTTCCATGTATTCTCCCAGAAGTTCCTCCGAGAATTCTTCTGGGAGCTCACTCAGAAAAAAATCTCCGTGTGATCCGGGATTTCCTTCTTCCAGTTTCAAAAGTTCTTATGGTAGGTCATCCAGGAAGTTCCTTTAGGAATTCCTACGGAAGTTCTATTCGGAATTCCTCCGGAAGTTCTTTAATGAATTCCCCCGGAATTTCCTTACGAAAATGCACCTGAAACTCCTTCAGGAATTCCACCGGAAATTCTTTTAAGAATTCCTTCGGAATTTTCTTTAAGAAAATCCATCTGAAGTCTTAAGGAATTCCTTCGGAAGTTCCTTTAAAAATTCCTCCGAAGGTTCCTTTAGAAATTCCTCCGGAAGTTCCTTTAGAAATTCCTTCGGAAGTTCATTTATGTAGGAATTCCTTCGGAAGTTCCTTTAGGAATTCCTCCGGAAGTTCCTTCGGGAATTCCTCCGGAAGTTCCTCCAGGAATTCCTCCGGAAGTTCCTCCAGGAATTCCTCCGGAAGTTCCTCCAGGAATTCCTCCGGAAGTTCCTCCAGGAATTCCTCCGGAAGTTCCTCCAGGAATTCCTCCGGAAGTTCCTCCAGGAATTCCTCCGGAAGTTCCTCCAGGAATTCCTCCGGAAGTTCCTCCAGGAATTCCTCCGGAAGTTCCTCCAGGAATTCCTCCGGAAGTTCCTCCAGGAATTCCTCCGGAAGTTGCTCCAGGAATTCCTCCGGAAGTTCCTCCAGGAATTCCTCCTGTTGTTCCTCCAGGAATTCCTCCGGAAGTTCCTCCAGGAATTCCTCCGGAAGTTCCTCCAGGAATTCCTCCGGAAGTTCCTCCGGAAGTTCCTCCAGGAATTCCTCCGGAAGTTCCTCCAGGAATTCCTCCGGAAGTTCCTCCAGGAATTCCTCCGGAAGTTCCTCCAGGAATTCCTCCGGAAGTTCCTCCAGGAATTCCTCCGGAAGTTCCTCCAGGAATTCCTCCGGAAGTTCCTCCAGGAATTCCTCCGGAAGTTCCTCCAGGAATTCCTCCGGAAGTTCCTCCAGGAATTCCTCCGGAAGTTCCTCCAGGAATTCCTCCGGAAGTTCCTCCAGGAATTCCTCCGGAAGTTCCTCCAGGAATTCCTCCGGAAGTTCCTCCAGGAATTCCTCCGGAAGTTCCTCCAGGAATTCCTCCGGAAGTTCCTCCAGGAATTCCTCCTGAAGTTCCTCCAGGAATTCCTCCGGAAGTTCCTCCAGGAATTCCTCCGGAAGTTCTTCCAGGAATTCCTCCGGAAGTTTCTCCAGGAATTGCGTCGGAAATTATTTCAGGAATTCCTCCGGAGTTCTTTAAAGAATTATTTCGGAAATTCTGCTCTGGAGTTCTTTCGGAAACTTCTCTTCTCGGAAATTCCTTCAGAGATTCCTACGGAAATTCCTTCAGGAGTTCATTGGAAGTTCCTCCACGAGTTGCTTCGGAAATTCCTCCAGGATTTCCCTCGGAAACTCTTCCAGAATTTCCCTAGGATATACCTCCAGGGGTTCATTGCGAAATACCTTCAAGGATTCTTTGGAAATTCCTCTACGAGTTTAGGAAAATCCTCCAGGAATTCTTTCGAAAATTTCTCCAGGAGTTCCTTCAGAAATTCTTTCAGGTCTTTTTTGGAAATTCCTCCAGGACTTCCTCCGAAAATAACTCCAGGAATACTTTCGCGAATTCTTCCAGGAGTTCCTTCGGAAATTCCTCTGGAAGCTCCTTTTGAAATTCGTACATGAGTTCCTTCGAAAATTCCTCTAAGGGATCCTTCGAAAATTCATCCAGGAGTTCTCTCGGAAATTTCTCCAGGAATTCTTTCGGGAACTCTTTCAGGAATACTTTAGAGAACTCCTCCGGAAGTTTTATTTAGGAACACCTCCGCAAGTTCCTATATAGGAAGACCTCCGGAAGTTTGTTTATGAATTCCTCCGAATATTACTTAAGGAATTCCTCCGGAAGTTTCTTAAGAAATTCCTTTGAAAATTTTCTTTAGGATTTCCTTCTGAAGTTCTTTCAGGAATTTCTGCGAAAGTTCCTTTAGAAATTCCTCTGAAAGTTCCTCAAAAAATCCTCCGGAAGTTCTTCCAAAAAATCCTTCGTAGGATCCTTCAGGAATTCTTCCGGAAGTTTCTCCTGATATTCCGTTGGAAATCTTTCTGGAATTCCTCCGGATATTTCACTAGGAAATGGTTCGGAAATTCTTTCAAAAATTATTTCGGATATTCTGTCCTGGGATTCCATCGGAAACTCCTCCAGGAATTCCTTCCAAAATCCCTGCTGGAATTCCTTCAGAAATTCCTCCAGGAGTTCCTTCGGAAATTCCTTCAAGAAATCCTTATAAGATTACACCAGGTATTACTTCGGAAATTCCTCTTAGAATTCCATCGGAAGTTTCTCTAGGATTTTTGTCTGAATTTGATCCGGGAATTAGGAATTAGAAATTAGTTTTGGTCAACAAAAACCCCCTGACAATAATAGAAAAAAACCTGCCAAAGCCGTCATTTCTCCTATATAAAAACATTTTTGAATCGTAAGATTTTCCAGCTTAAAATCGTTTTGTTGGGAACCACGCCGATGTAAGCCATCTCCGGCTATAATTGCTCTCATCGTGATGCCGAAGACGCCAACGCTGCAGAGTAAAATTACAAAAAAAGCCACCGGCGGACCGGTACACACTAGTATCCAGACCCTTCATTTATGGCACTAAAAATCGATTAAACCAGTCCCAAATGACTAATTAACATTTCAATTAGTACTATCCACATTCGAACTAGAGTTGCCGCATTTCACTTTCCTTCGAAGAACTCTCGCCCTAAGCTCATCGACAAAATTTTTCCTCATCCCATCCCCCATCCATATTAGCGGAGCAAACAAGTGTAAATTAATGGAAATAAATATTTATCCTCTCCAATGTTCTTATTCCATTACTTTTTATACTGCACGAGAACAGCACTATTATTACTAGGTGGATTATTCTGGATTTTTTCGTTTCCGAACCATTCTCGTTTGCTTCTGACGTACCGACAAATCTCGCATGAAATCCTCGCTCCAGTCAGACTTTTGTCGACATAGAACGACTATCAGAATACACTGAGAGTTCATCGAGGTTCATCCACATAAAAGATATTTTAGTTACTAGATAAAGATTGTCGCTGTCGTCGCTGTCCGGAACATCTTTTGCTGGCGAGGATAGGGGAGCTAAATGTCAAAGAAGGAAAATCCATACGATTTGACAGGTATGTACCACACATGTTTCGGACAGCAGAACAAAGGGAACAGTAGCGACAATCTTTATCTAGTAACTAAAATATCTTTTATCCACATCGTCAATTGTCACTTCTTTCGACTATGGGAATCGGGTGACGCGTACGACCAGGGATGCCAGACATACAGACATGTCTGTATTTATACAGACATTTGATCTTGCATACAGACATCATACAGATTATAGACATTATACAGACTTTTGATTGAAGTTACAGACTTTTACAGACATTCAGTTTGAAAACTTTGGGCTGCCAAACAGAATCCTGTTGGGCTGCCTGATTAAACTATTTTGGGTTTTCAAACAAAATCGTTATGGGGATTTCGTACGGAATTCTATGAGGTTTCCAAACGGTATCATTTTGGAATTCCGAGCGGAGCATTTTAGGCTTCTGAACGGGATCGGTTTGGGTTCCAAACAGAATCCCTTTAGATTTTCAAACGGGAAGATTCTTTGATTCCTTTCGGAAACCTAAAAGTTTGCACAAAAGAATATAATCAGGGTGCCTAAAAGATATCCGTTTGTATGGATTTTCCGTACAGAATTATGTGAACTTCCGAACGCAATTTACTAACGTAATCCCTTCGATTTTCTGAACAAAATTCTTTTGGGCTTTTGAAAGGAATCACTCTGGGCTTCTTAAAGAAATTCGTTTGGACTTCCAAACGGAATTCTGATGAGATTCTGAACAAAATCACTTATAATTCCGAACGGAATACTGTTGGTCTTCCGAACGGAATCTTTTGGACCTTCGAAAGAAATACTTTTGGACTTTCGATTGGAGCGTTCTGGACTTCTGAACGGAATCTTTTTCTGCTTCTGGACAAAAGATTCTGATTAGAATACTTATAGGATTTCCTACCGAAGCTCTAACAGGATTTGGTTAGGAAGCGCAAAAGGAATCGATTCGAAAACCCAGAAGAGTTCTTTCCGAAAGTCAAAAAAAAAATTGGTCAGAAAACCAAAAAATCTCGGTTTGTAAACTCAAAACAAGTCATTTATCTGGGTTCCCGAACGAAACTATTAGGGATTCTGGAAGGAGTTTTATTATATTCCTGAGCGAAACTCTTTTGGGCTTCCAAAACAGAATTCTTTTGGATTTCCGGACAAAACCTTGTTGGACTTCTGAACGAAATTACTTTGGACATTACTTTCATACGGATTCCTTTTAAACTTTCGAAAGGAATACTTTTGGTATTCAGAGTAAAGCCATTTGGGGTTCTAAATGCTTTTTTTCTGTTTCTGTAAAAGGGATATCCTTTTGGGATTCCGAAGCCTAAAAAGATTCCATTCGGAAGCCAAAAGGATTTTGTTCAAATCTCAAAAAGAGTTCCGATAGGAAGCCCACAAAAAAAATTGGAAAGACCGTTTGTTAACTCAAAAATGTCTGTTCCGTTCTTTGGGTTTCAAACCGGATTTATTCCTTCTGTGCCTTTCCTTCGAACTGAACTTAGAATTCCCAACGTGAAAATCCGAAAATTGCGTAAATATTATCAATATATGCTAATGTAACAACATACATACATATTGATAAGAACATTATTCAGAACTTTGTAATAGTGTATCTTCACTTGCCATAAGACAAGATAGTATTAATGTATTATCATATATAATTCCATCACTTGATTGTAACTTTAGAGTAACTTCCATGATACGTACTTCGACTTCAACAGCAACCTTACTTGTCTTTAGTATCTCGTACTTGATTCGACTAAGGCCTACACCAACTTTGTGATTATTGAAACCTCTATTTTCAACGTTGTCAAAAGTGCATGATTTTTAAATAATGTTTTAATTCCTGTACCTTCTAAACTCCATACAGACAAATACAGACATTTTGCTGAGATTGATACAGACCTATGAAAATCGTATCTGGCATCCCTGCGTACGACTCGACTTGTGTCGATTCGCACGAGACGCAGAATAGACCTGTTTATGTGTGGTCTCGAATTAGCAATTATTTAATTTATGTTTATATTAGGGTGAATCTATTGCAAAAATCTATAACGGCGACACATTCTTATATAGATATTTTTGGCAGTGTAGGGATATTTTGGAAAATTTCTAAACCATTATAAATTTTTCTCGAAATTTTTATAACATATTCGCGAGTCCACATTTTTTTGTATCCTCCTGATGCATCGAAAGTGTGCGAGTTCCAGATATCCTAATACCTGATACACATTACAACATGATAACATCATCAAAATGTTCGAATTCATGAAAATTTATAATTTCCATGCTGGGTTTAGTTTGATTTTGAATCAGTTGAAATTGTCCATCTTCAAAATTGATCGGATTAACCATATGTTTTAGTTATATAAGGTTTTTTATTTTTTTTTGTACTTGGAAAAAACCACGTGGTCATAGTGGGGAGGGGGGGATGTATGGCAAATTACCACGATAAACCACATGGGGGGAGGGGGGGTTGAAAATCTTCAAAAATATGACCACGTGGTTTCTGGATGGCCCCTAAGTGCTTACGTAATTAGTGTACGACGTGTACGTTAATTAGAAAAATGACAACAGGAAATTACTTTGGATTGGAATGACGCTGGAAAAGAATCATTTGAGCTTTGCAAGAAATCTCTTTCTGATTCTGCCTTGCTTCATTATCCTGATGTTGGGTCCCTTGCTGCAGCGTTGGGTCGCCTGCTCCATTACCTCCAGAATCTGTCTGCACTGCAAATATACTTATTGTTTGGTTCAAAACGTTTCAAAGTAAAGAACATGGAGCAAAAATAGGTTTTCTGATCCTACATAAACAAATGTTTTGCTTCAAGATATCTCATCCTTATCATATGTTTGAAGTGGTTCTCTCTAAAAAGCATCAATAAATTTGTTAACTGGATAAGGTAAATGTTTTTATTTAACGAAGAGATCTAAAATTTAAAAAAAAGTCAGGCATATATTCAATGTTGGATGTAACTCAGAACTTGTTACATAAAAAGCAACAAAATTGCTTTAATATTAATTGCATTAACTTTTACGATAATAAAAAATGTAATTTAAAGTTAAACGATGTAGTCGAATTCACTCACAGAATAAAAAAAAAGGTAAGTCGGTACCTTTTACGAAGTCAAGCTTTAACTAATCCATTTTCCCGAGGACGAACCCCGAAACGGAAGCGCAGTATTCCATCCGGAAAGAATCCTTTATCGCAAACTAATTGCTTCCATCCGATGAAACAGTTCCACCCTTCTTCTGCGTCCGTTTCTATGTACGTGACGGACGACCTCATAATTATAGACTGTTTAGGGTCTTCGTGCTTCAATTCGATGAAGTAGGTGCAATGGGTGCCGGGCCCCCTGCGCAGCTGGACATAGGCTCCGATGTCGTTCTCCGGACTCAAGTGAAGACACCAGCTTCGACCTTCGCCGTCAATGAGATGGAAAGAAGAATTATCCCAGTACTTTTTCAGCTGCTTTCGATGCATTGTGTAATGCATAACCAAATGATTGCTGTAAAAAGAAAACGTATTCAGTGTGTTTACCGTTTTGGTTTTCTGTATTATAATTCTACTTACTAGTCAGGCTTGTTCAATATTGCTGCCAACTTCAGTTCTTTGCCGAGCAAACTCGTATCAACGCTTGTTTTCTTTATCTGCAATTGCTGATATTGATAATTCAGCAATTGATTTTCGATCACAACATTCAGAGGACGAATTCCAATTCTGATCACCAAATCATCGTTGAATCCCAGTTCAACGAGTTTAGATACTGGTGCAACATCAAATGCAGTATTGTTCTGCTTTAGTTCGAATGTCTCGCGTATTTCCTTAACTGAGTCCATATGTGGTATTATCACGATCAGCTTGTGGGGGAACTTTAACAATTCCGGGTCGTTTGGACTGAGCACCACTTGAACCTTATCGGATCTAAGTAGATTTATGGTCCAAGCAGTGCCGCGTGATGTGATCAATGAAAATGTATGATTAGTGCTCCCCTCTTGGAAGAAAGCAGTCGTTGTGTATCTTCCAAATCTGTATGCCGGAACCAAATCACTAGAACAAGATAATAATGAAACAAAAAAATACATTCAATTATTTACAAGACATTTTTAGTCACGCGTTGGTTTACGAAAAAGGCAAAATAAAATGCTCACCACTCAATGTCGTCCACCACCTCCAGCGGAGTGTTATCCGGATGCGTTGAAGTCACCAGCGTCGAGCATAGTTGATCCAACTCCGACAGGTTCTTCATAAAGTCATTCGCCGGTAAAGTTCTGACCCTTTCCAGCGTGTGCGATATAACTCTCAACTTCTCAGCAGGATATCGAAGCTGCGTTTGAAGCCTTTCTTTTCGAATGCTCGTCTGGCGGGTCACCTTTAGCTTGGACGATTCGGCAACAATGTCAATTTCTCTGAGGACAACCGCTTCTTCTTTCTCCAGCAGTTCCAGGTTCCATTGGCAGATCGCAGTTCGCTCGCCCAGCGCTTCAACAGATTTTTGCGCCTGAAGCAACTTCGATTCCATCTGGGACATCTTCTCCCGATAGATGATGGAAAAATTGTCGATGTGGTGCAGTTCGTGCGGCTGGCCTTCGTCGATGCAGAGCCCGCAAATGGTCACGTTACAATTTGTGCAGAAAAGTTTGCAATCCCGGCTGTGGAACGGACAGACTACTCGAGCGGTTTCGGCGACGCTCAGTTGGTCCTCGGGTTCAGATTTAATAGCGACGCAATTGTCTGTTGGCGTAACTACGAGTCTAGTTTTAGTAGCATTGACACATTTCGGACAGGTTCGATCTTGCAGGGCCCTTCCGCTCTCCTGCGCAGCCAAATTAAACAGTTGCGCAATGTCGCACTCACCATTGAAACAGGTTGCACAGCAAATTTGCCAGCACGTAGTGCAGGAAATGGATACTTCGGTGGATCGGCTACAGTTGACGCAGATGGGAACCGGCCTGAGCGACATTTTTCGTATTTATTTTTACACTTCCACAAAAATGCAATGAGGTATACAAATTACAAAATAAAATTGTGACCATAGACACCGCAAATAGAAAAACGTTTGAAGCGTTTGACTGATGCACTTTGGCTTTGCGATTTCGTTTCGATGTTGTGCGGACGAAAGTTGCACTGCACGAAAAAAGGCGAGGGTAACTTTTTTGGGATTGCCAGATCGGCACCAACATTTCAAAAGGGCATGCAAAACTGCTTTTGTAAAGGGATCGTTCAAAAATTACGTCCATCGTTTTTCGGCATTTTCACCCCCCCCCCCCCCCTCCTGTCACAAACTGTCACAAATAATTGCCCCCCCCCCCCCTCCCCCTGTACGTACATGTCTCATTTTTATTTTAGCGATTACTGTGGTTTATCTTTTTCGTACACTATTTTCACAATAACATAGTGAGTTATGTCCCTTACTAACAGTTTGAATGTTTTTAAAATGCAAGTTGTTTCTAAAATGCTTTCAATATTTTTTTCTTGTGGACGGACGTCACATAAGACGAACCCCCCTCCCTCCCCCTGTCACAAACTGTCACAAAACTCTGACCCCCCTCCCCCCCTCAAACCTTGGACGTAATTTTTGAACGGCACCAAACCAAGGGGCTACACGGAAGTCTGAGAATACCCATTAATGGGTATTCTGATACCCATTTCGAAGAAAAGCGGCATAACTCATTTAATGAGTATATCGCGTTTACTCATTAATGGGTACTCTCAACAAACTTCATAAAATGGGTATTTTTACACCATGGTTTTTCTGCGGAAAATGGGTAAAAATCCCACATTATTATAAACAAAAAATTGAGGTTAGGGCGTGGAAATTAAAAATAATTTGAAACAAATCCAAAATAAGTGTTTTCTAATAACGAAGAATTATATTTATTTCTATTCAATCATAATATTAACATATCAAACAAACATTTTACCATTTTGCAACCAATTTTCTTCGCACAGTTTGGAAGTGACGGATCGCATCGAAACGAGCAACTTCGCGGGAAATCCTGTCCAAACTGTTGAAGCTGCCATTACCAGATTTATCCGCCTTTTCCGAATCACAAGGAGTGGGTGTCACACCGAGTTCCCATTATTTTGTGTAATCCTGATCTAGCGGATCTTGTGATGGAGGAACCTCGGGAGGAACAGTAGCAGCGGGAGGCACTGTTGTGGAATCTGCTGAGAAGCAAAATTCACGGTCACAATCAACAAAAAAAAATGCTTTTTGACTTACCTTGTCTTCTGTGACTATAAAAAACTTTTTCCATGCTCCGAATAAACTTTAAAATTCACAATGCCAGGCAGACTACTTTTATTTTCAATTCAATTACTTGTAGAAATGAAAAGTAAAAATGGCGATGTCAGATTGCAAATATTTCTGTGTGTACTATTTACTCATTTTTAATTCTTGAAACCAATCTCGTTATTGGGAAAAAAAATACCCATTTTGTGTTTTTGAAAAATACCCATTTTTTGACATTTCAGATCAATTCAAAAAAATGGGTGAATCAACCCCATAAAATGGGTATTTTCAAGCTTCCGTGTACACGGTTAGATCACTTTACCCATTAATGGGTACTATGTTATTGTTGATATTATTCCCACCGTGAAAAAATCACCCATTTTCTTAAAAAAGCGCCACTACCCATTTTAATGGGTAGTGGCGCTTTTTCAAGAAAATGGGTGAATTTTTCACGGTGGGAATAATATCAACAATAAAATAGTACCCATTAATGGGTAAAGTCATTTAACCGTGTAGACTTTAGTCTACACTCAGAATTAAGAATAAACGTGGAAAGCTTAAATTTTATTCATTTTTGTAAATTGTAATTTTGTAACATTTTTTAAACATACACTGCCAAAAATATCTATATAAGATATATGTGTCACCGTTATACATTTTTACAATAGCTCCACCCTAATATAATCGATATAGAGCCACACATAAATTAAATAATTGCTAATTCGAGACCACACATAAAGTTTATTTACACTGACAAAAATCCAATCATATCCATTATGTGTGGCACACATAAATTTTGACTATAGCATTTCCCACATAACGGCTATGTGAATTTGCATAGCATATATGTGGAAACACACATAACCCTTATTAACTAATAATCTTCATGTGGATTCTCCTATAGCGGGTGGTTATTAACGCACACATAAAATTTATTTGTAAATTTCTTTAGATTTTTGCCATTAAAAATGTGTGGATTTTTATTAGTGTAGATATGTTATTAGTAGTTCGCGTGGAGAATGGTTATGTGTGCGCTGATATTATGCATCTCGAGATAAAATAGAATACAGCGGCTTCCTGCTGGTTGCTTCTCAGGTAATCGCAACGGTCACTAAACACGACCTCGAACACGACAGAGTCAATGAAAATCTTACCCACCTTATGCACTTGCCATGATAAATACTCTCCATGTACTTAGTGACTCCGGTTGCCTCTCACTAATACAATCAAACACGGCTGTCATTTGGCGAAAAGCACGTGGTTTCGCTTTGAGCGGAGAAATTCTACCTATCTTTTAACACGGCGGCTATCTTGACGTTTACCTTCGCAGTCGAGTCAGCGAGCGTAAGACCGCCGCGGTATTCTAGAAAAAGATAAGCGCGACAATATACATCATAACTTAAATCTATGGATTTTTGCCAATAAATATGTGTGGATTTTTAGTAGTGTATAGCATAGTATAAAGTGTATACTATAGATAGTGGAATATATAGATGAGCGAAGATAAATCCTCTGTCTCCAAACAAACTGTCAAACGTGTCTCCAAACGAGCATGACGTCACGATTTCAATGGAAACGTTAAGGGCTGTGACGTCATATGCGCGTGTGCACGGGCAAAAAAATCGACTCAGCCATGCTTTCGCTCATCTATAGATTCTACTATCTATAGTGTATACTATCAAATAATTAAATTTATACTAAGGCTGTGAACCATTCCACCGATTCGTTTAACTTTTAGTTAAAATTTGACACTTCGATGGTTATTTTCCCATCGTGGTTAAAATTTTACTCCGAAGCCGACCCATTTGAGTTCTGACAGACTGATAGTTATTCGGATTTGGCGCCAATTTTCTTGCGAACAAAGTTTAACTATCGAACTGTCAAATCTAACCATGCTCAGGAGCAGGGTTATTTTTAACCACGGCGAAATAACCATCGAACCACAGACAAACAGACGTAACACTAGAGAAATTACCATCGACCATGACTTCAACGATCAAATTGAATTTGATTGATTGCGCGTTTCACAACAAGAGGCGCTAGTGTCGTAATCCTTCGAGTTTGACATTTCACTTCAGCGCCTTCTGGTGACAATGTCATACGAAACATTGTTTCGTGTAACATGCTCGCAAGATGGTGATGGAGGAGTTGAGCGATGGTTTTTTCAGAAAAATGTTCAAACTGTTACGTCTGTTTGTCTGTGATCGAACTGTCAAATTTTAACTAAAAGTTAAACAAATCGGTGGAATGGTTCACAGTCTAAGTCTGTTTTGTGTTGGAATATTTAAAATTGTATTACTAGGTATGAAATCGCAAAAACCATCATCGTTCGTTCAATTGAGAAGAAATTCTGCGGCTCATGGCGAATCATGTATATTTTCAAACGTAAGTTTATATGGCTACCTACCTGGTTGAGTATATTAAACATGGGTATTTTTTTAACAGATGCGTCCAGGTAAGAATCTGACACCGCACGAACGGTGTCGTCAGTTATCGTGATCGTTGCCGAACAATTACACCAAGAATGGCGACTGATCACTAAGAACGGAGCTATATTGCTAGTAGCAGTAACTCAGACTAAATGATTACATATTTTATTATCATTTAGTTTGAGTACAGCAACGAGCACCGTAAAGCCCCAAACGCAATACAACGGAACGGCGACGGAAACGGAAAATTTGACAGTTAGCCCATATATTTTCTGTCAAATTTGCCGTTTCCGTCGCCGTTCCGTTGTATTACGTTTAGGGCTTAACTCCTTTAATAGTGGAATTCGAACATCGACCTGTTAAGAAGAGTTGTAGAAAAACCTTCGCACTAAAAGTCCACCATACGATACATTTTGAAATTAGGCCTCTGGAATGAGTTATTGACAAACTACTAAATGATCGAACTAAATGATCGATAACATCGTTGCTTTTAAATTTGCGGACCAAAGAAGAATTAGAAGACTGAATGTCGGAAACTTCAAATGACATGCACTTTGCAAAGTGTTGATATTCCTTGATATCAAGAATATTCGAGAAGTTTAAAATGTTTCAAAATAGCATAATTACGTTCCGACATGCCTTAAAAATACCTTAACACTTATTTAAAATGTATAGCGGCATGTAACACTTGTTTAAAGTTACATACACAGAAAGAAAATTCGTTATTGAAATTAAAAAAACCATTGGTAAAATTAAAAAGTTGCGTTGGTTCTTTTTCGTAGAGAGTTCCACATGTTCAAAATAAAAGTACACCAGCTTTTGTAATAATCATGGCTTAAAAGTTCCACAACGCTCTAAAATTAAAAGTTTGAACATTCAAAACTAAATTGTAGAACTGTCAAATGAAAAAGTTTACAGTATAAAAAATATAGTGAAATATTTTCATTCAGAATCAAAGTTTTCATTTTCTAATTAGAAGAACCCCATACCCCGGCCGTGCTCCAATCATCTTTCCAATTGAAATTAAAATAAACAAATCACAAGGAATGGCTTTCACTTTTTATTTTAAGCTTTTTTCTTCATTTATCTCCCGAAACACGGTGGCCACTTTTAAACGTCAACCCGAGAACAAAGCCTCTGGCCAGAAGGGTGTGCAACATAGTCTTCTGAGGACATTACGCCATGAATTTCCTAAAAATAGAACGAAAAATCTTGCATGAATATTGAGTAGCATAAATATTATAAGCCTGGTGCCCCAGCCCCTGTACATCAATCTTTAATTTTGCTCACGACTTTGAAGTACTGGAGCGGGGAACTGTTTTTGATCATTGAGCCTTGTGAACTCCAGCATCAACCTTTTCATATTGACCTACCTTCATCTTTATATAAGTGCGCCGTATTTTTGCCGGATCCGGGACCATGGGTGATAAAAACATTTGCTGAAAAACAAATAAAAACACATCAGAACTCTCGAACAGGCTATTCTCTAGCACTTTCTCATGAACGGTTTTTGAGACTTACCTACAATCGGGTGGCAAAAGTTTTTTTTAACCAACATCCAGTAGATGGCCGTTTACTTTTTTGGTTCCAGCAGTATCTGAAATAGCTACACAGCAACAGAAATCGACGGATACTTAGTCGAGGCTAAAAAACTTTATCTCGACCAACTGGTTGCCACTAGCAACCCTATAACCAGAGACCGGCGGAGTGAAAAACTGTAGAAATGGCAACGTATGAAAATGCATGAAATCGTGAAAATAACACTGGCAGCACTTGAACTTTTTGCTTGCTTTATATGGAAGCAAAAAGTAAACAAGTCGAATTGGAACTGCTTTTGACGGTTCGATTGGAAACAAGATGGCGTCTTCGCCGATCTCTTATTCTAGTATTTCTAGTTGCCACCTGCAGTCTGATGGCTCAGCTGTAACGACTACACACAAAAAAATAACGTTGTTTTCACTTTCCATCATTCGGTGTCACAGCACTGGCTATGTGTTTACGTAAGGTGATTTAACATTTCTAGAACTTCTGTGACGAAAGCGCGTACTTTTAATTTTACACACAGCCTCGAAACAAAATACTTTTACATAAAATACAAACATTTTACGGAGACGATTTTTACTCTCATTTTAAAGAAAATAAGCCGCTTTTCAGATAGAAAGCGCATTACATTTGATTGCAAAGTTTTATTTTTTTCTGTGTATATACACATCAGATCTTGCCCAAAATGTTCTATTTAAAATCTAACTGTTGTTGCACTGAGTTGGTTGCGATGTTGGTTGCAGCACCGCTCCCTATCGTTTGCATGTTCTTCAACATTTTTTTAAGTGATATTTCGAGCTCTGTAAAGAAACAGAAAAAGTATATAATTTATTTATGATGTTCATCTATTTAAGTTAGATATATTTACCTGTATGCCAAGCTATTTGTTTCTCCGCTGCCAGGTCAATAATGATTTTTAGATCCTATTTGTTTATATTTCTGTATTATTATTCCTGCAAATGAAGAAAATGATAGCAAAATAATGATAAACGTGCATAACAATTCCTTATAAGTTTAAAGTTTTTAATTCTACTTACTTCTTGATAGAATTTTATTTCTACTGGAAACGTGGAGAACGCCTGGAAATGCCTTTGATGCTCCCCAACAAACATTGGAAGCTCATAGAGCGCTTATTCAAACAAAAACAGACTTGTTCAGCTAAAAACTAGCTTATTCAGCTTAAATTGTTTGTTGGGTCTTGCAACTGCCGTAACACACACTTAATATTTTTCAAAGCGGAACACATTTTAATAAAGTGTAAAGTCCTTCAGATTCTACGGATTTTACTGTGATAGACTGTTTCGTAATTCACTTTGCTGCCAAAAACAAAACTTTCGAATAGAAAGTGTTTTACACTTCGAAGTCACTGTTACTGACCAGTTATGCTACGTTTAGACAAGGCAAGTGAATTGAGCAAGTCGCTTGAATCGAACGCAAACTGAACGTGTAAACACCTTAATTCAATTCACTTGAACGAAAAGAAAGTTGAACATGTTCAACTTTTGGCAAGTCAATTGAATTCAACTGAGTTGTTCAATTCACTTGCCCTGTCAAAACGTAGCATTAGGGTCAAAACCAAGTGTATTCCACTTTGATAAAATAACCAACACACTTGATGTTGGAGAGTGACTCGAAACTGAGTTCTCAAGTGTTTAGCTCTTGAACTCAAAGGGTGAAACAGTTTAATTTGAAGAGATATACATTTGGAATTCAATAGTGCACCTACTTTGACATTCAAGTGCAAGGATTCTTCACTCCAAATAATCTAAACGTTGTTTCCACCGGAATTTTCAGGTACACGGAGAAAAGTGAAAAAGATAATTAGCTTTCTATTTAATCCTTTCTGAGATTTTTCAAATTTTATTCTTTCCAATGATTAAAATATATGCCCTATTTTAAGCATTGAAATGTTTTTGTGAAATATATTCAATAAATTGATTTTCATATCCTTAATAATATTCTTGAAACTTGTCAAAAATATTAACTCCTTTTGCCTCAAGTTCTGCGAGCTAATAATAAATAATTTTTTTCATCGCGGTTTTTAACAATAAAATAAAAAAAAAGTTTATTGTGGTGTTTATTCATGGCGTTACACATGGTTTGTGATAATATGGCCTCATTACCAAGAGGCTTCCTCGGATGCTTCATATATGAAAACAGCAAATCGTTGGCGGGTGGAACGCACGAAATGACAACGGAGTCACGCCGACTTTCGTGTTCTGCCATGCATTCTGTGATTGATAGGTAGTTTTTTTTAGCAGACTTGTTTCGATATTGAAGTTTTGTTTAATAACCTCCTCCGCAGGCTATAATTTGTCATATCGGTCCTGGTTGAGATCCGTTTAAGCAACGAGAGTCATAATGAACAGCATATTGGTAGCTTCCTGATCATTCTTCCGGGAACTGCAACCCCAGCTGGTAACTGGCGATGTCCGCGGTAGCGGAACTTTCGAAGCGGATCCTTGGAATAATATTTATCAAATCACGGATGATATAAACTATTATAAGGGAGTGCTACCATGCTGCCCTTTCCATCGTACGGTAATATTAATCGCAATATATTGATTTAAATTGAATAAAAATTCTTTAAAATAATATGGCTTCTGAGTTTCTTGTTGATGCCACAATGATTGAATTGAAACATTGTTTTTATTTTGTTTTGGAATAGAACGCTTTACAGAATAAAACGCATTTATTCTTCATTCGATTATACATTGAGTAATCATTTTCAATGATTATATTTGGATTAATCATCAAAAGGTTATTTTCATTTTAAGCATTGCAATGAGTGGATAGATCGAATATGGTTTTAGATTAAATTTTAATCTATTTAGCTTTTATATATTTATCCGTGTACATATTACGTGCACACGTAGCTGCAAATGCTTCAGAAAATTCAGGTGAAACTTACGTGTCCGGTGAATTCTATCCAAAACTCAGGTAGAACTTACCTGATTTTCTCGTAGAATGATAATTCTATAAACAAAATCAGGTAAAAGTTACGTGAATTTCAGGTGGAAAAAACCTACGTACTTTTTCAGGTGGAAACAACGTGCAGATTTTTTTGGGTGTTGGATCGAGCGTTTCGATTATTTTCAGTGCACTTTTCATGCAGATCGAGCAGTTGGAGAGCGCTTTGCAAAAGTGAGGGGTGAATCGCTTTTTGTCAATTTTCGCAATTTTCCCCTTTCTTCGGCTTTCGCAAAGCAAACATCACTCGCGTCGTCGTCGTTTTCCGTGCGGAAAGAAGAACCTCTTATCACAGTCAGGAAACTTGGAAGTCATTTTCTCCAATATTGAATCAACCGCGTTAATTCGCATTCAAATTGATAAAAGAACGGCGAGCTTGCGCTAACGAGGATACACCATAGCTGGATTCGTATGATAAACTTATTGCGCCGCCAGTTGCCCACGTCAGGAAGCCTTCGTATTGTTCTCCAGCAGTGGGACTCCTCCCTCCCAGCGCAACACCAACAGCAGCAAAGTGAGTATCTATTGAAATGTAGTTCAATTAAAATGGATTGTTTTCGCGGGACCTGCATAACCGATTAAGGCATAGTCGAAGTCCGTATTTTGAGCGAAGAGGAAGTAGACCGATGTAAAACAGTTTCGTCACCACTTTTCTTCTGCGAGATCTTTTCTTCGCACGACAGGGCTGGTAGTGAGTTATATTTTTGAGATGCGCAACTTTTTTTTTTCAACAATTTTTGGTCAATGAAGACGGTAAAGACAGCAGTGATCGAAGCCGTGAGACACAATTTTGCATTATTGTTTTCTTCAAATTTGCAACTTGCATTCTATGAAAAAATGTTAAATCAGTAGAAAAATAGACAGTTAATGGGTTCCAAATTGATGTCCACATCAGTTAAGATATCTATTTATATTAATTTTTATTTACTTGAAAACTTACCTGAAAATAAGGTCTGTTCCTACAGGATCACGTAAAACTGAATGAATAAAATTACAAATTACAATTACTTGACAATTTGCATACAAAAAAACCAACTTAAATCACCGAGTAGTGATACTGCCCTTCTCGCATTTAGCCAAGGCATCAACCTTATATGGCGCTAATATAGGACGATATACCAGTTCGTGCATAACTTTTAAACGCATCGGTCGATCGATATCAAATTCAATAGTGATCTACTAGGCTAGACTAGAAAATCGGATAAGGATTACTATATGAAAAGTTGTCTAATGTTTTCCTAGCTTTTGAGCACACACATACACACGGACAGACAGACATTTGCTCAGCTCGTTGAACTGAGTCGAATGATATATAACCACCATATAATACTCCTCCTCGGGTCTCCGAGGCTTCTATAAAAAGTTTTCGGAGTGAAATGATAGTCTTTCGGTACAAGTTTGTTGTACGAGAAAGGCAAACCCGTATCCAGTTTTCCGCGACCTCCACAAACATCAAATCAGAGACTAACCCACATGAAAGTTGGCGGCCATTACCGCTCGCGGAAAACTGGATGGTATCCATCAGGTATCCAAGGACCTCTGATCCAAGACCATGCTGAGGGTGGCTGGGTTCGATTCCCGGTGCCGGTCTAAGCAGTTTTCGGATTGGAAATTGTCTCGTTTTCCCCGGGCATAAAAGTATTATGGTGTTAGCCTCATGATATACGAATGCAGAAACGGTAACTTGGCTTAGAAACCTCGCAGTTAATAACTGTGAAAGTGCGGAATGAACACTAAGCTGCGAGGCGGGGGATGTAATGCCAGTAAGAAGAAGAAGATCAGGTATCCATAACGAACAAACCCAACTACACTAAAAACGTTAAATAAAGCTGATCGGAGAGCTTTCGGAGTATTTGAGCGTAAGGTGCTGTCGGTAAACAGGAGAACGGTATCTAGCGGCGTCGCATAAATCACGAGTTATACCAGGTATATAAAGGGCTGGAAATTGTTAAGTTTATACAGCATTATTTTTGCATTTGTATATCATAAGGCTAACACAATGATACTTTTATGCTCAAGGAAGTCGAGAAAATTTGCTAGATCAGACCGTAAATCGAACCCAGCTACCCTCAACATGATCTTGTTTTGTAGCCGAGCATTTTACCGCACGGCTAAGGAGGGTCCGGTGGCAAATGCAGAGGTAAATTCGGCTGTCCCATGGTTACAAATTCGCGATGGTTTCGCGAAATGCGTGAGATTTTGCGATAAACGAAATTCAACACAATAATCACGCTGCCGCTTAACAAAAGGCGAATTTCCAATCCGAAAATTGTCTAGACCGGCACCGGGAATCGAACCCAGCCACCCTCAGCATGGTCTTGCTTTGTAGCCACGCGTCTTACCGCACGGCTGTGGAGGTTGATGATGATGGTTTGTTTTTGAGGGATATTAACTCAGGCGGTCATTCATCCCTAACGGCTATGGAGGGCCCGCACCGTTCTATTAAATCCGAAAATATATCAAAAGATTGTTTCAAATCAATTAACTCATTGGATGTCCACCATTTACATTGATTTCATTTGAAATGGAAATGTTTCAGATTAGAAAGCAATTAAATGCAAATATGTAAAACCATACGTTTTATTTGCGAATGAATCTGACATTTTATTCAGTAAGATAAAGTAAAAAACTTGTGGCGGTGCAATTCTGTGCCACCCTAACACCAACATGAAGCGCCTGCTCTGGAGGAGAAACGTCAGTGCAAAAGTAGAGCGACAACAAAACACACGTGAATTCGATTGAGAATAAATAAGTTGTATTTTCCCAAACCCGCGTTTGTTTTTGGTCGGTTCCGTATCCGGTTCCCACAATTGGTGACCCCAACGTGATCTTTCGTTCGATTACGTACCGGGAACCTCGCGAAAACTCCGATTAAAATAAGTTCTGCAACGCGCGGCGGTTTCTAACCTCAAAATGAATGTTGACAACAACGCACCAGGGCAGTCGCGGCAGGAGGTCAGCTGGTATCTGCGATTTCTGTGAAACTGCCAGATTTTTGGGAAAATGACCCCAATATGTGGTTCGCGCAGGCGGAAGCCCAGTTCCACGAAGTTCTGGCATATCGTCGCCAGGATCGACCACACTGTCATCTGTCATATCTCTGATCTGGTCAATACGCCGCCGGTAATCAACAAATATCAAGCAGTCAAGGACCGGCTCATCGCTCGTTTCGCATTGTCGCCTCAAGCCCGCATTGAGCAGCTGCTCGGATCCAGCGATCTTGGTGATCTCCGGCCGTCGCATCTCCTCGCTCGTATGCAGGAAATCGCTACGGGTCTGAACGTGGATGACGGCATCATGAAAACGTTGTTCCTTCAGCGACTCCCGAACCTCGTCCATGCAATTTTGTCCATCAGCGATGACAGTCTTGTGAAATTGGCTGAAATGGCCGATCGAATGGTGGAATCTTCTTCAACAAACGTCGCCAGTTGTTCTACTCCTACAGCCGGAGCATCGGTACTCGATTACAGCAGCCTCAAGGGAGAAATAGAAGTGCTCACGGCTGAAATTCGACGGTTGAAGGTCGGTCCTAGCCGATCCAGAAGTCCTTCGTCATCCAGACCAGGTGGTGAAGAAGAAACAGTTTGCTGGTATCACCGCAAATACGGTGGTCGTGCCTAGCACTGCCGAACGCCATGCAGCTTCAATCGTCAAAAAAACTAGATTCGCGCCTTCCTGAGTCGGTGCAGGTAGGCGATGACAGCGGAAGTCGACGTCTTGTTGTATTACGTGAGCGGAGTTATCGTCGGTGCAAATCTTCTTGCGCATTTCGGACTACTGGTGGATTTGAGACACCGGCAGCTCATCGACGGCACCACTAAACTTCGTACCAGCGGCAGCCTGGTTCCGACAGTGATCCACGCCGTTAAAGCTGTGGATTGCCAGCATCCGTATCGGGACCTCTTGGATGATTACCGTGAGATACTAGTTTCATAGTCGATTCATCGTGAAGTGAAACACGGTGTTACCCATCACATCGTTACGACAGGCTCACCAGTTGCATCGAAGGCTCGTCGAATGCATCCTAAGCGAGAAAGAGCTGCGCAGGAGAAATTTCAAGCTACGTGTACCGTCCAGCAGCAGCTGGGCAAGTCCTCTCCACTGCGTGCCAAAGAAAAACGGAAAGTGGAGGTTCGTTGGAGACTACCGTCGGCTGAATAAAGTCACCATTCCGGACAGGTACCCAGTCCCACATGTACACGATCTGCTCAACAGATTTCGAGGTTGTTGAGTATTCGGATTGGGTTTACAGGAATGCGTAGACTTGCTTTTGGGAACGATCTAACCAGACTAAGACTGGTTGATTTATTTCAATGTCTTTTAAACGAGTACATGTTCATGTGTAGGTAATTATTAAATATCGATGATAACTGTTGAGGTGGTTTTCGGGAGCATATAATTTACGATGCGTCGTCTTCGAGTTGTCGAACAGAAAGAACCTCTTGGTTCATTTTATTTAATAAAGAAAACAGGCAGGTCTGTGCGCTGCGCAGACCTGTCAAACGATTACACGATTAAGCGTAAGCAATGAACTGTGAGTTACAGGATACATCAGCTCTTCCTTCTTTAAAAGAAAGAACTTCTGAGTGAACAATAATTCACCATTAAAAAAATACATAATCACTTCTTATTTTAAATAGTTGAGATCTCCTAGATAGCCTAGGTAGGCCAGAAAGCTCTACCGGTTCTGATGAAAATTTTCTTTTCCTAGCTCTGTTCTTATTAAGCACTTCAATTATACTAATTTTCGATGAGTTTGAAGTTCTTCTCAGATCTGGTAGCTGCCAGATATCGTTGTCTTCTACGGATGCCATCACGAATTGTGCGTTAGTCAGTAACTGCCGACCAGCACCGGGTGGGATGTCGATGTCATCAGTCAGTACCAGCCGACCAGTCTCGACCACACGCATCGATCGCCTTGGCATGCCCGATATGTCGCGTCCATCGTCAGCGACTCTGAATTGAGTTGGATGGACGGTGGTTATCGTCTTGTTTCCAACCATAATCTGTAATGAGCGTTTAGAGACACGTTTTAAGAAAAATGCGTTACTCAGCTTTTCGCGTACATGCTGCACGTTATGCCTCTTAAAGTTAATCAAATAGACTAACACACACTTCACGTGATAATATGCTTTTTCTGAAGGAAACTTGTCCTCCAATGTCAAGTTATTAGGAAACAAACATAAATTTGTTAGATCTTCAAAGCTCAACTTGCATATCTTGCAATGAAGACCATTGTCAAACACTGTAACGACTGACAATCCAAAACAAGCAATAAGTTTAATTACCATTACCAAAATCACTAACCAGTTGTAAATTTTCATCAACCACTTCACCTCCACCCTTTTGGGAAAATATTCACTGCCAAAATGTTTGTAGCAGGTTTGCGTTTTAAAATTTTCGAAATATTACGTTTTACAATAATAGCCATACTTGAATAGACGTCACAAGCAACAATAAAATTCGTGTATATTCCAACAAAGTGCACCACGTGTTTTAAATTTTTTGAATTGTCTGCGGTATATTCACTTTGTCATGGAACAAAGAACACACGTCAAAAGTCTTAAAACTTGTCGATTTTCCAAAATTCTCGCGTTATCAGTTTTCCCCAGCCAATCAGAATAGATCACTTCTTGCACAATATTATTACTCATGTTTTCCCTGGCATTGACCAAAGATTTGGCAGGTATGTTATTTATTTCACTATACAAATATTCATCATATTCTGTGGGAGCTGACATATTTACATTAATTCGCGAAAAATAATCCGCAAAATAAATCCACAACGAAAGTCTACTCTGAATGTTGAAATCAAACACTGACAATTTGAAAATGTTCTCCCTCCAGCTGTAGGGATTGTCACAATCCTTTTTAGTAATTGGAAAATCATCTCCTTCTTCACTATCAGCATTACACACAGATTTACTCAAATAATTGACAAATACATCAACAAGTTTAATTTGATCAAATGCAATTAGTGCTTCATTTTGTTTTTCCAAAATTTTGTAATAGTTGTTAAATGGCATTGAATTGCCAAAAACATTTCTCCAATTGGAGAAAAAATCATCCAGCCATGTTTTATCCAGCAAAGGAATAAACTGGTCATCACAAAAAGGCACTAATAAATTTGAATTCTTTTGTCCCCCATCCAATTCAACTGCAACCTCAATTTCACCAGATTTGTTTTGTGTGGAATCATTTATCACAGTCAGTTGATTAGACATTCTACATAAGGGAAGGTTGAGTTTTGAGTTGAACAAATTTGTTCCCATTACTGTTACCGGAGAACCACTATCAATCTGCATTCGAATGACATTACGTTCAACAGATACATCCAATAAACATGAATTACTGGAATAATCAATGGAAGAAATACGCATACACTCCAATTCAAGGTCATTTTCCTTATTGTTATCAGAGCCACAATCCATTGTCTTCAAACTATCCAGTTGGTGGGACAAGCTATCCGGAATCACACCAGTTTTTCGGATGTCGACATGTTTGACTTCATCGCTCTTCTCTCGCTTAATGTTGAAGCACCTTCTTCGCACGTGTCCTCGCTGTCCGCAGTAATCACAGATACGCTGGTCTACCATCCGTTGGTTTCCATCAATTTTCCTTCGGCTATGAGATGTACTAGCAGACTCATCACGGTACCTAAACTGTTGGAAGTCAAGTTGCGAGTTATGTTTATAATCCTTATTATCCAGATAACAAAATGGATGCTTGGTATTTATTGAAGCCACAGAGTCAACATTATTGTTAGCCAACATTTTTGTATGATAAGTCGCCATTTCCCAAGAAGCGATAATCCTTTCAGCCTGTTCTAATGTTAAGTTATTTTCAGTCAAAGGCGATGATGAAGTGAGCCATCTTGTAGACCAACAAGAATGCGATCCAATATGAGGTAATCCTTTTGATCACCGAACTCACAATTTTCCGCAAGAACTTTCAACGAAAATATGTAATCACCGGCTGATTCGCCAGGTTGTTGCACCATTCTACTGAAATTATATCTGTGGAGTAAGACTGAATCATTATTGTCAAGTCTCTCCTTAAGCTTTTGAACTACTACTTCATAGGAAAGTTCTTCCAACAATTCATCTGTAGGAAAGAGTTTGTCTGCCATATTGAACAAAAATCGCCTCCCAAAAGTAACATCTGGTATTTTTCTCATTTTCTTTCACCTTATTCACTCGGAAATGGCATGATAAACGTTTCATCCAAGAAGCAAATGTTTGACCCTTACAGTAGGGCTCAATATTGGGAGGTACCATGTAAGACATATTTGTCAAAATATTAGCAAAAACTAAAAAAACAATACAAATTCACGCAAGGTCGTAATACAACAAATAAATAATATATTGTTTTCCTATTGTGTTCTTTTTCTTTTGTTCTAGTAAATAAAGCCAAAAAGCATCATTGTTCACTGCGCTTCGAATTGATAAAAATTATCACCAATTTAGTTTTTATTAATTACACAGCTTTTCTTTAAATAAGCGATCAGTAAAATCACCAAAGGAATATTTACCAAGTTTTACCACTTAACACGCCACTTCACTTGCGCAAATTTGTTATTTCAATCAGTTATATGACAACGTGCCTTTTGTTTTGCAATAGTGAAAAAATAACACCAAAACGCCAATAAATCACAAATTTCTGGTACTCACCCGATATACGTAACACTCTCACAACGACTCTTACCTCGATGCCAACCAACAAGCACCACAAAACTTCCCAGTGAACGGAGTGGCACACCCTGCAGCAAAGCCGATTGCCGTCGGGAAAACCTGCACAGCCGTGTAAATGCCACTAAACTCCCAAAAAAAGGAAAAACACTGTTAATATCTAAATTAAATACTTTTGTATATCACTGGAAGCACTGTTTAGAAGAAAGTAATTTTTAACTAGTATTCTAATTAATGACACTATTGTTCCCCAAAAACCATTGTCTCAAATGCAAATGGCGTTTCGGTTGACAAAAATGCTTCGCCACTACCGAAATAAACGCCTTAAAATGATAATTATCACTAACGATTTATTATGCTTCGATTCACTGTTACCTCGGTACGCTGAAAACTATCCACCAGGATGAGATGATCCGAAGCCGATTTCCTCTACTGCGGCCAGTAAGCACCGTTACCAATTGTCCTCGTCGCCACTATTTTGTATCGATGATAACTGTTGAGGTGGTTTTCGGGAGCATATAATTTACGATGCGTCGTCTTCGAGTTGTCGAACAGAAAGAACCTCTTGGTTCATTTTATTTAATAAAGAAAACAGGCAGGTCTGTGCGCTGCGCAGACCTGTCAAACGATTACACGATTAAGCGTAAGCAATGAACTGTGAGTTACAGGATACATCAGTAATATATTGGATATGTGTATTAAGATTAGCGAGCTGTCAGTTGACAACACACGCTCTAATGATTTTATTCAGATCTGACAATATACTATAACTCCTCATCCCTTTGGATGTTCTTCCTTCCTTGTTGTTTCCGACAACTAAACTAAGTATTATAATTCGAACATGATTTAATCATTCAGGTATTCGACAGAATTGTAAATTCAATAAGTATTTCAGTATCGTTTAACTTAAACCGATATTTTCAAAAAGATTACGCATAAACATAAATATCGTCTTTTCTAATTTTCTTCGCCCGGGTTGATCTTCTCGGAGTAAAAGTTTGATCTATGATTTCATCGTGTTTTCTTTTACGTCTTGCTCGAGCGCTCACGTCTACTTGCGGAACATCGACCGTTGCCCCTCCGCTGCCGCTGCGCAAGACTCTTTCTCCGCCACTCTGATCTTCCCCTTCATCGCACCTCCTCAGGAGGACTACCAGATTTGGTTTACTTTGGTCCATGGCCTTATATCTCCGCACCTGGTCGCGGTGGGCCATGATTAACACGTTTCCAGTTTGCACCTGTAATATATTTTGAGAATGCCACTTAATAAAACTGGTCTTTATCCATTTAGCTTTAACGTGAGGGTTGTGGTTTTTATACCACAACTCGTCTCCCGCTGTCAGATTGCTCAATGGATCATTTGACCCCGTATGGACATCTCCATCCTTTTAAGGGATGTTGGTATCTTCATGCGGTGGCTGTTTTTGTGAATACTGTTTAAAATGCTTTTTTGGATGGACTAAATCGATTAAAGTTTTTGGTTTGTACGAAAATATTCGTTCCGATGGACCTGTTCCATCCTCCGTTAGACAATTGTTCCTATATGTTATTAGAAACAAATTAATTTGCTTTTCCAAATCTAAGGCCAGTACAGTTGGCGCTAATAAAAACTTTTCATGACATCTTTTACCGTTCTTACAAACCTCTCGGCTTGACCATTACTGGATGGATGATAAGGTGGACTTTTTACTACTTTTATGCCCTGTCTTTCAAGAAAACTCACAAATGAAACCGAATTAAATGGTGGGCCACCATCAGAGACTAATAAGTCTGCCAGTCCAAAACGTGCAAAAAATGCTACTAATTTATTAATAACTTTATTCGCATCAGTACCATTCTTCATCCACTCTATTTCTAACCATTTTGAGTAACTATTTAATATCAGTAGGAAAACATGGTGTTCAAAGTAGAAGAAGTCTATGTGAATTCTACTAAAAGGTCGAGTAGTTGGAATCCAATTAGAAAGTAGTTTAGGTTTAGGCACTATTGCCATGCTATTGCAAATATCGCAGGATGAAACATGTTTTTCAATGTCTCAATTGATTCCAAACCAGTAAACATTGCGCCTTGCGAGCTGCTTCATTTTTACCATTCCAGCATGATTGGCATGGAGCAATTCCAATACTTTGTTCTGCATAAGCCGTGGAATCACCACCCTATTTTGGTACAGCAAGCAGTCGTCAACTATTTCCAAGTCCTGGTGATTCGCGAAAATGTCAATAAAACGTCTTTCTAACTTTTTAGGCCAGCCTTTTTGTAAATATGCTATAACTCGTTGAAGAAAATCATCATCTTTCGACCATTTGGCTACTAGTTTGCAATCAATAGGTAATTCGTTTCCAAAATTTATACTTGTCACATATTCCATATCTAAATCCTTAGGCACTGTTTGTTCTAGCGGGAACCTTGAACAAAAATCGGCGTTTCCTATTTGGGTTGAAGGTCGATAGTGAATATCAAAGTCATATATAGAGAGCTCTAGTATAAATCTCTGTAGCCTTGTTACATATATAGAATTTTTCCCTTCCTTGCCAAATATGCCTACTAAGGGTTTATGATCCGTGAAAACTTGGAATTTTTGTCCATAAAGATATTTATGAAATTTTTTTATAGTACTCACTAAAGCCAAAGCCTCCAAGTGTAAAATAGGATATTTGCGCTGTGCTGAATTAAGTGAAAAGGATGTAAAACTTATCGGTTTTTCCACTTCGTCAATAATATGAGAAATTACTCCTCCCAAGCCATAGCTGGATGCGTCAGATACTATCACAATGGGTTTCTTGGGATCATAAAACTCCAAAAACTGTGCATTCATAAGTAAATTCTTACTTTCCTGAAAAGCTCTATCACAGTGTTCATCCCAAACAAATTTTACATTATTTTTCAATAAATTATATAAACGACACAATTTTGCAGACAACCGAGGGATGAATTTGTTATAATAATTAATTAGGCCAAGGAATGATTTCAATTCCATCTCATTTGTTGGAGTTTTAGCTTTCTGTATAGTTAGGGTTTTGTCAGGACATGGTGACAGACCCTTATCGCTAATAATATGTCCCAAATAGTCAAGTTCCGTAACAAAAAAACGACATTTTTCCAAATTTACTTTAATGTTAACATCCGAAAGTCTTTGTAAAACCAACATTAATTTTTTATAACAATCCTCAAAACATTCTCCAGCAATTAGCACATAGTCCAAATAACAGTAAACAAATTCAATTCCTTGCAACACTTGATCCATTATCTGCTGAAAAATTGAGGCACTTGATGACGCTCCTTGCGGTAACCGATTATATATATAAAGGCCTTTAATGGTGTTAATAACCATAAACTTTCTACATCTTTTTGACAACATTAGCTGTGTATATGCTCCCTCCAGATCCAAGGAGCAAAACATTTTACGACCAGCTAAACCCGCAAACAAATCCTGAGCTGTTGGTAACGGATAAGTGTTTGGTATTATAACTTTATTGATTGATACTTTACAATCAATTACCAATCGGATGTCATTATTTTTTTTTCATAACGATCACAACGGGAGATGCCCATTCACTTGTTTTGATAGGTGTGATAACTTTTTGATCTTCCAGTTTATCCAAATATTTCATTACTTTGTCCTTCAGTCGATAGGGAACATTATATGCTTTTTTAAAAATTGGCACTTCATACTTCAAGACCAATTCAGCCTCATATCCTTTAATTGGCAAGGAAAAATCCTTCGTAAAAACATTAGAAAACTTTTTTTTTATCTCATCAACTGTTGTTTCGCATTTATCAATCACCATATTATTAATATTACCAGAGTTTGTGAAATAATTCCTCCAACTCGGATAAAAAACATCTAACCATGTTCTGCCCATCAAAGGAATAAAATTGTAGTCGCTATTTAGAACCAAAATTTTCAAAATTTCTTTTTTTCCTCTAAATTCAACCAAAACATTCGTTTCTCCTTCAATTTTAAGTTTGTCACCATTAACAACTATCAGTCTCCTTTTGCATTCTGCACTTTTGCCAATAACTGACACTGAGGCACCACAATCCACCTCCATTTGCAACGCTTTACCCTCCACAAGCAGATCTATTATACAAGGGTTATTATTAGTAGACGTCACATTCATACATTCAAAATCACCTGCATCCCAATCATCCTCACTTCCGGAATCATCCGCTTTCATCCTGTTGAAGAGCTCCTCCAAGCTGTCGTCCTTGTTTGGTGTTGGATTCCCATGGTCCACGAAATTAACCGAGTCTCTTTTCATGTTTTTCAATTTAAAACACTTTCTCTTGATGTGTCCTTTGATTCCGCAGAAGTCACATACAAAATCTGCATAATATCCTCTTTGCTTATCCCTGGTGTTCTTCCATTCAGGTCGAGTCCTTGGATTGTATGGTCCCGAATGTTCACCGCTTGCCCTTCTCCCAAAATTATTTGGTCTAAAACCCAGCCTCGATTTAACCGGTCCTCGACTATGGCCTTCCCCAGGATCTGTATTTTTGTTCCTTGCCAAGTCGAATGTTGCAAGGAGTTTCTCTAATCTCGTCATTGGTTTACTGGGTGATGCTATTGCTGCTACTCTGTCCCCACTATCTGCTAAACCCCTAGAGTTCGCGCCAGCTACCTCCCAGGTAGCTATAATTTTTTCTGCGGTAGCCAACGTTAAATTCTCTTCATTAAGAAGTCGCTGCTGGAGGGATTTCTCCCGAATGCCAGCAATAATGCGGTCCCTAATTGCAATCGATTTGTAATCGCCAAAAGTGCAAAACTCAGCCTGTAACTTGACTGCTAGCACAAAGTCTTCCACTGATTCATTCTTCTGTTGAATACGGTTGTTGAAATTCCCAAGTAGCACACATTGTTACAAATAAGTAGCAGTAAGTATTACGTGGCAAATCAAGAAAAAAATCAAAGCTGTTGCAACGATGATAGCTACAGTAATGCAACCAAAAAAGCGCAAAAGGTGAGACTCATTGTGACTTATTGCAATCGTCGCATAATAGGTCCTTTCGTAATGATTGTGTAACCAAAAATCACACAACTGTTGCTGTGAAACTCTATCATAACTTTAGATTTAGGTTACTTTGTATCATTTCAGCAACTTCAGGATGCTAAACATTGTTTCTCTATCGGAAAGTTATGTTACATATTTTGCTAAAAGTAAGCTACGAAAGTCATTCGAAATGTTTATAGGAATACAAAATATCAGTGCATAATAATCGTTATAATTTTAAAAACATTGAAAACAATGTGTTGGGTAGATTCATAAAATATGACCTAAATTTACATGCCATTGAAAATTTATGGTGAAACTTCTTATTGTGCATGGTAAAAATACATGGGCCATGAATATTTTAAAGTTTTAGGATAAAATAAATTATAATTATGAACGTTCCATCATTTAAAATTTGTTAGTTTTTATTGCCAATGAATGCTTGTGAAAACTTAAAATTATGATATTTCAATAATAAATAAAGTTATAATACGTTACAATTTATAAAATAGCACATATTTGTATAATCTCATTGATTTCTATTCTCATTATTGCTGTAATTTATCGCCATTTTTGATATTTCTTACAGACACACCACCTCTCAAATGTTTTGATACACCATCACCAAAACTATTTACACTGAAAATTATGCAACTTAGGTGCAAACATGCAATACAACAATTCTGAGTATGATAGATTCAAAAACATTACAATTTAAAAATTTTTATTGGCCGATGAATTTAATAAAATTAGCCGATGACCCCAAAAATATTACCCACATAAAGTTGAAATAAATGTTTCTGCCAGCACTACCGGGCAACCTACGATTGTTTGTGGACAAAACCTTTCTTGCTTCTTGTCCCGATTCTTAGGGTTCTTTCTAAAATTACGTAACGCTAAATTTGGTGATTTTGGACCCCCTCGTAACACTTTTTGTATGGAAGGCCTAATTTTTTGTATGAATCGTAACGCTCGGCTGAACGCCCTCCCTCCCCCTTTAGCGTTACGTAATTTGTGAAAGGACCCTTACGTTGAGAAATGATTCTGAGTAACTCCAATTTGCATCCCAGCCCTATAAGATTAATAATTTTGATATAACTCTCAGTTAAATTATTGGTCCCTAGTTCGGCAGTGCTGGCAGAATAATAGAGTTTTTGCAATTTTCGAAGGGTTATAACTTTTTTTGTGGACATTCCAGCATCGAACCTTCTTCAGCAAAGTTCATCGGCTTCATTTGGGTTATATTTTAACATAATGTGTCACTTGGTTTACAATAAACTGAAACCTCTAGAAGTAAAAATGTAAAAAAATATGTTTTCCCATACTAATTTCCATACAAACTTTAAACGCGATACACCGCGCGGGTGTTGTAATGTTTCCAAAAGCGCTTCCAATTTCTCAGCAGCTGTTCTAAAAACATCAACTGACAATAACTCAAAACTGGTATAACCCTCAGTTCTATTTTCTGCAAATTCGAACTACGAATGAATCACGAGATTCAAATATTTTTCAATTGTTTTGGTGTATGAATGCGTTATTTTATCTACGAATCAATCAACTTTGCAATTACGGCGCCTACATAGTTATTTCATTTAATTGAAAATTTTAAAAACATGAATGAAACACTGATGGTGGAACCAGCGAGACGTCTAAGACGAGTTTAGTACTCTCCATGTAAATCCACCAATTATTCTGATATCTTTGCAGATACGTATTTCGACCACACCGTTGTGGTCGAAATACGTATCTGCAAAGATATCAAAATAATTGATGGAATTAAATGTAGAGTACTAAACTCGTCTTAGACGGTTGAATACATTCCACTCTGGGTGCTGCGGATAGAGCCGCTTTTGTGCTCTCAAGCGAGTAGCGGGATATTTTGAAATCAATCCCATAAGCAAAATTATTTTGCAGTTACTTGACTGTCAAACATTTCCCGCTCTTTGAATTTCTCTTTTCATGCTGCATGAAGGCGCACAAATGCGCAAGACTCTACATGACTTTACGATGGTTTACATACATTCCTGCTCCAATCAGCTTCTGAATCTCGTGAAATTTCGTAACGAGTGCATTTTAGTTGCATTCCTACTAATTTTCCACTCGAAATATAATGTGAATATATTTGTTAAAAAGAATGCAAAACTCAAACTAAGTTTAATTACATTTTTCCCCAAATAATAACAATACTTCTCAGTATAAGATTTAAAACGAACATAACCACAGTCTTCAATGTTTGGCTCCGACACAATAGAAAATTTTGGCTTCACTTTGGCAACCAAATCGATTCTATCCGCACCACCCAGATTCCACTAAAAGAGCCTAACATATTTTTTTTCTAAAAAGTGGGTGGATAACCAGCAGAAACAACACTTCGCAAGTGGTACAGTAGAATCACACACACCTTTATCCATTTGCGGAACTGATTTTCTACGCCAAACTTAACCAAAAATGTCAAAAACGCTTTTTATTATTATTTTTGAGTTTCGAAATGAACCATGTTTCAATGCTAATTCGCAAAACAAATCAAACATTTGAAGTTGTCCAAGATTTTTTGGCCGGCACATTGAATTGGTTATAGAAAAGACATAACAAGTTACTTAGAAATAACAATTGAGTAATAAATAATCCCGTGGTCTAGTTAAATTCATTTGCAACTATTACTTGACTTTCAGCATGTCAGTCTGTCACTTATTCATAAAAAGCCTGCGTTGCATTGCAATTGAAGGGGTATGAAAAAGTTACATATGTTCTACATAATATTGCGATGCATCCGTAATTTGACAAATGTAATCACAACAAAACTTATTTTCGCCTAAATTTTGCAGCAGTGTAACTTGAGTTTTGACAGATCCGTTGTTTTCACTTGTTCCGCATTTGATCTACGTGTTTTAATTTATTCAGAACGTTCTTGTTGTTTTTAATTGTTTTTTTCAACTTTTTCTGGTGATAAGCGTGTCGATCTTTAAAAAAAAATTGTCCGCAATGCCGTACTGTATTGTACAAACGCGTAAATCAAGAAAATCGCTGCCTTCAATGACAGTAGTTCCATCGAATTGGGTGGAAGACAAATTTGTTTACTGGCCACCATCAAATCTGGTCAGCCTTTCGAAAAACGAAAACTCTAGGCCAGAAAAAGATACATGGAAAAAACAAAAATGTAAAATTCTCGGACGGGCTAAAACTTTTCTGCATGCGGAGGATTTGATGGCATCGCTCGAAAAAGTTACTGACTCTGAGGATGCCGTTCAAATGGGTCATGGAACACGTTCTGCTCCAGCAAAAAAGAGCCAAAGTTCAAATCGAAGAGTTATAACTTAGTAAGTAACGTTTTACTTTATTATAGGAAGTTTTAAAAGTTGAATATGTATTCTTGGATTACAGGCTGCTCAAGAATTGCAAGAATCTGGAATGAATGATGGACCAAGCGTCTTTACTCCCCTGCGGTCACTGTTGTGTCCCCATTCGAGCCCCAGGTTATGCGACATCTTCCGATCAACCAACTTGCTATTTTTCCAACCCAGATGTGATTTCGCCAGGTGTGAAGCTCACCGCACGAAGTTCGGCATCCGTGACTTTGCCAAATGCGTATGTAGCTGTTTCTGGATCTTCAGCCTCCCATACTGCGATTCCTGCTCATCCATTGAATCGAAACCATGTGTATGTGAATCTCAACAAGGACACTGCTCCCAAACGTCAAGTAGCAACCGTTGAACAATCTACCAACGAAATTTCGAAGCCTATCCCGAATTCTCAAGTATCACATTCAACTACATATCGCAAGAAACACTCCGCATCGGATACATCATCCATGACGACAAATATGCACACTGCTGCCTCTGGTACATCGACGTCTCACTCTCTTTTTCCTGCACATTATTCGAACCAGAATCCGGTTTATGAGAACCTCATTACGAATAATGCATCTGTATATGAGGATCAACGGAATGCTGTAGGTCCATTTCAATCAACAATAATACCAATGGCGACAAGTGGCACATCGGTTCAGCAAGTTGGCGTCAGCAATACTGAAAACTCGGTGAGCATTTTTTTCTATATAAATTTATGCAAGTTGGCGTCAGCAAGTGCATACAGTGCTTAATAGTTTCCTCTGATTCTAAAAAATATTCGAGAGAACGAATCAACTTTTGAAATCACTATTTGGGGGTTCTTTAGGTCAACTACCTTAACTGATTCACTAGTATATGTACAATAAAATAAATTTATATGACTGATTCTATTTCAGGCTTCTCAACCCATCACAATTCCCGTTATAATAGCTAGCGATGGGAAGCCATATGCTCAGCTTGAAAATGGTAATTACTATGCACTCACAGATAACGATAATGAAGTTATTATGGATCAGTTATCGAACATCAAGCAAGACGAAGTTGATTTGGGAGTTGACACTGATTTGCAGCAGATGGCATCTTCTTCTACTGTTAACGAATACCAATACTCAGTCATTACCGAGTTGCGTAAGATAAATGTCCGGTTGGACGCTTTCGAAGCAAAGTTATCCCAGCTCAATGCTGAGGTGTGCAAAACAAACGATCGATTGAACGTTCAGGAGGGACTTTTGGTAAAATTGACCGATTTCATGGCCAATGTTAATAAATTAATGTTGATGAAAAATTCAAATGATGCTACGCCAATTGGAAATCGTTACGATGAAGAATTTACGGAATTTGAGAGTATGCCCAAAATCAATTCCGTCGAAGCGTTCAAGATCTTCGAACAACGCTTATCTGATACAGAATTCTCTGGAAAATTTTTCCGATACACACATTCGATCTACAGCCTCAATGGCAAACGAGATAGTGGGCCGTTGTTTAGGACAATAGTGCGAAAGCTGATAACACCGAACGTGTTAACCCCTTTTTCTTGGATGGGGAACAAACGCACAAAGAAAGGATCTGATGAATGCAGTCACAATATCAACTTTCAGGAGACGTTCCCAAACTTCATCAAGTTGATGCAGCAAGTTATGCAGGCCGCCGACTGTTCCAACACACGTGAGCAAAGTGATCATTTATTCAAAACGCTTCTGAGGTACAAGAATTTGGAACTAAAACGCTACGAAAGTGGAAGTGGAGAACGTCGAGCTTCATCTTCAAGAAAAAGGCAGAAAGCTGCAGGACCTGCTGATGCTATACAAACTCCTGATGCAAACTTCCCTGGACCATCTCAGGCAGCAGTAGTACATCTATCACACGGTGATCAAAGTCTGGATAATTCAAATGACACTGAATCAAAGGAATCCGAAAGTTCTTCATCTGTATCATCAAGTGGAGATGATGTTTGAATGATGTTTGAACAGTACAACCTCGTCACTTCACGATGGTGGGTGATATTTACAAATCAGCAGGTATAGAGCAATGGATATTCAGATCTACAGTGAAATGCAAACTATTCAGTTCGGTTGTTTTATTATTTTGTTATTAAATCAATAAACATCATAATCACTACTTGATCGTATGTATTAAAGGAAAGAAAACTGATTTCGGTAGTTTTATGTCTTGACATTCGATTTGAACCATTTTGCAATAAACTTGAGTTGACTCAATGAGAAGTTGTGGCGCTTGTCTTAGGTCTGATCCGTAGATCTGTAAGGAAGAAGACAATACAGGTTTTTTAAACAAATCAGAAAGGTTCATTAATGGCTGACCAATTAACACAATGCTATTAGACGTTGTATTATGGACGATATACTCAACAGATACAACCTTCATGTTTCTTGTTAAAATCCACCGATCCACTGATTTTTGAGTATCTATACAATAATCACCAAAGTCTACAAATGAATATAAATCTGAACTTTCCTCTTGTAGTGAAGATGCAAACTGAGGTGGAATATGTTGTCCTGATAGTTTTCTTTTGAGAGAAGTTTGTCGCTTTGATTTGCAGGATTGATTTTTCTGATTGGATACTGTTTGCTGCATTTCGATTATTCTTCTAGCAACCTGCGACAGTGGTAAGTTTCCGCTACGAATTAGTCGTTTCAACGTGTACAACTTGGATTCGAAGAGGTAAGCATCGAATGTATCCAGTGGTCCAAACCTTTTAACGTCGTCAACTAAATGCGATAAACTGTGCATATTGCTACAGAACATTTGTTCGCCGTACAAAATCTTTACTCCTTTGAGAAAATCTGTTATCAAACTACGAGCAATTTTGAAATTATTCGGATTTTGATCGTGTCTTATGCAAATCTGTATAGTACAGAAACAATTTAAAAAATGATCAAGAATTTCGTCCGATTCAAAAAATTTGCTCAGTACGATCACACTTAAATACAGTAGAAATGTTCTCAACTCTGTACCTTTCCAGCGAGCAAGGTGGTCTAGGCCTCGAACAGGACGTTAAAACTCTCTCGGAAATTTAAATGTTTTCAGAAAAGCGGAAATGCCTTCTATTCTTTAGCCGTCCATTTAGCTTTGTAATTATTCAGGCTGCCAGATTTCCAACCATTCAGCAGTCGTTTCATAATTCCTAAATCTAATAAGTGTAAAGAGTCCCCGATCGGAAAATCTTTAACTATATCTAGGTCACGTACTGTTTCCAAAATAGAATCGAACTTATGGTGTCCTTCGTAAATCCTGGAACGAAATTCCGAATCATTTCTTAAAGCAGCGTCTGTTTCTGGAAAAATCATGGTTTTAAAAGCATGTGAGTACTCCCCTTCGGTGACACATTTCAAACACGAATTGTAGCCGTTATGTCCTATGACACCTAGAATAATTATTCATATTTTATTCAATGATTCAAGTAAATTTCTATTGAAGTGCGTAAGATTATGAAAAGAGGAATGTTTTCGATTACTCGTTCTATCTATACACAGATCAAGGTAAAAATAAAAGTTCATCTAACTACTTTTTGTAAGAAATTTTTTTGGAGATTATGTTCAATTGGAGACTACATTGCCGTCATATGCATATTTGTCCCATATTTGCTGGGATTCCTAGGTACATGGGACAATTATGCATATAACAACAGAATATTTTATCTATTTTCGTATAAATACTAACCTCGAAGCATCGCGCGAGCAGGTGTATCGCAAATAAAACACCGTAGTTTTATGAGTACCATTTGCTGGTTTATGATAAGCCCTTTTCAAGAATATCATTTAATTCGGACACAAAGGTGCTAGAAAAACGTTTATATCTTTTGGTTTCGCTGTAAAAATTAAAAATAATTTAATATATAAATATCTACCATAAATATTCACTCATGAAAAAATTACATGCTCCGCAGAAAACGCCTACTACTAAAGGTTTCAAAGTTTCCCGTATTTCGTGTATATTTATTAGTATTGGCCAAAATGATGTTGTTGAACTTTTGAAAGTTGGCAAGCCATCGATATTCACGTTCAACGATAACTTGTTTGGCAAATCCTCATAAGTAGATAGTGTCTCATTGAGGACTTTGTATAAGCCGTAATGCCAGTATTATCCACCAATACTGGAATCCGCTGCAATACAGGTATTGCGAGGCGTACACCAAAGTTCTAGCATCTTTGGGTAATACGTTATCCGTAATGTGACTTTTTAATAGGGCAAGCAATGAGTTCAGAGCGGTATGCTTGATTTGAAATTTTATCGCCCAGTCTTTCAAATCCTCTTTGAAATCTGTCATACCAGCTTTCAAGTTATCATAAGTTTCAGATTCTGATTCAGAATCCAACTCATCATTTTCAGCAATCTGCTCATTTGTAGGCGTATTGACCAGCTGCCTCCGGTCAAAACTCATTGGCTGAGGATTTTGCTCATCGGCGCTAGATACTTGTGGTATTTGTTGAATTGAATCACTTTCAGAACATCCAAGAGGATTTTTGTAGTTTTACCATTACGCTTAATTTTTTTCCACAACTTTTTGTCGCTATCAGAGAACATAGTTACAGAATTCTTTCTAATGTCCATTTTCCACGGTAGGAGAAAACCTTTGACTTGTTGAAAGGTGAAAATGTTACCAAAGTTTTAATAGACTAGTTACTTTTAAATAATTTCCAACGGTATTGTAACATACGATGGAACATTTAGGGAACATCAAAACAGGTTACATGGAGATTAATGCAACTTTTATGTAATTCAAGTTAACACGTGTCGTATGTATGACTGTTTCCTGATTCATGTAACATAACTTGTTTTCTCGAAACAACTATTAAATAGAAATGTGACATATTTTGAAATTGATTTCTAGAGAAGATGTTGCCGGTGTTGCTTGGGTTTAAACGCTGGATTATATCTGGCGCTACCTTGTCAAACCTAGCTTTCAATTTTGAGATCATGTCATTGTACGCTATTGTGTTCAAATCAGTGTTGGGGTATAATAATTTCAACTCCGAATAAATGATAGGCCCCCCCAAAGTAACCAAATATGCCTTCTTATGTTCCTCTCCAACAGAATTTATCAAGAACAAATATTCTAGTCTCTCTGCCCATTCACTAAAACCAGCTCCTTTTCTGTATGGCTCGATATGAGTTGCAAGTGCCGATTGCGCCATGTCACTTATTAAACCACAAAAACTATTGTCCACTCAAATATATTATGAATAAATTAAATAGATCTGTTCTTTAACAATAGATCCGATGACAATACATCAAAGGAGAAAAAGGTAAAATAAAAGAATATCCACTGATTGTTGCAATAACTATTCACTATCACAAAATAAGGAAAATCGACTCACCCTATAAATCAATCAATCCCGCTGACGTCACTGTGTTCGACGAACAGGCGTGCCGAATATTTACCGGCTATTCGAGGGAAATCTCTTTGCTCCAGCAATGGATCCGGGCAGCAATTAGATCACAGGGTTGGTTTGTCTCGTTACTGCGCAATAGTCTTCAAATAGTCCTCTCGGCCGTCGTTCGTCACTTTTGTAAAAGAACGGTTCACAAAACCACAATTTGTGCTATACTCAATGAAAAGAAATAAAACACCTATTATTCACCATACAATGCCCAGACTCTATTGTTCACACATTTGCCATTATCTATTGTGTGAAACAGCGCGATAAGAATAAATGTCAATAGCTTCGTACACTAATGAAGCACTTTGATGTTTTTAGCATTAATTAGTTTGTTAGGTAGTTAATTTTAATCACAATCGAGATGCGGCACAACTGCCTCGTGAATAATTTACCATTGCACTGTACTTACAACCGCTGTCCCGAAAACAAACCACAATGACTGGCTGCCAAGATATAACCTTCTCTACCGGAGCTGAAGTTCTTGGGGGAATGATATATGTTTGTTTCCTAGACGTGTGGTCACCACTGCTTACGGTTCTGCACCAGCTTCGTCGCCACTGTTGAGTATTCGGATTGGGTTTACAGGAATGCGTAGACTTGCTTTTGGGAACGATCTAACCAGACTAAGACTGGTTGATTTATTTCAATGTCTTTTAAACGAGGAGTACATGTTCATGTGTAGGTAATATATTGGATATGTGTATTAAGATTAGCGAGCTGTCAGTTGACAACACACGCTCTAATGATTTTATTCAGATCTGACAATATACTATAGAGGTAAGACAATCTTCACTATAGATAGTGGAATATATAGATGAGCGAAGATAAATCCTCTGTCTCCAAACAAACTGTCAAACGTGTCTCCAAACGAGCATGACGTCACGATTTCAATGGAAACGTTAAGGGCTGTGACGTCATATGCGCGTGTGCACGGGCAAAAAAATCGACTCAGCCATGCTTTCGCTCATCTATAGATTCTACTATCTATAATCTTCACTACTCTCGATTTAGTCAGGGCCTACTACAACATATCAGTTGAGGAAGCGGACGTTTAAAAAAAAAACTATTCATAACATCGTTTGGCTTGTTCGAATCTGAGACGAGACCTGCAAAGACGCTGCTTCTTTTCTCTTGTTTTGACACTTGTTCTTCTTTTCATCACAGTTGACCATCAAGTTTCAACTGTTTACTTGACTGTTTCACCTAAGCCCCAGGTGGACCCTTCTGAGCACAATAAAAGTGTATCCAATTCACGAAATAGTTAATTCATTTTCATAAGGATTTTTATACCGGGAACAAAACACAGCTTTATTACTGATTATTAACAAGCTAAACGGAAGGTTTGGAATACTCGTTAAAGTAAAAAAGTCTTGGTAAAACAAAAATGATGTGGAATATTTTATTTGGGATACCAATACTTTCACTCAAAAAGCTGCTGGTTGCACCTGACAGTTCGTGACAGCAGTTGACTGGCAGCAGCTGAAGTTACATTTTTTCCTCTTTGCAGGTCTCGTCTCAGGTTCGAATTTCTCCGAATGCCATTTGGACTTTGCAACGCAAGTCAAATTTTCCAACCGTTTATGAACAAGCTTTTCGGAGATTTGCCATTCGTCGTCGTTTTCATCGATGACATATGTGTCGCATCTTCAAACGAAGAGGAGCACCGAAAGCACTTGAAAATCGTCCTACAGCGTCTAAGAGTCTATAAGAAATGCACATTTTTGCGTCGCAGTTAGAATTTCACGGATACCTTGTGAACAAAGACGGAATTCGTCCATTACCATCCCGTGTTGAGGGCGTAGTCAGTTTTCCAACTCCAACAACGGTCAAGGACCTGCGACGTTTTCTCTCATTGATAAATGTGTACAAGCGATTCATTCCGCACGCAGTTGAACCTCAAGAAGCCCTCCGAAAACTTATTCCAGATAGTCGGAAAATTACATGGGACGAACATACGCAACAATCTTTTGAGAAGTGCAAACAATGTCTAGCAGAAGCGGTACTTTTGTTTTATCCCGATGCTATGAAGCCACTAAGTTCTCGGCAAGTCAACGAAACTACTACACGTTCGGCAGAGAACTGGAAGCTGTGATGTCTCGATTGGTAATTGTATCCGTCCTTACCTTCCAGAACTTTATCGAAGAAAAGTTATGGCACAACTACATGGAATGGCCCATCCAGGAACACGTGCCGACCGGTTCGTCTGGCCTTCCATGAATAAAGACATCAACCAATTCGTCAAAACTTGTCAGGAGTCTAAATTAATGATTTTGTGTGTGTTACTTCTACGTGAAGTTAAACGATTTACAATGATATGAAATGCTAATATCATCTTCCAAACTTAGACGCACACGTTCATGATAGAATTAGAGGCGAAAGTATAGAATTGATAGTTCCGTTAGGATACGGCAGGCATGAAGAATGTTTTTATAGAAGTCGATTTGAAAGCGAGCGGAGGGCAATATTTGTGATGGCACATATCACACGACCTTCCTTCTGCCAAGCTCTCGTATCTCCACTGGCAAAAGGAAGGTGGTTTGATTTGCTCATATGCCATCGCGTGCGGAAGGATTTTTCTATCGACGAGTGCTGTCTCCAAATTTCTAATATGACATCAGCATTTAGTCGAATAGACTAAATGCTCTATTCGACTAAATGCTGATGTCATATGTGAATTCGATTGAGAATAAATAAGTTGTATTTACCCAAACCCGCGTTTGTTTTTGGTCGGTCCCGTATCCGGTTCCCACAAACTCTTCAGAAATTGATGTCCTGCTTTGCTTGTTTCTTGGTAGTATGCAAAAAGGAGGACATTTTAACGCAAAAGGAGGACAACCGATTTTTTTATCGACCTTTAGGATATCATATGGTCACCCTACCTACAGCAGACTTGTATGGACCTATCATTGTGCAAACATTGCAACAGCTCCAACAGCAACAGGCCATTATCAATCAGCCTCTTCAGCAGTAGTCTGTCTGAGGCAAGGGTTCATGCAAATACAGCCGGAAACTTTATTCCGAAATGCTATGTCGGCAATCCAGGTGACTGTTACTCTACTCTCAATCCAGGAGTGATTCGGGACTCATTAGCAGGACAAATTCTGGAGTTCCAGTACGGAAGACCACATTACATTCACACCAGATGGTACGCCAGATAGATATATTTGCTATAGCAAAGGATATGCCGAAGTAGCTTTTATTTTTATTTGGACATACATTTTTTAAATGCTTTTTACTATTTTAATGGATTTTAGTGGATAATGTTGTTTTTCTTTTAATTTCTGTCTGATCCTTATAGGCTCGGAAACTACTAAAAATTTGTAGGCAGAAGTTTTTGGGGCCGGGGCTCTTGAGATGATTCGAGACTCATCCTCGCTCTAGAAGGGGGTTCCCATGCAAATGAACCATTAATTTCTGAATAACTCGAGAATGGATCAAGCAAAATTAATCCAATTTGGCATATAAAAATAAGAAGTTTTAACGTTTGTTCTGCCAAATGAAATCGAATCGTAAAGCAAACTAAATTTGTAAATACAAAATAAATGTCTGTGATAACTATTTAATGTTGGGCAAGATGAAGTTTGACGGGCCAGCTAATTATAAATAGTAATCTGTATACGACTTCTAAATAACACAAAGCATTAATTTTCTATACGTGTGGAATTGGTCAATTTGCACATGTAGTGATTTACCCTATTATCGATATGTGCGAATTTAATATGGTGTTTAAATTTTCATACAACTTATAAACCTTGTCTTAAAACCATAGTTCGCTACCAGCCCTGCTAAATATAACCCATATAAACAAATTTATTCGCGCTATCTTCCTATCTACATTGATTGCACCAGTTTTATTTGTTTTGAGTTTCGATGCATGGCGACGGTTGGTTATTTTATCACGACCTCTTTTCAGGGCAGCGACTGCTAAAAACGTTCGCTGCTTCAGCCGGTCCCACGAGCAAGTTCAGTCGAATAGCGATGCCCGAAGCGCAAGAATGTGTGGCAGCTTTCCGTTATCCGGAGGCTCGCCGGGACGACTCGGTGACGGACGAAATTCACGGCGTCCGGATTGCCGATCCGTACCGATGGCTGGAGGATCCGGATGCGGAGGAAACGCAAGCCTATGTGGAGAAGCAAAATGAAATTTCCAAGCCTTTCCTGGACAGCTGTGAGGAGTGGAAGAAGCTGAACGAGAAGCTAACCAAACGATGGAACTATCCCAAGTATTCGTGTCCCTTCAAGCACGGCAGTCGGTATTTTTTCTTTATGAACACCGGTTTGCAGAATCAAGAGTAAGTTCAAATGATTTATAATCAATGTGCTTTTAAAATGAATGCCTTAAAAAACTTCCGGTCATTTACAAATTATTACAATTTACAATATATTATTTATTATACTCTTCCTTTTGTATTTATTTTGCTCTATTTTTCGTATATGTCAGTTATTTTTTTAATTGTCTTTTATAATTTTATATTTTTTAACCTTTTTTTTATAGATTTTTTTTTAAATGAAATTATGTATAAAGAAATTTACAATAATGTAAAAACAAAAAAAAAGTCAATAAGGAGTTAAAATTGCCACAAAATTAAAAAAAAAACATGAATCGCATTTCTCTTCAGCGTTTTGTACGTCCAAAACTCGTTGGAGGGTGAACCTAAAGTATTCCTAGACCCGAATGCCCTATCCAAAGACGGAACCATCGCGCTGGTGGGATCTCGATTCTCCGACGATGGCAATCTGTTCGCGTACGGACTCAGCCAAAGTGGGTCCGACTGGACCAAGCTTAAGGTGCGGAACGTCAATACCGGAGAGGATTATCCGGAAACGCTGGAACATACCAAGTTCGTGACGGCATCGTGGGCCAAGGATAATAAGGGGTTCTTCTACGCGCGGTATCCCGTCGTGGATGGCAAGGCCGATGGTTCGGAAACGGCAGCCAACGAGAACCAGAAGCTGTATTTCCATCGTGTGGGAGATTCTCAAGATAAGGATGTCCTCATTGCCGAGTTTCCAGAGGAACCTTCGTGGAGATTGTAAGTTTTTCGCTACATAGGCAAAACGTTTCCCCTGTCCTAATCCAACTTTTTATTTCCAAAATAGAATGCCGGAGGTATCGGACTGCGGTAAATATTTGATGCTGTTCATTATGAAGGGATGCAAAGATATGTTGCTGTACTTCAGCCAGCTGGGCTCATCCGATAACATCACAGGGAAGTTGGACTTTGTGAAGGTGGTCACCGAGTTCGATAGTGATTACGATGTAAGTTCCCCATAATCTGGTCAACCTTCTTTAAATAATCAATTTCTCCACCCGCAGTACATTACCAACGAGGATAGCGTATTCTCGTTCCGCACCAATAAGGGCGCTCCAAACTACCGGGTCGTCAACATCGACTTTAATAGCCCTGCCTTTGACAACTGGAAAACTCTGATCGAGGAGCACCCGAAGAACGTATTGGATTGGTCTTCCTGCGTTAACAAAGACCGAGTCGTGCTCGGATACATCGACGATGTAAAATCGGTACTGCAGGTGCACAGTCTGCAGGATGGTAGCTTCATATCGAAATTCCCCCTGGAAATTGGAACCGTTGTAGGATTCAGCGGAAAGAAAAAGTATACGGAAATCTTCTTTCATTTCGTGTCTTTCCTAACACCGGGCATTATTTATCACTACGATTTTGCCAAAGAAGAGGTCGAACCGAAGATCTTCCGCCAGGTTAAGATCGAAGACTTCGACAACAGCCTATACAAGGTTGATCAGGTCTTCTATAAGGGCAAAGACGGCGAAACAATTCCGATGTTTGTGGTGCAGAGGAAGTCCGACAAGGTAAATGTTTGGAGTTGTTCTCATTCGAGTAAATCGTACCAATTGATTGTTCTAAAATCCGTAGCAAGAAAAGAAACCGTGCCTTTTGTATGGTTATGGAGGATTCAATATTTGTATCCAACCATCGTTCAGTATTACGGGACTGGTGTTTATCGATTCGTTTGATGGTATTTTAGCTTATCCGAACATTCGTGGTGGCGGGTAAGCTTGATCATATGTAAAACCAGGCAGCAACGAACAAAGTTTTGATATCTTGAATTCTTCGTTTTTTAGCGAATATGGTGAGAGGTGGCACAATGCTGGACGGCTGTTGAAAAAGCAAAATGTTTTCGATGATTTTCAAACGGCGGCGCAGTTCCTGGTGCAGGAAGGTTACACCAGCCACGATCAGATTGTAATCCAAGGTGGTTCGAACGGAGGACTTCTAGTTGGTGCCTGTATTAATCAGCGTCCGGACCTGTTTGGAGCGGCAATTGCTCAAGTTGGGTAAGTATCACTGATGTGCCAGTCAGGTATTTCTGTATGTGTTTGATACCTTAATAGCCTATAAAGATTACGCCATTTATGCTAATAAATATGATAAAAAGTAAATTGCTGCCAATTCGCAGACATTCAATTTTCTTTGATAATAAAAGTTTGACATGATAATTGCCATAAAAAATGGCGTAATCTGAATAGGCACAATTCTTAGAAAATTGCCAAAAAAGGTTGGTAGCTTGGCATAATGACCAAACAGGACGAGGGAATAACTTCTTCTTTTGAAACACATATTTACACGGCAAGGCAAAAGCGTAGGTGGCACGCATTTTTTAGGAATAAAGGGCCTTTCACAAATTGCGTAACGCTGTAGGGGGAGGGGGAGGGGGGTAATCAGGCCGAGCGTTACGATCCATACAAAAAAAAAACTTTCATACAAAAAGTGTTACGAGGGGGATTGTGGGGGTCCAAAATTATCAAAATAAGTGTTACGTACCGTGATGTGCCCTAATTTCGCGCGCGCCCTAACGTCGCACATAGGAGTACGCAGTGTAAAAGCGTGGCCAAAAGTATATCAATCGTTTTGTCGTCTGTAAATGCATTCAATAGAGACAGTAAAGTATATTTTTTTGATTTTATGCTGTTTACATTCATCTAGCAGTGAAGTATAACCACTGGCGGCATCATTTACTGTTTTTAAAAGAGCACCACTTGGCGCAAGAACGATGTCTTTGAGAACTACAGCGTGCTTGCAACGAGTGGTGCCCACATCTGGCTCAGTCAGTGGGTATGGTCTTCCTTATGTTAATCTTCATTCATTGATTATTACTTAATAAATTTTCCGAAAAGATGTACCTTGTTTGTATACTTCAACAATATAAATTTGTCATCGAATCATGTTAAAGTCCCTGGATAATGTTCTGTAATACCAAATGGAGCTGATCTAATAAATCCGAAATGCAAATCAACCGCTATGTTTCTTAATAATCTTAACATCCGGAAAATGCGTACCGTGCGCGTATCTTATTCTGCGCGGCTCCTAATTCTGCGCACTTTGACACTAAAACATTTTTTTAAATTTTCTTTAATGTTATCATTAAATTTACTTACATGTCATCAAAAAGTTGGCAATTTATTGTTGTCATGTGCAGATAATAAAGCAATAATTTAGCGTTGATAACGGAAATATGAAGAAAAACAAAATCGGTAAAATCGAAAAATGTCGAAAAATGGCCTCCATTAGCAGCAGCGCTAAAACGCACGTAAACATTTTTTCTCGAATTTGAGCACAAAATAAAGATTTGGACTCATTTTTTCAAAGCGGAGTTCCAAATCAGATTATTTGTTGCTTCAATATGATGAAAATCGGCTTCCAGAGTGTAATATCTATCTTATAGAAAGCATTTTATGTTGCGCAGAATATGGCACAAAATTTACTTTCTGTTCCGAATTGTGCGCGTGGAATGGATAGGTACAATAAACCTGGCTTGTCAACCCAAATTGAATGTAGCAACTGTTTTGGCAAGGAAACATATTTCAAAATGCTGGAATAAAACAAGAAGAGCAAAAAAATGCGAAGATAGATTATCCGGCAAGAGACAAGGGATATCTGCTACTTGGCCTTGCGCACCATAGCTCCACTGAGCGTATTTTTAAACTTCGAGTTTTTTAATCTAAATGTGTATATCACGTTACTAGCACGAATAATTTTCCCTGAAAAATCTACATCGAAGATTTCCTAGGTTGGCATTCTGACATTTGAGAAAATAGCACTTTGGGCAACATCCGCATTTATGTAGGACTGGTCTTATTATTCGCGTTGGATTACATTTACACTGGATTCTGTTTTTACACTATTTACATTTTCTCAATTTTCCACTCATCCTAAATGTTTAACGCATATCAATTATCATGGGATTTTTCTTTGATTTATTCTGAAGATTTTGGAGGTAAATTGAAGTCACACGATCAAAAATATCAGCGAAAAAAAATCGTGTAAAAACAAAATCCTGTGTATTTCAATTCCATATAAATATCGGATTTGATCGGAATAAAAAATTGCCTTTTCGTCAATGGCGAACTTTAATAAACAAGGCAAAACAGTGACTTGACCATTGACATGAACACAATAACCGATCTGGAAAGTTGTCTAACGGAAAATCGTCGAAAGCAACTTGTGGTGATGGCGAGCAATCGTATAATGGACTTGAAAAATAGATAAGATCTTTGTGCACATACATCGTACACACATACACGCACACACAGGCATTATCTCAATTCATCACAGCTGGGTCGATTGGGTTTAGGTCCAATTCGCCAGGTCTTATATTTCGTTATAAGTTCATTTTGGACGGACGTTTCTTCGTCTACTTGCGTACGAGAACGGTAAAACGTTGTAGTCAGATAGACTTTAGGAAATATACATGGTACTAAAAACGTGCAAAAGTAATGAAATATTTGTATAAATGTTCAAAACCATTTCATGAGACAAAAAATTACTCAAACTGACTGGTTATTATTATGCGCAGAATTAGGAACATTGTGCGCAGAATATGGAACATTTCAAAATACGTGCGCAGAATTAGGAACCATATGGCAATTCACAAATCGATTAATAATATATGTTTTTAGTCAATTTAATCAAAATTTTAAAGATTCATAGTCTTCCGTGAATTATAGCTGCACAACTACTACATAAAGGTATTAATAAATCATTATGGTTTCTCGATAACAACGATTTTGTTTCAAAATTTTCTTAAATGCGCAGAATATGGTACCTCCAAGGTATGCTTTTATGAATCGGTGTGTTAATCAAATTCTCACTCTTCTTTGGAAGCGAAATGTTTCTTATGGAGCTTATTCAGGAAACTCCAATCTTTCCAACGCTGACAATTTTGTTGCTTGGACTGCTTTGGGACCTAATCAAAAGTTTAATTTTGTAAAACATATTACTGTAAAAAGGTAGAAAAAAGCTAGTAATTAATATCATAATTATGGATCACCTGAAAAAGGTTTCAGATCGAATCATGCTTGAAAAAGTTTTAAATGTTTTCATTATTGATACCTATATTAATTTTCATCTTGAAATTCATTAAAAATCAAGAAAAACATGATAAAACGTGAATATGTTTCAATGCACAATTGCGATAAAACTAGCATTGAAATTATGGTGAAGTTTCGACAGCCAGCATCGCTTACAAGTAAACAATATTGTTTCAAAAATCCCATGGCAAATTAGTATCACTATTTGAGAATTCAAAAACGAAAAATAATATGGAAATATCTAAAAAAAATGGTTTTGACTTTTGGCCAGGATTTGGGCTGAAATACTCCTCAGTGCGTCGCGCATTATAAAATCATTTATTTTTTTCAATTTTTAGGTGCCAGTCAAAATTGAAAAATCTGGAGGATTACAAAATATCATTGTTATTGAATGTTTTTCACGAAAAAAATTGAAAAACAAACTTGGTTTAGTACACCAAATAAAATTATTTCAATTTGATCCTCCCATCGACAGCCATATTTGCTTGTGCTTAGCATAGCGACGAAGAACATGACCCAAGTAAACAAATGATTTTACTGTACAAAACTGGCTACTTTTTGGAAATATTTGTATCCATTATGCTCTGTTGGATATGTTTACTCGTCATTACTATTGAAAAGTGTAAAATTTTATGTATTTTGTGTTTATTTAGACATTCGCTTTGTGCGCGAAATTAGGTATATGAGAGTAATGGTGCCTAATTTCGTTTATTGTTATTGCGTAGTTTCATTTGCAACATTCTAATGAAACAAAAGCAATATAATACACAGGACAGTTTTACACTGAATAGAACCCGAAGAGTTCATTCCCATACGCTTTTTATTAAATTTTCAGGCGGATAACCACCGACATCGACTAATGTAGACTTGAAAAATTTTATAGATGCCTGCAATAGCTATCAAAGCCGATGTGTAAAATGATGCTAAAATGTGCGATGTGTAAAATGATGCTAAACTTAAGATAAAACTACAGCAGCTTTTTCGACAATGTATATAATATTGAAGATGTCTTGAATAAAACACATATTTGAAGATGTCCTATGTAAGAGATAGCGGAATTTAAGACTTTCTTTCATGACGTCTCGAAAATTTAAACTTTTTTTATACATCAGCTAAACATTGCTCATACAATGCCTTTATTCTTGAAATATGGTTTATATTTCAGAAGAAAACGATATTTTAGGAATTATGACTTGTGTCAACTAAAATTCATGAAGTAAAATCTAAGCAAAGCTCCAGGGTCGAAATATAGGCACATACCATTTCGACTAAAAATGGGTCATTGACGGCTGTCTGATACCGTTATCTGCATATTTTGAATAATGGATGCATGCTTCTATTGATTAATTGATTATATTTCATCAAACCAATAACGATATTCAATTCCAAACATGAGCGAAGTTAGGAACACTTTTGCGCGAAATTAGGAACTATCCTATTTTCTTGCGCGAAATAAGGAGCATACAACGGTCTCGGATTCATATCCCATTTTTTTTTAAATAGCAGCAAAATTTGCAAGTAACATTTTTTTGAGAACCTAGAATCCTTCTACTACGTGATGCAGTAGCAAATGTTTCCAAATGGCCACTACCTGTTTTTTATAAACGTTTTGACTTTGTCAGATCTTAAGTGCGCGAAATTAGGGTACTTCACGGTAATTTGTGAAAGAACTCTAATTGGAATTCGTAGAATATTCTCTTCTGTTAAGGCACGCATTTATCCAAAATGATGCGACGCGAAAAGTTAGATGAATAATAAATTCTACATGCACGCAATTGTCCGAAGGGAAACAAAACAGTAAATGACTAAGGCGAAAGGGTAGATGACTTAATCAACTACCGTGAAGTACCCTAATTTCGCGGGTGATCGGGGCAATATGGGCCACCTAGGAAATCGTTCTGAAAAGCGCTGAAAAGGTCAAAAAAACATCGTTCAAATGTAGTTGACTTATACTAGAGAATGTTACCTTTCATTTTACGTCGATGAATGACAAAAAATGCGTTTGGAAATTCTTGGAATGCACTTTTGAAAATGTATTGATTTTGATGTGTGTTCCCGACGGGGCAATATGAGCCACCATTTGGGGCAGTATGGGCCACCCATCCAAAACGTTTATTTAGAAGAAAAAAGTATCTTAATATGGAAGAATATGATATTCCTACAACAGTTGTGAGTATTCCATACCAAATAAAATTAAAAAAACCGCACAACAGCGGACTGAACCGATTTGGCACTCTTCACCGTTTGAACAGCCACATTTCAATTGGTCAATGGTCATTTTTGCTGTTTCAATCGCAGTAATGCGCTGTTGTAATTTTTCCGTAATGAATCTTACATATATGATAATATTCTTGTATTTGACTACTGAAATTTGAACTTGTTCAGATTTTAAGGCCTGATATCTTGCTCTGTGCAGGTATGCCCATATTGCCCCATAGAGACTGGTTTTGGGAAAAAAAAGTTTTATGATAAATTCAGATTTGTATCAATACAAACATGTGTGCATAATATTCAATTTTAATATATCTTTTGATTGTGGTGTATTTTTGACCTGTATTTTAATCAGTTTTGTGTCAAAACTTTATTTATAAGCTTCAAATCTTATAATAATTTTGCCTATGCAGCTAAAATTTACATTTTCAAGTGTATTTTCATGTTTGAATTGAATTTTAATGCGGTTTTCGCGTTGATGCATATGTGGAGCATCCTCTTAAAGATCATATAACTTTTACAGAATAAAACTTGTCAATAAGCTCAAAATGAGGGTTGCTCATATTGCCCCGTATGTTCATATTGCCCCTACTGCCCCTAATACTCTTTTTGCCATTTTTTTAGCGACACGGTTGGTCGATGTTTCGCAGATTCCATTCGTATTCCGTATGGCGACGATGCTTCAACGAAGATATAAGAGAAGATCCCTAAAGTACTTTTGACTTCTCAATACAATCGCTTTGCTCAGCTTCGTGCTATGGTCAACAGGCGTCGTAACAAAAAAGTCGTCAATGTGAATCGCAACGAACATGATATTATCACCGTACATCATCCAGTACAAACAAGGATCTATTGTCGACTGGATGAGGCCAAACTTGCAAAGAACGTCATCCAATTCCAAATTCTGCACTCGGCTCGACAATTTCAAGCCGTAAGTAAAGCGCAACTGACATATCTTGCTGTTCCGTTGACCTACGCCCTGTGAGTGTAGCATGTAGAAATAGTCATCGCAGAGGTCCACTTTTAAAAATGCAGTGAAAACATTTATCTGGCCAATCTCACAGGCCGGGTCGCTGGGAGCATCTTTTAACGACCAAAAGACTGGAAAATGTTTTTTTTTTGCAATTAATCGATTAATGATGCTTCGATTATTTCTTTTAGTGCCAATTAGGGCTGTGCAAATATCGATAAAATCGATAATATCGATATTATCGGATGAAATTTATCGATACGATATCCGATATCATTGAACTCAGATATCGCCGATATCGATAAATTTTTGTAATCGATGTAATGATGATGCCCAATTAAATTAACTACATACACTGGCTCACTGACTACATCCTTTAAAACATATGTAGCAAACCAATCACATTTTTTAAATGTCCATTGTGTCTGGTGTTGAGAAATTGGGCGCATCAGTACCCACTAAGACAAAAGGCAAAACGCATGAACGGTAAAGCTTACAAAACCCTCGACAGGAAATCTAAAATCATTCATATAAAACCACAGGCGGTGAAAGTTATTTCATGAAAATTATTGTTTGCGTTGTTTTACCAAGATGAACAAGAGCGACTAAAATTTTCCAATTGTTTTGGAGTGACAAATTAGAGTTAGAAACGTGATAAAATCGGTAGTAGACAAACTCGGGTAAAAACTGTATTTTTTTTTATTTTATCGGATATCGATCCGATATCCGATATTTTCAAACTCGATATATTGCCGATACCGATATATCACCAAATGAATATCGTCGATATCGATAAACCTCCATTGTGCACAGCCCTAGTGCCAATCGATTGCTTCGATTAATCGACATCAACTAATCGATAAATCGTATTTTGAAAATATTTTTAAATTTCAAATAGGTGCATCGTTTTAACAATTTAAAGTTTCTTAGTACCACGGCAAATGCTGGGTAAAGCGTACCATTGGTACTTCGCGTACCTGGAGGAATAAAATAGACCCCATCTCGCGGTCCTTAGCCTCTTACCCAGCAACTCCTATCCCTACCTCCCCGTGGTGCTGGCCGGGCTACGAGCAACCTTAGGTGGGAACTATGGTCGTATGCTGACAGGGAAGAGGGGGGGGGGGGGGTTTACTCCTCTCCGGAGGTGCAAATCTTACTGAGCGTCTGTTCTCCATGTCAGGATCGGCTCACAACAGCGTCTGTTCTCCATGTTAGGGGCGGCTGATCATCGTCCGAGTGCCAGCGAGGGACTATAAGTGAAACTGTGCGGGTGGTGGCCGATCAGTGAAAGAATGTGCAGGTTGAGGATCAAAGGCCGGTTTTTCAACTTCAGCATAATCAACGTCCATAGCCCACACTCCGGAAGCACTGATGATGATAAGGACGCATTCTACGCGCAGCTGGAACGTGAGTACGACAGCTGCCCAAGCCACGACGTCAAAATCATCATAGGAGATTTGAACGCTCAGGTTGGCCAAGGAGGAGGAGTTTAGACCGACTATTGGAAAGTTCAGCGCTCATCGGCTGACGAACAAAAACGGCCTACGACTAATTGGTTTCGCTGCCTCCAAGAATATGACCATTCGCAGCACCTACTTCCAACACAGCCTCCCGTATAGGTACACCTGGATATCACTAACATCGACTTTGACCACTATCTGGTGATGGTTAAACTGCGCCCAAAACTATCCGTCATCAACAATGTTTGGTACCGACGACCGCCGCGGTACGACCTAGAGCGACTGAAGCAACCTGATGTCGCCACTGCATACGCGCAGCATCTCGAGGCAGCATTGCCGGAAGAGGGTGAGCTCGATGGGGCCCCTCTTGAGGACTGCTGGAATACAGTCAACGCAGCCATTAACGACGCAGTGGAGAACAACGTCGGGTATATGGGACGAAGTCGACGGAACGATTAATTCGACGAAGAGTGCAGACAGTTTCTGGAGGAGAAGGGCGCAGCGCGGGCGGTCGCGCTGCAGCAAGATACTCGGCAGAACGTGGAACGTTATAGACGGAAGCGGAGACAGCAGACCCGCCTTTTCAGGAGAAGAAATGCCGCCTGGAAGGAGCGGAGTGCGAGGAGATGGAACAGTTTTGCCGTTCTCAAGAGACACGCAAGTTCTATCAGAAGCTCAACGCATCCCGCAAAGGCTTCGTGCCGCGAGCCGAAATGTGCCGGGATAAGGATGGGAGCATCTTGACGGACGAACGTGTGGTGATCGAAAGGTGCCAATAAAGCAGTTGGTAAGGATGGTATCGGAGCTGAGCTCATCAAGATGGGCCCGGAAAAGCTGGCCACTTGCCTGCACAAACTGATAGTCAGAATCTGGGAAACCGAACAGCTACCGGAGGAGTGGAAGGAAGAGGTTATATGCCCCATCTACAAGAAAGGCGACAAACTGGAGTGTGAGAACTTTCGAGCGATCACCATCCTTAATGCCGCCTACAAAGTGATATCCCAGATCATCTTCCGTCGTCTGTCACCATTAGTGAACGAGTTCGTGGGAAGTTATCAAGCCGGCTTCGTTGACGGCCGCTCGACAACGGACCAGATCTTTACTGTACGGCAAATGCCGTGAATACCAGGTCCCAACGCACCATCTGTTCGTTGATTTCAAGGCGGCATACGACAGTATAGACCGCGTAGAGCTATGGAAAATTATGGATGAGAACAGCTTCCCTGGGAAGCTTACCAGACTGATCAAAGCAACGGTGGATGGTGTGCAAAACTGTGTGAAGATTTCGGGCGAACACTCCAGTTCGTTCGAATCGCGCAGGGGACTAAGATAAAGTGATGGACTTTCGTGCCTGTTGTTCAACATTGTGCTAGAAGGTGTCATGCGGAGAGCCGGGTGTAACAGCCGGGGTACGATTTTCAACAGATCCAGTCAATTTATTTGCTTCGCGGATGACATGGACATTGTCGGCCGAACATTTGCAAAGGTGGCAGAACTGTACACCCGCCTGAAACGTGAAGCAACAAAAGTTGGACTGGTGGTGAATGCGTCAAAGACAAAGTACATGCTTGTGGGCGGAACCGAGCGCGACAGGGCCCGCCTGGGAAGCAGTGTTACGATAGACGGGGATACCTTCGAGGTGGTCGAGGAATTCGTCTACCTCGGATCCATGCTAACGGCTGACAACAACGTTAGTCGTGAAATACGAAGGCGCATCATCTGTGGAAGTCAGGCCTACTACGGGCTCCAGAAGAAACTGCGGTCAAAAAAGATTCGCCACCGCACCAAATGTGTAATGTACAAGACGTTAATAAGACCGGTAGTCCTCTACGGACATGAAACATGGACAATGCTCGAGGAGGACTTGCAAGCACTCGGAGTATTCGAGAGACCATGGTGCTTAGGACCATCTTTGGCGGTGTGCAAGAAGACGGTGTGTGGCGGCGAAGAATGAACCACGCTCGCCCAACTCTACGGGGAACCCAGTATCCAGAAGGTAGCTAAAGCCAGAAGGGTACGATGGGCAGAACATGTAGCAAGAATGCCGGACAGCAACCCTGCAAAGATGGTGTTCGCTTCCGATCCGGCAGGTACGAGACGGCGTGGAGCGCAGCGAGCGAGATGGGCAAACCAGGTGCAAAACGACTTGGCGAGCGTGGGGCGTATTCGAGGATGGAGAGATGCGGCCTCGAACCGTGTATTGTGGCGTCAAATTGTTGATTCAGTGTTATCTGTTTAGATGTAGACTAAATAAATGAAAATGAATAGTACCTTACCTCTAGATCATGGAATAATGTCTGAAAAGAGTTTTTTTTCGTCAACTTCTTTTGTTTTAAACAACCCTGTGGTACTCTTCTACATAATCTATTTCTAAACAACTAAAAAGGCAACTACTGATCTTAGTCATGCAATCATGGATAGAGCTTACCAGGCTCCAGAATATCAATTCTGCATTAAAATCATAAAAAATATCGAAAGTCTTCTCCACATCTTATACTCTACATGTTCTATTTCTATACAAAAGGCAACTACTGATATTAGTCATGCAATCATGGATAGAGCTTACCAGGCTGCGGAACATCAATCCTGTATTAAAATCAGAAAAATATCGAAAGTCTTCTCCACATCTTATACTCTACATGTTCTATTTCTATACAAAAGGCAACTACTGATCTTAGTCATGCAATCATGGATAGAGCTTACCAGGCTCCAGAACATCAATCCTGTATTAAAATCAGAAAAATATCGAAAGTCTTCTCCACATCTTATACTCTACATGATTTGTATACAAAAGGCAACTACTGATCTTAGTCATGCAATCATGGACTACATAGTTGAACCACCTTTTTAGAGAGGATCGGGTAACCAACCGGTGGGAAATATGGTCGTATGCCGACAGGGAAGAGGGGATTTGCTCCTCTCCGGAGTTGCAAATCTGATCGAGCGTCTGTGCACTCCACGCTTTATCGTGTCAGCATCGAGAAGGCAGCCCCTTCAACGCGATGTAGGTAACGTAACCCTGGTAAGATAGCCTACCGGAGATCCTACAGTCACCAAGAAAGGCAAATGAAGGGCAAATTGCCTGATCAGCATCTGTGCCCCAACGAACGATAAGCCTGATGACGTGAAGGATGAGTTCTATGAGAGCCTTGATAAGGCCTTCAGAGAGTGCCCAGCACACAATGTAAAAATCAGAGGCGCATCCACGTTCCGAGTAGTGGGTAGGACAAATATAAATCATTGGCATTAAGCGTTTCGAACAAATTCGTGCGTGTAACAAGCCTAAACTGTTGTATGAGAATAGCATCTCTACCATCCGTTACCACAGATGCACTATCCAACAGTCGATATCTGTCCTGGTCACGTGCCTGCGACTGTTTATGGGAAAGGATGGGCACCTAGTGAAGAAAGGTATAGAGAACTAACAAGGAACACATGAAGAACTAAGCCATACAGAATAAGAAAGGAATGAACCTGCGACCGAACCCACGACTTCCTTCCCTAGGCAGAAGCGGGTTAGCCACTAGAACACCGAGCTTGTCTCCGACAGTTCTGGTGTTGAGAAATCGATGCGCGTTTAACCTATACTACCGCTGTATAATCGATTCTAAAATAATTAATCAGGACTTGAAAAGTTATCGCGGCACTCACATAACTTGAAAAAAATTCTACGATTTTCATTGCAAATATTGCTTTTCCAAAATTAGGTGGGAAGGCATGAAGGGAAGACATACATCTTCGAATTCTTATGATTATCGAATATTTTCACAAGCTTTCAGCATATGTCACGGATCACAGAAATTGGTATAAATTATCAATGGGTTCTATCAATTATTGCCGACTGCTAGGATTTTAAAAATAACTTTCTAACATGATTATTGATCTAGCGATTCAAAGCAAATTACCAAGAAATCGCATGATTGTCAGAATCCTTAGAATCCTTTGCGGTCCAGATTTTGAGCAGGATTTGGGAAGTTTGTGGTTACTCAGATTTCAATTAATCTGTGAGGTTTGTATGTATAAAAAAAAATCGTGCCCTTCTAATAATTCGTTGAAACGTTCTTTATTTATCATAACTTTTGATAATTTTAATCAATCGTATTTGCCGATTTCAACAATTTCTATTATACCTTTAGACCTAGGATAGGATGTGACAATTGAATTGCGACTGCCTTGTTGTTTCCTCAGTCGGTTGCTTCGACGAGGTGGTAGCCAGTGCTTCCGAATAATTTTTATGCAAAATCCGCCAAACAATATATGTAACAAATTCATGTTTTCTCGTTCATTTTTTCCATTATTTCGTAATACAAGATGTTATGTACTTTCAGAAAAAAGTTTTAACATGGAATTAAATGAGTTTTATAGTGAAATGGGTAAAAAGTTGATAAATAATGCTTCAAACAAGTGTTTTAAATTAGCATAACATTTGCGAATCATGCATACATCATTTGTAGTCTAGCATAAATTAATTTTACCCAAAAAATCAAAAATAAAACTTTTGAATTTTTTCATAAATTCCAATTTATTTACCCAGCAACGCGGCCAGGGTAACAACAAGCTGCCCTTTTGAAAATGTGATACCGCCGATCGAAGTAATCGATTGTCATTTTCACCCAATCAGCAACCGGTACGATTTTGACAGAAAATCGGTACGATTTTTACTGACTAATTGGCACATCCTATCCTTTAGACCAAGGATGTTTTTGATAATTTATTAAACTTGGCTCGATCTTTTAGCAGTTCATTCCGGAAGCTGAATTTTTAAATGTGTTTATGGAGGACTTCTTGTGCGAAGGTTCGCAACAACTTTGTGTAATAGTTCTTTGTTTGAATGCCATTTTTTATAACAAAGTTGCAGTAAGTTAGACTAGATAATTGAAATTTTTCCAAAACCATGAAGCTATATATACTTGCAAATAATACAGCCATTAAAGTTGGCTTAAAGTGGGAAAAGGCCCTTTTACGACCAAAATAATAACTTTGACATGTTGAAATAAAGCACAAGTGATGCATCGCTGCATTCGTAATGCTGAAGTAGTGTATCGTTGCCTGACAGTTGATGAACAAATGCATCTTTATATCGTTAAAACTGATCTAATGCCATTAGCGTTTAATATGCTGATTTGTGATTAATTAGATGCAATAAATAATGCTTGGTGGTTACTTGGGTTATTTTAATTAAATTTGAAACCACCATTCGCTAACACGCAGATTCTTGCCAGCCTTGACTTCATCCTACCATAATCATGGGTAGGACAATGCTTTGGCTGTCCCACCCAAGAAAATCCATGCGTAGGACATGTCCTACTTGTCCCACCCACTCCCGGCGCCACTGGTAAAAATTGTCATCGGGGATGGAAAAGCTCAGATCGGAAAAGAAAGTTTCTTTTGTTCTGTTATTGGTACGGAAAGCCTTCATTCCGCTACCAACGATAATGGTCTGTGACTTGTGATCTTTGCTGCTGCTAGAGGGATCGCAATCAGCAGTACCGTATATAACAGTATGTCACACTTTTTGTATGAATCATTGATTTTTTTGTATGGATTGACAATAGAGGTAATAAACTGTAGAGGATGATTGTTGCTGCGGTTCCCTTTGTTATCGTCCCCAAACATGTCGGGTACCTATCTGTCAAAACCTACTGATTTTTCCTTCGTTGCCAGCTAAAGATGTTTCGCCAGTGACGACAGCGACAATCTTGCTCTATAGTTTATTACCTCTATAGACCAATGCAAGATCTTGACTTAACCTCACTTATTTGACAGTTCACAGAGCTTGTTTACAGGGTGTTAGAATTAAAATCGATCAGCTGGAAATAAAAATCCGTAATTTTCGCTCAAAATAATTTTGATCCGAATATTCTAGTGATATGCTTTAATTCCTACCATAAATCAATCACGAAAGACATCAATATTCTTAATTAATCGCAAAGCAGTTTTTCCGGAAGCTGCTCCAGAGACTAAGTCCCGGTAAACAAGCTCTGTGAACTGTCAACCTACGTCATCTTGCACTGGTCTATTGCATAGCTTCTCAAAGCTAGGGGGTCGCGTCCCCTTCCATAAGATTTACACAGGCTGAGGGGTCGCAACCCACCACTTTGGGAAACTATGCTCTATTGGATTGTCACACTTCGGGCAATCGGACCCCGTTTGAGCGTTACGTAATATATGAGTCCCCCCTTACACACTTATGGCGCTCGCAGGAGTAAACGCAACGTGCAATGCGTCGCATCGCGCCTACGCGTTTACTCTGGCTTCACTCGGTGGGTAGTTTTGACTTTAAAAGTACTGTGCAAAAAGATAGGACAGTGAATTTTGATGACGAAATCTTGGTTCTTATAGATCTCCGTTCTCGTCGAATCCTTGAAAGTTTTTGCTTCCGAATGATGCGAAAGAATGCTTTGCAATGTACCTAACCCATTAATTCGTTTTTTGGTATCAACACATATACGCATAACAATATCGGTAATAGGTTATTATGAGCGTTTTTGTGTTTCAAATAACTTCATTAACAAGCGTCAGTTCGCTTCGCAACATCGATTGTCTTTAGATAAGAAAGTGTTCTACTCTGGATACAACGTTATAGAAAGATCGACAATGACTATTAACTTGTCTATTTGCCTGACAGGAATTGCCAAATAGTTCCTAATACAAACTGAACTCAATTCAAACACTTTTTCTCAACAGTGTGATGGACATGCTGCGCTTCCACAAGTTCACCATCGGCCGGGCCTGGGTCTCCGACTACGGGGACATCGACGAGAAGGAACACTTTGATAATCTGTACAACTACTCGCCCCTACACAACGTCCACACGCCAAAGTCCGAGAAGGAACAGTACCCGGCCACGCTGGTCCTGACGGCCGACCACGACGACCGGGTCAGCCCGCTGCACTCGCTCAAGTTCGTGGCCGCCTTGCATCACGCCATCAAAGACTCCGAGTTCCAGAAGAACCCCCTGCTGCTGCGCGTGTACAGCAAAGCTGGCCACGGCATGGGCAAACCGACGGCCAAGAAGATCGAGGAAGCGACCGACATCCTGACGTTCATGTACAGGACACTGAAACTGAAATTGCATGTCTAGCGTTCTGTGCGGACGTTTGGAGTCGGAACAGATCGACTAAATAATTCTGATTGTTAGCTTTTGTATTGGCCATCTTCTTTTTTGTTTTCTATTTTTGTATACCTAGTAGGATAGTCAACGGTTTGTATTCTTGTTTAAATGACATAGTCATCGTCAGTATCGGATTGAATGGATGAAAATGAAGAAAATCAGGTTATTTGTAGCTTTTATAATGCATGAAAAATATTTGAATAAAAATTGCTTGAATGATGAAAGTGTGTAGACAATGACTGGTATATGAATATCACGCCCGGGAGGGGTTTACGTCGTTGGATGGTAGTGTGGTGCAATCCAGATATGGTGGCGGTGGTGTCTCCCGTGACTCAGACCCCGCAGTTATCGCGTGTAGCGCTCCGCTTTGTTCGTGAATATCGTAACCATTGTTCCACACGGAATTGGTGGAACACTGGTGACTATTGTCTCCGTTGTGGACTGTTCGCAGCATAGGTTCATCCTCCTGGTTCAATCGTCGGGGTTGCTCATCGGTAGTAGATGCTTGCCAAGTGAAACTGTTAGTTGACAGTGCGGCAGGGCTCGTAGGAATGGGAAGTTGGATGCGATCTCGAATAGGAGTGGGTGGAATGTAGCGATTGTGCAGATTGGATATTTGGGAGTTGTTCCTGAGGTAGAGCGGTTGGCGTTTGGAAAAGAGGTTCACCAAAAACTGTCGCGTGTTTTCGTGGTTCCCGTAGATTTGCGATTGTTCATGTGATGGAAGGCAACCAATTGTTTGACGATTGGCACGTTGAAACGTAGGTGACTCGTTGAGACGTGTGTCTGTAAAATACGAAATACAATAATAATAAGAATACAGCAAAGCGTATTAAATACCTAGTTCCATCTTACGTGCAAATCGGTTACGTTCACGAAACTCCCTTCTCATGGCTCTTGTAGAAGTGGGCATATTCTGTTCTCTGGATTGTTTTCGCTTGATGCATGTTTGGATTGACCATACTACAGTGTAGGTCAGAAACGACCCGAATAGAGCACCGATAAACATGCCCACGAGCATGGTTATTACGGGCATGCTTATTGTGGATGTGTGGTGCACTGGGTGTTCTGTCCGATCTTTCTGCATCGCGACGTATTGGAAATAGAGTTCACTAAAGCGGTGTTGGCACGTGATTAAATTTTCACATGTTCTTCGACTTTCCGTGTCCTCTTCGTCATTATAGGCACACGACTTTTCCTTTATCTGGTCCAGGTAGAGTTCGGCGATTGACGTATGCCACACTTGGTCAATAGGCACTTCTTCGCGGTTGTTCTTCTCCAAGTGAGGATCCAGTTCCATTTTCTCAAATTTGGCTTTGGTTTGATGTGGGTTGAGAACTGGAGGAAGTTAGACATAATAATTAACAAAACATAACATTTACAGCGTGTCAAATATACAGGGTCCAGAAATTGAAGTGCTACACTGTATATTAAACATTAATGAGTAGAAAATATAATACAAAATACGTATTGGAAACTAGCTCTACGAAACGTCGTCGACCCGTGGGTACGTCGTTATTTTGGTGCCAGGGGTTGGGTTTTATGACAGGATTAGATGCAGTCTCAAAAAGGGAAAAAAAGCCAACTAAGGAATTTTCAGGGTTCATTTCGAGCTAAGATCGGCCAGCGACTACATCGGAGACCCTATGAATTTTACTGTCTGGAGTATATTAGAGGCTGCGTTTGCTCTGTTGCACATCATATTTTTTGTGCAAGTCATGAATGGACATCTGGTAAAATATCACAAGAGCACCTGCGGGCTTCGTACGATGCGTTCCTTGAACGTCTACGACGCGTGGTTAAACACAAGGACGGAAAAATAATCTTGACCAGCGAGCTTTCAAAAAAATGATATGTTTTCTAGTGAAATTGAATGTAATTCAAGTAAAATATTATTGTTTTGATCATTTTATCTGTTTATTCTATTAGAATTTCTAATGTAGCACTTCAATTGCCGGGCCATGTATTAGCATACACTTTTTCATCGCAATGTGTGTGGAGGCCGCGCGCGGGAATTTGCAATTTCCATTACGTGTTTTGTGTCTAGTAGTAAGCAAAAATAAATGTTAGAATGTAAGCCGAAATCTATGTGTTTGATGAATTAGAATACATGTAGTGCTAGTAAATTGTGTTTCCTCAAAATATGTCTTTGAATAGTCTCAGTGTAAAAGAACATTACGGACATTACGCTGTAGCAGGATTGGAATTGGACAGGAATTGTATTTGTTTATCCTGGACTTGTACGCGTGTTGGAGGGCCTTTAGAGAAGACTATCGAAGGCAAGTGATTATTTGTGTGGTTCCCCAACAATCACCATCGATCGAATTCCCGTTCCAAAAACCAATCGCCTAAGGATCTTGGTTGTCACCTGGACCAAATGCTCACGTTTAAGCCGCACTATAAAACGACTCACGACTGCGCGAAGCTTCCACGTGGCAACCGAGCAACTTTGCTGTAGATGAGTTCGGCCCTAGTCACTGCAAAGTTAACGTATGGAATTCGACTAGTGAGCCGAGGAGGATCGAAGACCCTACAGATCCTTGCTCCAGCGTACAACAAAATGGTACGCTACGCCTAGGCTAGAAAACAGCATGCAATCGATATGCCCACTCCGGGCGAAGACGCTTTGAGATCGGTAAAGCAGACGATGGCAATGGCGTGCGAGGTCCAAGTAAATCACTGGATTTTTAGCGTCGGCTGCTAACTAAGAATAAGAAACCAACAATGAATATTTTCTCCGGAGAACCCTTTGAAAAATCCTGAGAAAATTCCGTTAGAAATGTTTTGAGGATTTCCATTGGAAACAATTTCATTCATTAATAATTTTTCGAAAAAAAAACCCTAAAAGAATATAAGAAAGAAACCATCCCACAAAATTTCAGAAAAAAATCTTGCAGGAGTTTCGGAAAAAAAACTCCTGAAAGAATTTTGTATGGCCCTTAGAGATTCCGAAGAATTTCCTGGAATTTTGGTTGTAGAACTAGAGGATGAATGAATTTCCTAATTTCATAAAAAAAAATCTCACGAAATCCTTAAATGTATAATGTATAAATGAACCGTTTGTTTGAGAAACTACATATGTAACATTTTTGGCCGAAATGAGATTTTTATATATTCTGAATCCTCGTCCAAAAATACGTATTGTGGCAAAAAATACGAAAAAAAAATTTTTGTTCAGGAATGTATGAAAAAATTTTCGTTTGTTTGAGAAACTACATATGTCCACGTACTTTGAAGAGCAAATGTGGAGTACTGCTTACATTTTTTGCACTGAAAGAGCCCCAGGGTGTTAAGTTTTGCCAAAAACTATTGATCTGTATCGAAGAAATCGAAAGATTCGGTGCAAATTTGTTCAAAAACAGTTTTTTGTTGTTTTCTCGAAATAGTGTAAAATGGACTTATGCAGTTTATCAAACAAATGATTCAAATGTATAAAAGATTTTTTGCGGTATTTTTTAAAAATTATTCCTGGAAGAGATTCTGAACGAATGTCTAGAAGAATTTCCGATGGAGCTCATGAAGGGATATTAGACAATAATTCCTAAACGAATTTTCACTAAAGGAGTTACCGAAATTATTTATGAAAAAAATCCCTTGGGGAAATTTCGAGGAAATTTCTAATACCAATTGAAATTACCGAAGAAATTTCTATATTTCTCCATGAATTCCTTCGAGAATTCTTCCGGAAATTATTCCAATAATGGTTCAAAAATTTCTTCAGGATTTATAAAAATTGGCGGAATTTTTTTCAGGACGATTTTGGCGTAAAAAGGGAAAATAATTAATTTAATGTGTCACGTGCCACTCTTTGACACACTTTGCCACTCAAGAGTTGCAGTTCAAGCACCAATAGGCACATCAAGTAAATCGATTCAATTCCGTATTACAGAAGTTCTGCGGCGTCCAAATGTGATCAACATGATTTGTTCAATACGGTGCTTTATGTGTCAGATGTCCACGTTTTTCACCACAGTAGCCCACACAGAAAAAATAAAGAACCTAAAAAAAAAGTTTAAAGAACTCAACTTTGAGTACGAAGTTCAAATTTTTAACTCAATATTAGGTAGTTTTCTCACTCCCTCTTATGAATGATATTATAAACAAACAGAGCTGCATCGACCCAACATGTGCTGCTTCGTGGAAGAAGCCAAATTTGAGTTGTTTTCATCATAGTCTCGAGTGAGTGAAAATAACATAAATTTGAGTTGGTGAAACTTCATAGTGGGTGAAAATTCAACACGGGAGTAAAGGCAAAGTACTCACCGGATTTTTTCGCATTTTACTTATTTTTGGCTTCCTCCACACAAGGGCGAATTTGAGTGAAAGGAACCGTAAGGTGAGTTGTTTCGCGGTTCCGTGCAGTTTTCATACTTACACGGTTACTGGCTAAAACCCATTAATGGGTACTATGGCACCCATTTTCGTCAAAACCGCCACTACTCATTTAATGAGTAAAACCGGTTTACCCACACACCAAATTGGAAGAATATGTTTCAGCAAATTATTTTGCTGGTAATCAATCAGCAATTTGGAACTTTGCTGATAATTTTGGCAATTTGTTCCGGTTTTCTGAAATTCAGTAAACCTTACTAGATTGCTGTACATTCAGCATGTTCTACTGCTGTCACTGTCATGTCTTGGTAAAAAAAAACATCACGTTTAAGTTGTCTTAGACCGCGTTTCTAGTTTCGTTTAACAAATTTAAAAACCGTAAAATTTTCTTAAAGTGTAGTGCTACATCGATCTGGAAGTTCATGAGGACTTGCAGAAGCTGAGATCAAACCATTGTAACGTGAGTGGTGAAGTGGAGCAGTATGTAAATGCTATCCGTAAGTTGAGCAGTAAAAATAATAAGGTGTCTTTTTTTCAGCTTTCAAAAAATGGCGGACACAAGTGTTTTAATTGTCATTCATCAATTGCATAGTCGATGGCCTTCGAAGACGAGTCAAAAAGCATGAGGACATTGATACAAATGCATGCAAACTTTGTCCTTGCACTAAACTGAACATTTACAATAAATGTTTCATGGTATATTAATAAATGTAAATTTGATTTTTGAATTGCTTTGTTGTTTTACTGCTTTGAATATAAGCCATCAAAATCTTAAATATTCCTTTGAATACATGAATAAAAATAATAATTATAATTAATAAAATATGTAATCAGCTGGTTTTCAGCAGTTTTTTACATTTTGCTGAATTGATTCAGTAAAGTGCTGTCAATTCATATTCCAGCCCGAAATGCGGAATTTTCAGCATAACAAGCTGATGATTCAGTAAACGACTGACAGATATGACAGTAGTTCAGTTTGCTGGAAGTTTCGGTAATTTATTTTACTGAAATGTTTGCTGGCTTTTCAGCTCGGCAAAATTCAGCAAAATTTTGCTGATTTTCGGCGAAAAAAATTTGGTGTGCATTAATGGGTAAGTCATGTTTCTGTCAGAAGATGGGTATTATTTTACCCATCGGGACAAGCTCAAATTTTTGCAAAATGGGTAAATAAATACCCTTTTTCCGGCAATGAAATTGTGTTTGCTTTGATACAGATTATTTGCAGATTCTTAAACATGAAAACAAAAACGAAATCAACAAAAACACATTTTTATTCACCAAATATATCTACTATGTACACCTAATTATGTGCCCCGCATGCAAATAACGCCTAATGAAATCTTCTTGGATGGTAACGGTTAGTCTCCGAATGATTTCTTCCATTAGTGGTCCGCATTTCAGGTGGTTTTCAGGCTTCTCTGGACCAAGTCCTTCATGGATTAATTACCCCACGATTTACCTGTAACGAAATTCTAATGAATCTAAAGCACTGTTCACATATTTATTTCAAAGACTTACCATTTCTTCTATTACGTAATCGTCAGGCAGAAATATAAGATGGTCGATTCTATTTTTCTCTGGAATTCCGCACCCGAAGACCTTGGAGCAATTAAGAATTTTTAGTAATAACGATAAATCGTATTTAAAAGACTGTAGTCGTTTACTTACATCAAAGATGACTATAAGTTCCTTCCAGTTATCTTTGCTTACATTTAACGTGAGTTCGTTGATTTAATTTCCCTAGCAGTAAAAAAACGGGAGTACAGATGAAGAAATGTTTACAACTATTTTTTCACCCATTAATGGGTAAAAAAATATACATTTTTTCTCTCCAAACAAGATTTGAATATGGGTATTTTTTCACCCATTTGTCAGTTTAAAAATTTACCCCTTTTTTGACAGATTAATGGACCATCGAAAAATGTATACTTTTTTACCCATTAATGGGTTTTAGCCAGTAACCGTGTAAGAACAAGCAAACCAAAACAATAAATTCGACATTCAAGGTACAGACCAAACCCTTTATGCAAAATTCGGGTTACTGTGGTTGAATCATCACAAATCCTATATTGCCTGATTTTCTCAAAATTGCACGCGGCGAACCTTTCATGAAAGGTACCGCCGCGCTTTCTGCACCTCGTTTACTTGATTCTTATGGATGAATAGCATTGCGGTGTATCGTTTGTCGCGGCCGTACCTTTCGACAGTCATTCGCCGCGTGAAGTTTTGTGCAAGTACCCATTTGGGAACATTACAAACGCCGCGCAGTGTATCATATCCAGAAAATCTGACAATATGCATGGGATAACAAGTAGAAGCATAAATACTAGAACGCTAGTGGCGCTGTAGTCATTTAAATTATGTTGCCAAATTATGCTTCAACAAGCTTCAATTGAGTATAATTCATGCGTCATGTTGTAGTGCATGTTTGGTTTCATCAACAGCGTTGGCTTGACACTTGCTGTACCGGTACTTTGGACGCCAGGTCGAAGTAACCTAGAGATTAGTAACGTGAACAGGAACGACATCAGCACTCTTAGGGCGAAGCCAGAGTAAACGCGACGTGCGATGCGACGCGACGCGACAGTGCAATTTGACAGCCTGTTGATAATGATTGTTATTCTTTTACGTGAGTCGCGTCACGTCGCATCGCTCGTCGCGTTTACTCTGGCGGGCACCTTATACTTTTGAATCAACTGGATAACAGCGCCTCTAGCATTCTTGTACTTAAGCTTTGGTCCGATTAGCGAATTAAAATCAAATTAAACTTAAAAGTGACAGTTTGGAAATTATGAAATCCCCCGGTAATAAGAATGGCTGGTGCCACCCAGCAAGACCAACAAAACATCTATCAAAAATGATTCAATATCTGTCAAAAGTAATCTTGCTCTGCGAGTAGGTTTTTTGAAAAATTTTGAAATGTCACATTTTCGATTTTGATTCACGAATCGGACCAAAGCCTTAGAAGCATAAGCGACATGGACAGTTCTCTAGCAGAAGCTTGCAGAAGTCAAGATCAGTCTAAGAAATTATCAGGTAGGACATTTTCTCGACCTCCCTCTGGGCTTAAAAAATAGAGGTAATAAACTATACAGGACGATTATCGCTGCGGTTCCTTTTGTTCTCGTTACCAAATATGTTGGGTCTACATCTGTCAAAACGTACTGATTTTTCCTTCGTTGACATTTAGTGCCCTATCCTCGCCAGCAAAAGATGTTTCGCCAGTGACGACAGCGACAATCAGCGACTTCTTTTGCTTAAAAGAATCATCGCGTTACGAATGCTAGAATGGTAACATGGCATGGAAGAAATGGTTGAGCAATCAGCATGAAAAACCTCGTGTGTAAAGAGACCGTGTGTGGCGGCGAAGGATCAACCACGAGCTCGCCCAGCTCTACGGCGAACCCCGTATTTAGAAGATAGCTTAAGCCGGAAGGATACGATGGGCAGGGCATGTTACAAGAATGCCGGACAGCAACCCTGCAAAGATGGTGTCCGTTTCCGACCCGGCAGGTAAAAGAAGGCGTGGAACGCAGCGAGTAAGGTGGGCTGACCAGATACAGAACGACTTATCGAGCGTGAGGTGCATTCGAGGATGAAGATATGCGGCCTCAAACCATGTTTGTGGCGTCAAATTGTTGATTCAGTGTTATCTGTTTAGGTGTAAGCTCAATAAATTAAATGAATAGGGGAACGGTTCGGCACTTCATCCCATAGCTCCTATTTCCATCTCATCGAAAACAAAGCAATGAAAAGGAATTTGGTTTGTTTCTTATTTTTGTGATTTTTTCACCAGTGAGCACGCGTGTTAGCAAAAAGAAGCGACGAGATTGGTGCTCTATTTCTTTGTTTTGCGATGAGATGAATATATGTTCAGTGTGATGGAAAACGGAACAGTTCCCCTACATGAATGGCTTATTAAGTATTGCCCAATGGCGCTCGAAAATGCAAACTAAATTCAACGTTTTTACCTTGGCGTATTCCAACAAAACCAAAAGTGCTTAAAGTCAACGACTTCGCCGGATGCTCCTTTTCGACTTGTTCAAGGGTCTGAAGGGATTTCGACATGAAAAATGAAACATCTAGCCCAATAAATGCGTAACACATGGAGAATCCATCCAGAGGAAAAATTAAATCCCTTTTCAAGCTTACATACAGTGAGAATGCATGGAACCAGTGGGCATAACACCCCCCCAAGGACAACATTTTCAGAAGAAATTTTTTTTCGAAAAAAAAATGCTCAGAACCCCCCCCCCCCCCTCCTCAGACCAATTTTCTGGCTACGCCACTGCATGGAACATATTGGATGAACGGGCAGACCAACCCAACAAACAAGTATAGGGCTTATTCAGTCAAAAATAGACTTATTGAGTCAAAAAACTTATTTAGCTTGAATTGTTTGTTGAGCGAGAAAAAATCCGAACTCCCAACTCCAATCCACAATAGGCTAGGTGTACCAGTTGTGGCTATAGCACCAGTTGTCGCACTAGTGCTTTATATGCCAAATGACCGATCAAATCACCGCAAACCAAGTTCATATCGATAAAGCATATTCATATGATACGATAACACCTTTGATCTCCTCCAAAACAAGCGAAGCATATTTGTAAAAATTGATTTTGCTTAATTTTTAACGTCCTTTGCACCAGTTGTCGCACTAGTGGTCCCAATTTGGCCAGTTCCATAAGAAAACAATGGGATTTGCCAAATAAGGAACCAAAATTAAGAATAGTGCCACAACTGGTACATGCGTTCCTATTATGGATTAATCAATTTTGAGGATATCAACGAATTTTATTGTGGTTTTCACAGCTGTTCTAATGAGCAAGAAGTAAAACCTTTCGTTTGATATATAAAGTCCATCCACATGCTTTTTACTTATTTTTTTTAAAATAGCTGTTCTTATGTATGGCGACAATTGGTACACCGACCCTAGCAGTACTTACAGCAGTTTTCGATTTGTATCGAATCGACACGCTTCTTCATCCAGTTGATGGTGGCGCGCACCGGAAGATTATCGCATTGCCACCGGTTTTCGTACAGCTCAACAATTCGCAACCGCTTCAATGGAGCGAAAGCTTCTTTCGGCAGGGTGATCATCACATTTCCGGAAAGATCCATCATGGTCAGCTTTGGTAGGTACACGAAAGAATTTTCGTATATTTGAGGAATCTTACACTCGCTCAAATCGAGGGTCTAAGAATTTAAAATTGATTATAATTTAGAGGAAAATAAATTAGTTTTCTGTTTTACCATAATCGAAGGACTCTTGAGGAATGGTTGATTCTGTATGGCCATGAAGTTGTTATGCGACAAATTGAGTTCGATGAGGTTTTCGTTAGTCTCGAATAGATCTTCGTGCAGTTTTTCTAGTCGATTGTGGGATAGATCAAGAACGAGCAGTTTCTTCAAATTCGCAAATGCATTCATCGAAATGGTTTCGATGGAATTCTCCGATAAGAACAACTTTATCAGTTGCTTGTATTCCTGGAAAAGAAAATGAGAAGACATTTATTCACGTATCATCATAAACGTTTCATGGATATTTAACCTGGAAATCATCTTTTTCGATAGAAGATATTTTATTGATGCTCAAATCCAGTATTTCTACACCAGTTGGTACATCGGTGTATGCGTTGATTAGTTGTTCATGGCTGAAAATGAAAAAAAATGTACACATTTTTATCGCATTACTGATAACAAGTCCTTGTTGCACCACATGGAGAAATTTTAAGATGGAGAAATTGAATTTCATCACGGTTGATCGATGCACTCGATTGAAGGCATTCCATTGCAATTACCTGCAGTCCGCACGTTTCAGCTTATCGATCATACTACAGGTACACATCGAGGGACACATTCCCGACGAGTGACCACGACGATCATTTTCCGCTATGACTGTCGTGATCGTTGCTAGAAAGCTTATTACTAAAGCACTACTTAATACTACGACTTTGGGTTGCATTGTAATTTTAGATTTATTTTTAATTCGACCACAAATTTAAACTATAATTCGCTATATAGACTAGAGAAGTTACATTTTTCTCAAAATAAAATTTTCACAAAAACAGCGAGGGTGTTTCCACTTCCCGTGACTGAATTCGAATGGTAAAATTAGTCAACCTGGATAGAACGATAGTAGAAAAAAGTGCGACAAACTGCAAATGTGTGGATGGATAAGATAACAAATTCTGCGCTGTATTGAATGGCACAAATGAGTGAGAGAGGTGTGCTGATAACAACACCAAACAGTTGACCATACAAAACAAACGGTGGTATCTAAACTAGTGAGAAGCTCACGTATTGATATGTATTGAAACTTCATCTGTACTGATGCAAAAAAAGGTGTGAATGACTAATATCATCAGCTGCAATTGATAAGGGCACCACCTGCATGGTTAATGCCTTTGTAATGACACATGCATCTGTATGCACTATTTCATTTTTGCATTATTCGCATAATTTGATGCTAAAGTTGGTGTGATTTCAAACTCATGCGGCATTATTTAACTTAACTGGCGTAAGATGCGCGACCCAAATCAGCTTTTAAATGACGGATTAACAGTTTTATTCCCTACCTAGTTAATCTTCGGGGACTCGCGCCGTTGTAAAAAGTAGAACACCTTCGGAAAAAGCACGCTTCTCGCTCACAACAGAAGCGGGACTGCGTGAGCGGTCCAGGACCACGCGAGTCCCGGAAGGTTAAAAATTAATTTGCTCATATCAGTATTCATTATCTCTTAAGTACGCTGTTTTTTGGTTCTTTCTAATTTTTTTCGTGGGCTCCGTGGCCGTGCGGTTAGCGACGTCAATCGTCTAGACGCATGGATCATGGAGCGTGGGTTCGATTCCCGCCCCGGTAAGGAGAAAACTTTTCGTGATCGAAAAACTCTCCACCGGTCCACTGGGTGTTATATGTTCTGTCCGTTGTCTAGGTGTTAAGTGTTCAGTCTGTACGACCTCTGGTCGAAGACGGTGTTCCTGTCTTTTTTTTTATTTTGCTACATAGGTACATTTAATTTTTTTGTCACATAAAATACTTAATATGCCATTCATAATATGCGAAAAATCTGTCTAGGGGTCGTTTAAAAATACGTCCAAGGTTTAAGGGGAGGGGGAGTGGTCCATGATTTTGTGACAGTACATATTAGTAGGTATGCAGAAAACCGTGACAGAGAAGGATGAGGAGTCTAAAAATCCCAAAAAGTAATGGACGTCATATTTGAATTGCCTCCTACCGTGCACGCACCATACTTTGCAAAGTAGGGGAAATGTAAAATTCGACGAACTCGAACAATTTGTAGAAGGTAACTTACCGCCAGAAATAGTTTCTATGCATGCAGATGAGTATGATGACCGTATTTCGTAGTTGCTACTCCGTTATTGACCAGGATAATCGCAATTCCACAGGAAACCAATGAATGGAGGCATGGGATTTGCCTTCAACCTCAATTTGCGCAGTCCGAGAGATCTAGAATTTTTAATGATCGATAACGACGCTGGCCACGTCCTTACGGTCTATCGGGGATGGGAAGAAATTGATTATGCAATCACTCTAACACTGCAATTTTTTAGAACCAGGAATTAGGAATTTAGGAATTTTATTAGAACCATGGGGTTAGACAGGGGTTCGTCTTGGTTAACGGGTTTGCCAATATGATAGTAAAGAAAGGGTGTTTATATTCTAATTGAATGCAGAACAGAGCTTTCGTTCATTTCATGTTCCAACAGTGACCTGGCCCCCCCTTAGCCGTGCGGTAAGACGCGCTGCTTCAAATCAAGACCATGCTAAGGGTGGCTGGGTTCGATTCCCGATGCCGATCTAGGCAATTTTCGGATTGGAAATTGTCTCGACTTCCCTGGGCATTAAAGTATCATCGTGTTAGCCTCATGATATACGAATGCAAAAATGGTAACCTGGCTTAGAAACATCGCAGTTAATAACTGTGGAAGTGCTTAATGAACACCCAGTGTGGGGATGTAATGCCAATAATAAGAAGAAGAACAGTGACCTGCAGATTTATTCAAGTTGTAAGTATACGGTAGAAGATGGAAGCAGCATAAAAAACTCATTTCCAGTTCTAGCGATTGCAAGTAGGAAGAATGGAACGGGCCTAGCAATGAACCCACGACCTCCTGCGTATGAGAACATAAATTTACGAAAATGCAAAACCAATAGTAAATTGAACTATAGAGCTGACTTATTAGTATATGCCTAACTTTGCGCACACAATTTGAAAAATTTCTAACACCACACAATTTTCCAAAAAAAAATTATTTTTCCAACTGATACTACTATTGTTTATGGGCACGGCAAATGTTGGGTAAAGCGTACCATTGATACTTCGCACACCTGAAGGAATAAATTAGACCCCACCTCGCGGTCCTTAGCGTTTCTCCCAGCAACTCCTATCCCTACCTTCTCATATGGCGCTGGCCGAGATACGAACACCCTTAGAGAAGATCGGGTAGCCAACCCCGAAGGGAACTATGGTCGTATACTGACAGGGAAGGGGTTTGCTCTACTTCGGATGTGCAAATCTTCTTGAGCGACTGTTCTCCATGTTAGGAGCGGCTGATCACCGTGGTTCACTGGATATAAGGGGGAAAAGTCTTCCGGAAATTAAGGGGGTTTGGTGTCAGGACCTGCAAGCTAACCTTTAAAAAACTCACTCAACTGTGAGGGTGTAATATATTGCATATTAGGTAATACACACCCAATTGTGTATTAATGACAGATATGGATCTCTCTTCCGTATAACGGATCTTCGGAAGACTTTCATTAGTGAGTAGCAGCCCGTGCATGCAGTGCTCTATATTGTCTAAGAATATTATATCTCACCAGCTGGGGACATGCCAATCCCCCACCCCCCTAAGCCGGGACTCTACTAACGCCTATGGTTGGAAGGGATCAATGATGCGAAGGTTTAGAGTAGGGTTCCTAGTACCGACCTCTTTTCTGTAGTACCGGTACTACGGTACTGAGAAGTCCAGTACCGGTAGTACCGGGAAAATATCGGTACAGGAGTATTTTTATTGTTGTCGGTTTTTGAGCTCGGTCCATGGCTGCACTTCGCCAAACACGCAGTCTGCGGAGGTTCCGCAAATCGTCCTCCACCTGATCGATTCACTTGGCCCACTGTGCCTGGCCCACCGCAGTCTCCTATTTTAGCGGGGTGAACGATGGATGGTTCTCACAACAGCTGATGTAACTCGTGGTTCATTCGCCTCCTCCACGTACCGTGCACCCCACCATAGATGATACGCAGCACTTTCCTTTCGAAAACTCCCAGTGAGCGTTGGTCCTCCACGAGCACCGTCCAGCCCTAGTAACATTTTAGTTTTATACTGGTTTTATAACACTCTTAAAGAGTAAATTATGGTCTTCAAGAGCGTTATAATACTTGAAATGTTGCTTGGGAGGTCTCGTGTCCGTAAAGAACTACCGGTCTAATAAGTGTTTTGTAGGTAGTCATTTTGGTACGGCGGCGAACTCTATTCGATCGAAGCGTTTTGCGGAGTCCGAAGTACGTAAGATTTCCTGCCATGATGCGTCTCCGAATTTCTCTGCTGGTATCGTTATCGGCGGTCACCAGTGAGCTCAAATGCACGAATTCTTCAACCACCTCGATTTCGTCACCACCGATACAAACTCGTGGTGGGTGACTTACATAGACCTCTCTTGAGCTTCTTCCTATCATGTACTTAGTCTTCGACGTGTTAATGACTAGTCCAATCCGTTTAGCTTCGCTTTTCAGTCTGATGTAGGGTTCCTCCATCCTCTCAAAGTTACGTGCCATCATTCAATGTCGTCGGCGGAACCAAATAACTGGACGGACTTCGTGAAAATCGTACCACTCGTATCAATCCTCCCTCCAAAGCGATGTTGAATAGCAGACACGAAAGACCATTACCTTGCCGTTACCCTTTGCGCGTTTCGAAGGGACTCGAACACACATCACTCGATCCATCGTCGCCTTGATCAACCGTATCAGTTTATCCGGAAATCCGTTTCCGTGCATTAGCTGCCATAGCTGGTCCCGATCGATTGTATCATATGCGGCTTTGAAGTCGATAAATAGATGATGTGTGGGCCCGTTTTATTCGCGGCATTTCTGCAATACCTGACGTACGGCGAACACCTGATCTGTGGTAGAGCGTTCACCCATAAATCCCGCCTGGTACTGCCCCACGAACTCTCTTGCAATTGGTGTTAGTCGGTGGCATAAAATTTTGGAGAGTACCTTGTGGGCGGCGTTCAGCGATGTGATTGCGCGGTAGTTGCTACAATCCAGCTTATCGCCCTTTTTATTGATGGGACACACGACACCTTCCACACACTCCTGCGGCAACACACACGAGCTGGAAACAGCTTTCATAGTGATGGACGATATGCAAAGGCGCGTGATCGGGTGGGTGGAGGCCGATCAATGAGAGAATGTGTAGGTTGATGATCAAAGGCCGGTTCTTCAACTTCGGCATAATCATAACTCCGGAATAACGGATGATGATAAGGACGCATTGTACGCGATGTTGGTACGTGAGTACGTGAGCTGCCCATGCCACGACGTAAAAATCATCATTGGAGATTTGAACGCTCAGGTCAGGTTGGCCAAGAGGATGAGTTTAGACCGACTATTGGAAAGTTTAGCCTACGGCCTACGACTAATTGATTTCACCGCCTCCAAGAATAGCCATTCACAGCACCTAGTTCCAACACAGCCTTTCGTATCGGTACACCTGGAGATCACCACTGCAGACAGAATCACAAATCGACCACGTTCTGATTGGTGGACGGCCCTTCTTCGACATTACCGACGTCAGGACATATCGTGGCGCTAACATCCACTCGGACCACTATCTGGTGATGATTAAACTGCGCCCAAAACTATCCGTCATCAACAATGTTCGGTACCGACGACCGCCGCGGTACGAACTAGAGCGACTAAAGCAACTTGATGTCGCCACTGCATACGTGCAGCATCTCGAGGCAGCGTTGCCGGAAGAGGGTGAGCTCGATGGGGTCCCTCTTGAAGACTCCTGGAATACAGTTATAGCAGCCATTACAGAGGCAGCGGAGAACAATTTCTGGTATGTGGAACGAATTCGATGAAACGATTGGTTCGACGAAGAGTGCAGACAGATTCTGGAGGAGAATGATGCAGCGCGGACGGACGCGCTGCAGCAAAAGATCCGGCAGAACGTGGAACTCTATAGACGTAAGCGGAGAAGAAACGCTGCCTGGAAGAAGCGGAGTGCGAGGAGATGGAACAACTACAGCTGTGCCGTTCTCAAGAAACACGCAAGTTTTATCAGAAGCTCACCGCATCCCGCAAAGGCTTCGTGCCGCGAGCCGAGATGTGCAGGGATAATGATGGGAGCATCTTGATGGACGAACGTGCAGGTGATCGAAAGGTGGAAGCAGTACTACGTGAAACATTTAAATGGCGCTGGTAGTACAGGAAGTAAAAATCAAGGCAGCGGAGGAGATGACTGCGTCAGTTCAGCGGAAGAATGCCATCCAACAGCTAAAGACCAATAAAGTAGTTGGTAAGAATGGTGTCAGAGCTGAACTCATCAAGATGGGCCCAGAAAAGTTGGCCACTTGCCTGCACAAACTGATTGTCAGAATTTAGGAAACTGAACAGCTACCGGAAGAATATTTTTTTTTCGAATTTTAAAGATTTAATTATATAAAAAAGTTACTGTAGAATAATTATTTTTAATATATAATTAGAAATGAAATGTTAATCGTTTGTGAGAACTTTCGAGCGATCACCATCCATAATCAGGGATTGAATCCTAAAGAGAAAGAGCAAGTCTCTCACTTATCATCTCTGTATACATATACGATATGTAGCATACCGCGAGAAACTTTTTTCGCAAGCTGTCATGATAGAGAACTGATTCGGAATGTTATACCCCATGATAAATTTATTTTAGAAAGCTCCAAATGTGGGGAGCACTGGCTCTGATGATGCACTTCAACTTGTTCTACACAACTGTGCAGTAACCAACACGAAAGGAGCGAAAACAAATCGAGAATCACCATTTTTCTGTGGGGGCTGCCTATCCGATTCTGTTTTTTCGCACTTGTATACAAATTTGATAGATTTGTTATCATGGCTTGTTATGATTCGGAACAGTTTTTGCCTCTCTTTTATCGTTGTTCGTTATCTATTGAGAGCGATTTCTGCAAACCCTGTCAATAATGCCGCCTACAAAGTGATATCCCAGATCATCTTCCGTCGTCTGTCACCAATAATGAGTTCGTGGGAAGTAATAGAGCCGTCTTCGTTGAGGGCCGCCCGACAACGGACCAGCCCTTTACTGTACGGCAAATCCTTCAAAAATGCCGTGAATACCAGGTTTCAAAGCTTTCAAAGTTTCAAAGTTTCAATTTGTTCATCGATTTCGAGACGGCATACGACAGTATAGACTGCGTTGAGCTATTTAAAATCATGGACGAGAACAGCTTCCCTGGGAAGCTAATCAGACTGATCAAAGAAACTGTGGATGGTAGTGATTTGGATCAACTTTGGTGGTGTGTGGTGGCGAAGGATGAGCCCAGCTTTACGGCGAACTCGGCATCCAGAAGGTAGCTAAAGCCGGAAGGGGACGATGGGCAGGGCATGTTGCAGTAATGCCGGACAGCAACCCTGCAAAGATGGTGTTCGTTTCCGATCCGGTAGTTACAAGACGGCGTGGAGTGCAGCGAGCGAGGTGAGCTGACGAGGTACAGAATGACTTGTCGAGCGTGGGCGCATTTGAGGATGGAGAGGTGTGGCGTCAAATTGTTGATTCAGTGTTTTCTGTTTAGATGTAAGCTAAATAAAGGAATGAAATTATTACGATTTGCAAATAAAATTAGCATTGCAGACAACCTGCTTCGAACAAATCTCATATGCCAATATTCTGCCACTGATTCCATTACGCCCGAAGCTTTTTGTTTCTCGCGCAGATGCCCGGCACGAGTAACAACATACCTAATTTTAATCAAATTAACGTTAATCCCTTTTGATTGTTGTCTTCCCGGCGCACTATAGGATTTCGGGCGGTCATTAATCGAAAATGTCATGTCTTCCGAATTATTTTAAAATATTTTCTCTCCATTGTCAATACTCTAATTAAGAGAAATTCTGAATTTGAAGTCTCTAGGTGCACTAGTTCCAAAGATATAAGGTGTCAAAGTCAGAAATGGGTAAAAAAGTTAACAAATTTCCTGAAAAAATATTTTACTTTCAACTATTTATTGAAATATTTTCTTAATGTTTTTTCTTTAATGTTAATACATCATTACAAAGGTAATTGTATAAGCTTTAAAATGGTATGCACAACTAATGGTTACATTGTGAAAAAAATGAAAAATGCGGAAACAATATTTTTTCCAAAAACGACGCTATTTTCAACTTTGATAGTGAAGAACTTTTTTCCTCAGAAATCCCCGGGTTCTTTTTATGATGCACATCAAGGACGAAGCTTCGACTAAAATTTCCCGAAATAATTTCTTGCCAGTATTTGCAATTAACAGAGTTAAATCACTTTGATTTTTTTCATTTATTTTTTACTGTGTTTTGCCTCTCTCGTACTCCAAGGTTAATGCTCATTCCAAAAACGAATGTTTGATAGAAGGCCCGGAGATCCGTAGTGGTATATATCAACTAACTCAGCTCGAAGAATTGAGGTGATGTCTGTATGTGTGTGCATGCGCGTCTGTATGTATGTGCGCAAATCGCCATTTAGACGCTTATTTGTGTACGATTTTCTCGCAACAAGTTTCATTCGACGGGAAATCTAGTCCCATCGTTTCCTATTGAAAATGGGCCAGACTGAACTATGGGCTCAAAGGGTATGGTCAAAATACATGTATTGGTAATAACTTCGACTTTATTTATAACAGATTTTTTAACTTATCAAAGGAGTGAATGAATAAAACCCCCAATACAATGCAGCACAACGGTAACGGTAACGGAATTTATATATTTCCTGTCAAATTTTACTGGTTCCGTCGCCATTCCGCTGAATTGCGTTTGGGGCTTGAGTGGTTTGAGTCATTTCCCTAAACCTATTTTTTCTGAGCTATTCATTAGCTACTGATGGAGAACTAAATATGAGGTTTCCTAGTATGTAATTATTTATAAATCTAATGGAATCAATACTTCAGGACATGTTTCTTGCAAAAGTAAACACGAACAATATCTTAGTTAGTACGGAGAGTATGAAATTCTTGCTAGTGTTCATGAATGTCTGGCTAAAGGTAGGGAAATATTTATTCACTCATCTACACTTTGAGGTTCACTGGCTGAACAACCAGCGGAAAGTCAATATAAAAAGAAGAAATTTAGAACTCATAATGCAAGAAAATGATCAAGAGAGGCAAATGTTGACATTTTTCTTCGTGCCTTACATGAATCAGATCTATTTTAAGCTCGATTTGGATAACGAGGAGACATTGGAAAAAAATTCACTTAGTTATTCTTATGCCATGCGTAATTTTGTTATATTGGAAGATTTTTAAAGGTTCTTTAGCCTCTTATACTTTAGATGTATTCATGTCATCTTCCTTCGTTGATGGAATTGTATAAAATATCATTAAAGATTTAAACCTTCACACAGAAAAAGAATTATGCTATATATAACTTGTAGAAATCATGAAAACAAATCAAAAATAATTTAAATAGTGTTGTTATTCAAATTGAAAGAAATTTGCTTTTCGGAACAATGGAGCATTGTGGAATGAATGAATGTTCACATTTTTGAGAATATATTATTCTCATTTATTTTTTGAATAACTTGTACAAATGTCATGGGATTGCGATTTCTAATTTGCTAATACCCTTTTTCAAAAGTTATTTCCAATTCTGATTCTTTAAGAAAATTGTTTAACTATTTTTAGTGGAATGTTTTCACTGTCATAAGACGAGTTTAGTAAAATTCCATTTTATTCCACCAACTCGTATTAGTTCTACATATACGTATTTCGACCTGTTAGGACGTCTTCAGTGTCTCGTACTTTACTCGTTCTTGACTTCTGATTCTTTGATTAACATTTAATGCTTTAGGATCCTTCAGAACCTAGTACTTTGTCAAACAGATTGTTCTAAATACAAATTGTGAGGCATGAGAGTAAGAACAAAAAATATCACTGAATGTCATGAAATTAATGTCTTTTAACATTAATTCGGTTCTCTCTGCCGCCAACTTCAGATTTAGAGCAATGAAAAGTTATTAGATTTATTGGTAGGGGAGGCGTTTTGTTACTTTCTTCCCACAAAAATGATTACCTTCCGCAAAAATATACAAAAATATATAGACGACAGTCCACAAATGAGGCTGGAGAAGGGGGGGGGGGGGATCATGCTGTCCATCAATTGCTGTACTTAGTTTTTGTACAACCCCCTTCCTTCTCCTCAAGAAAACATATAAAATTAAACTTCCTAAATTGGATTGCTTTGTCACGTTAATCGAATTTATGAAAAAAAATATTACGTAATTCATAGACGATCCCTAAAGGGGGGGGGTGTTAGAAATTATATATTCATGCTATTTCGACCATACACAGCTAAAGCAAAGTGGAAAATCACTTGAAAAGTCCAATTTTATTTTTGACCGCTCGCTTGTATGGGGATCCCCCATAGTGCGGCGGCCGATGAAAATCGAAAATGAAACGAACGAACATCCCTTCCAGTTAAGCTCCCCAAAATGATTCTTCGGGCGGGCGGGGCGGATCAGAAATTATCCACACACAAAGGCAGCGTACAGTCAGCCAAGCAGCGAGGGCTAAATAGCGATCGCGATCGGTCGGTCGGTCGGTGTGGCGGCATCAAGCGCTTACGATAGGAGATAAATACCAGTTTTTGTAAGGCGGCATCTTTTGCTGTTTTTCGCCTCCGGATGGGGTTATTTAGCCAAGCGCGGCGGCGGCGGCATTTCCCGGCCGGTGGCCAAGCCGAATGCCTTTGATCTTTGCCGCTATAACGAAGATACCTGTGCTAAAAGAGCAAAAAGCTGCGGTGGATGGTGAGCTGGGTGGTGTGAGTGTATGTATACTTATTCTTACTTTAGGAAAGCTCTTTATAATTATTGAATGCTAAGTTTAATTGCTTCCAACAGTATGTTCCCGGTCTCGTTGTAATCAAAATTTCATCAGCTTTTTGACTTTTTGAGACATATAATGTTTAGTCACGTTTTTCGCTGGAAGTAAAATATTTTCGGACAACAGACTGTTACTAAACCATCTTTTAACAAATCATTTGGTACTAGGTATTTCGTACCTAAAGAATAAAGTTTTTCTCACTGCTTTCCGTTGTTTATGAATTGGGACAGTCAGCTTTAGCAGTTTTTTTTCTGTCGAACAGTTTTTTCAGTGGAATAACTTAATAGAATATCACTAACTACTCTTTCGGAAAGTTAGTTTTATTATTTGGTATCCACTTTAGTCTGTTTTCCTATTTTTCGAGTTGTAAGTCTCGCTTATCTATTTTGGATTTGGTTAGCCTCTGAAACCACACAGGATAAAATATATCGTCGAAAACTGAAAAAAGTGTACTGCTATTGATCATATACCCTATTCGTTTGATTCTATGTAAAGGTGGTAATTAATTTACATCACACGAAGCAGAAATGTTGTGATGTGATACAGTTTGCTTCTTTGGCACTCCGCTGCCAGCTAACAGCGCCGAAGGACGCTGTAGAAATAAAGCGCCAGGTTCCATCCGTTTACATCGTAAACCTACCATGCAAACGAAATTATACTGCTGAGGTTAATTAAGTTGTCTTCTGTTGTAGTCTGGCCGTGGGTGCAATTTAGTAACAGCGGCAGCTGTACAAACAGTTCAGCATAATTGAATAACAGTTACCGTCCAGACAGTGCACATGAATTAGCAGACCTTGGTGGTGGTCGCGCTCAAGGTACACAGAAGAGTACAATGAACTACCAGATCATTAAGCAGCGCACGAAAGCCCGATTAATTTTCATTGATTTCCAACCCCGCTAAATGCAATTGTTGATTAACTGACTTCAGAATGACCGGTTTTTCACAAAGGAAAATGAGACTTCTCGTATTATGTCTGTCCATGCGAACTTGGAGCCACACGGCCGGCATGAGAGCATCACATCATCAGCAAGTGCGCTTTGGTCGAATGAACTTGACTGAACCGAGAACTGGACCAAGCAGCGCGAAATAAGCCTCCACAATGAGTAGACGGCGGTGGTGGCGGCGAACTTCAAAGAGCTTAATGCATCACCGCCATCCAAAAGAGCCGTCCGACAGCGACGACGATTACGTCGCAGGCGAGTCCCTCTGGCCTAGAGTAGAGGAGTCCGGCCGGGGGGAGGCGATTTGTTCTCCCAAAGGGCCTCACTCAGTCTCGACGCAAAGCATGCATCGTCCGGCGGGGACAATGCACGTCATCCGTTCGGTTTGGTGTTGTCGCCCAGGCTAATGACGAGAAGTGGGGGTAGGAAAATTGAATGATGGTATTAAACACTATTTAATTTAATGAATGGCCGAGCATGGCTTATTGCCCGGAAAATTAAAAGGTCGAAGGTCATTTGGTACATTCTCTGGAGGCGGTTGATTGGGATATGGAATTGCGCCAAGGAGAGCTAAATAAATTTCGGTTCCCATACTTCATCTTATGTATGCAAATTATTCCTATCTAAACTAAACAACTGAAAGGAGTATAGTGGAAATGACAGCTTTGGCAGTTTTTGTTCTATTATTGTCAGGAGGTTTTCTAAAACTAATTATGCTCATATTTGGCCTAAACATTCTGAATCAACAATTTGACGCCACAATACACGGTTCGAAGCCGCATCTCTTCATCCTCGAATGCGCCCCACGCTCGCCAACTCGTTTTGCACCTGGTCTGCCCACCTCGCTCGCTGTGCTCCACGCCGTCTCATACCTGCCGAATCGGAAGCGAACACCATCTTTGCAGGGTTGCTGTCCGGCATTCTTGCAACATGCCCTGCCCATCGTACCCTTCCGGCTTTAGCTACCTTCTGGATACTGGGTTCGCCGTAGAGCTGGGCGAGAAAGACGCGAATGATCAGTTATTGACCGACCCAACTGACCAGCTGAAACGCTGGTTCGAGCACTTTGAACAACTTTTTCAAGTGCCAGCCAGGCCATCACCACCTCGGCATGATCCGCCTAGGATCCGACGAATAACACGCGTCAATACCGAAGCTCCATCACTGCTAGAGATTCAAACAGCCATCCAAAGCATGAAATCGCCAGGGGTCGATCGCATATCGCATGCTCAAAGCTGACCCCATGACATCCGCTCAACTACTGCATCGTTTATTTCGTAATATCTGGGACACTGCAACTTTCCCGGTCGACTGGATGCAAGGTATCTTAAGGTGACCTGATTGGGTGCGAAACTGGCGAGGCATTATGTTGCTGTGTACCGTTCTCAAAGTTCTATTTAAAATTATCCTAGCCCGGATTCGGGAGAAGATCGATGCGACTCTCCGGCGGCAGCACGCCGGATTCCGTGCTGGAAAATCCTGTTTGGACCATATTGTCACGCTCCGCATCATTCTGGAGCAGGTAAACGAATTCCAAGAGTCTCTTTACTTGGTATTCATTGACTACGAAAAAGCTTTCGACCGTCTCAATCACGAGAATATGTGGGGCGCCCTGAGACGCAAGGGGGCTCCTGAGGAAATCATCGGCCTCATCGAAGCACAGTACGAGGCCTTTTCGTGTAGAGTGCTACACAATGGGGTCCTGTCCGACCCTATCCGGGTCGTAGCTGGTGTGAGGCAAGGATGTATTCTATCACCGTTACTGTTCCTCATCGTAATTGATGAGATTTTGGTAGATGCGATTGACCGTGAACCAAACCGCGGGCTGTTATGGCAGCCTATAACCATGGAGCACCTAAACGACTTCGAATTGGCTGATGACGTGACACTCCTCGCGTAACGGCGCTCTGATATGCAGAGTAAGCTCAACGACCTTGCCGAGCGCTCCTCTTCGGCAGGTTTAGTCATCAACGTCAACAAAACCAAATCGTTGGATGTAAACACGGTGACTCCTTCCACTTTCATAGTAGCCGGGCAACCAGGCACCAAAAAAGTGAACGCACCAAAATAAGAATTTTCAACTCTAACGTGAAATCTGTGCTGTTATACGCTAGCGAAACATGGTGTGTATCAGTGGAGAACACTCAACGGCTGCAGGTATTCATAAACAGATGCCTGCGGTATATAATTCGGGCCTGGTGGGGAACCCAGCGGGACATCGCAGCAGAGGCAGACCCAGAGGCTCTTGGCGGCGAAGTCTCAATAAAGAAATAAAAGAAGTCGACCGAAATCTAACCTGGCAACACGTTAAAGCGATAGCCGGGCAACGCTCAGGATGGAGATCTTTCAAGTCGGCCCTTTGCACAGGACTCATAAAAAAAATAAAAAAAATTCATGCTAGTTCCTAGAGTCCATGTTTATGATTTTCCGCTCAGTTTTGCACACATCAGAAAATCTTGGTTCTTACATGTGCAGCACAAACCAGATAAAAATGGTTGCAGCAACTTGATTATGACTGAATCCGGTCATATATAAGTAACAATAACCTATGTGTGGGGGCCTCCTTAGCCGTGCGGTAAGACGCGCGGCTACAAAGCAAGACCATGCTGAGGGTGGCTGGGTTCGATTCCCGGTGCCGGACAAGGCAATTTTTGGATTGGAAATTGCCTCGACTTTCCTGGGCATGAAAGTATCATCGTGTTAGCCTCATGATATACGAATGCATAAATGGTAACCTGGCTTAGAAACCTCGCAGTTAATAACTGTGGAAGTGCTTAATGAACACTAAGCTGCAAGGCGGCTCTGTCCCAGTGTGGGGATGTAATGTCAATTAGAAGAAGAACCTATGTGGAACATGTGTGCTGCTAGGGAATTTTTCACTAGCTATAGGATAAGTTAATACTATCCCATTTAATTCCACAACATGATTTTATTTTACTAGGGGAGGTTAATTTGGTAGACTATTTGATTTCCACTTCAGAGCCAATTTGAGAACCAAAAGCATTTCATCTACATAGTTAGAATACGTTCAAAGGCTCGGAGAAATATCTGAACTTCAGAGTAGTTTGGAAAACCAAGAATATCTGATTTGAGAAGAACTGAGTGGAATAATTTAAATGGGAGACTAATTGATCCAAACAAGACCCTAGAACATTTGGTTCTACGAGAAGGTCCAAGGGGACTGTTTGGACAAAACTAGTTGCTGTCAGATTTGTATCGAGCTCAGTTGACCTTATAGACCAATTGAATAGTTTGGAGAATTCAGAATGTCTGGTTTGAGCCTACCTGAGTTTGGGTTCTAGGGAGTTGTATGGACATAACTGGATGTTGGCGGCTTTGTGTTCAGGCGTAGTTGACCTGGTAGATCAATTGATCCAAACTGCATAACAGTTTGGAGAAAGTAGAACATCTGATTTGGGTATAACTGAGCTGCACAATATACGGGAAGGCCGAAGGGAGCTGTGCAGACATGTCTGGCTCCTGTCAGATTCGTATCGAGATCAGTTGATCTGGTAGACCAATTGATCCAAACTCCAGAACAATTTGGAGAACCTAGAACATCTGGTTTGGGTATAACTGAGTTTTTTTTGTTAGATATCTTTGCTGCGCATATGCACAGCACATGTTTCGAAATGGACAAATTGATATGAATTTTGCGAAAAAGTATCCACGTGTCTTGGAGGGACTCGAACCCTACTGAGTTACAAATCATTTGCGCGAGCTGCAGAGACTGACGGATTTTCATTGGCATAGGTTTCCGTAGATTCCGTCAAAATTTGCATATCGTCTTTCATCAATATAAAGACCACTTGAGGATCGCTAGGGATATTCAGAAGAAACACATTGTTCACACATAGTATTGTCAATGCTAAACTAGTGTTAAAAAACTTTTTTTGAACCTGTAAATTATGCTCAGTACTGAAATATGTTATGTAAATCAAAATTGAAAAAATAGCCATCCTCACTTCCCTTTAGGGGGAAAAATAAGCATCCTTAAAAACATAACTCACCAGTATGGTAAAACTAGATGAGATGGGTAAGACACCTGTAAAAGAATTATGAAAATCGGTCTAAAGATCAGTTTGAAAATTTATTTCGTTAGCGTTAGTAATTTTATTCATCAGTGCTATTTTGATAATGTTTTTTTTATAATTTCAAATATAGCATACTAGAAAGGCGCCAACATCGTTAGGTGAATCGATCAATTGTTCTTCTAATTATATGCCGTTATGTCCAAAGGGAAATTCAATTTTGGCGTTGATGATGGGTCTTATTGATCAAAAATTTTAATATTTTGTTTAGCTAAACATGTTCAAATTTAGCTTATTCTAGTGTTTGCTCCATACCATAAACCAGAGTAACACATTTGTCAAAAACGAGTTTTGACGCTTGCTTATGACCAACTCAAGTCTTATTAAAGTTTATGTAATAAATTGTATCGAACCAAACTGTGCAATTAGGGAAGATCTGTTAATGACTCATAATCTGAAAATTTACAGCCACATCATTTTGTATGACTGTTCCAAAATTTGTGTATGGATTGTCAACCTTCTCGTGGCCCCCTTTTTCCCCATTAAGCGTTACGTAATTCATGGATGCTCCGTCGGGGAAATATCTAATTTTAATTACTATGTCTGAAACTCGATTATACAACATGTGATAGATTTAGTTCGGAAAAGGTATTGGAGGGTAACCGCCCCTTCGGTGGGCTTTGATCCCACGACCCCAGTTTTAGTTTTTAGTTAAAAATTTAGTAAAAATCGATTGCACCCTATTAAAGTTTTATATTAATTTTTGTAAAGAGACTTGCAGCCCTAGCTCATCTTTTATTTTAAAGTTGATATTGTCAACCATCATTATTCAAATGTTGAGTTAGCCAGCAAAAACAAACCTTTGAAATGCTGATTTTGATTAAAGTTTCCGTTTCATGCTCTACTTGTCATTACCGAGCTCATGTGGTGAAAGGAAGCTTTCTCAAGCATATGTATTAGGGTGGTTCAAAAAAACGATTTTGCTCCACAGTGCTCATCTGATTCTTTACCATGTTCTGAGTGACCTCTGAAAATTTGAGCTTATTTGGATTAAAACTGATTTAGCACAAGCCGTTTCAAGTTTGCATGTAAATTAGTATGGGGAAATTTATTTTTTCATAATACTGTTAATGACGTTCCCCCATTAAGCGCAGGTTAAAAGAAAACCTACATAGCTAAGGGGAATACTCAACAGCTTTCACCCAACGAAAATCGCATGTTGATTAACCACCCCAATAATTAGTAATCGATTTTAGAACAGGTCGCGAATCTTTAGTCATGATCGTTAAACTTCTTTAAGGGCATCACTGAAATGTGCAGTGCAACATAGTAGCCTGAATTTGTGGGTGCTATCTTTCGCGCCACGAGCAGTAATGTTGCCTGTTGATGAGTTATGCAATTAGCTCCAGAAAACTACGGTATAGATTAAATTCGATTACTAATTATTAGGGCGATTAATCAACATGCGATTTTCGTTGGGTGAAAGCTGTTGAGTATTCCTTTTAGCTGTGTAGGTTTTCTTTTAACCTGCGCTTAATAGGGAAGCGTCATTAACAGTTTAATTAAAAAAATAATTTCCCCATACTAATTTGCATGTAAATTTGAAACGGCTTGTGCTAAATCAGTTTTAATCCAAATGAGCTCAAATTTGCAGATGACACTCAGAACATGGTAAAGAATCAGATGAGCATTGTGGAGCAAAATCGATTTTTTGAACCACCCTAATATGTATATAGCGCTGTGATATTAGTTCAGCCAAAGAGGATTCTTGCATGATGTAGATTTTCATCATGACGATCCTACTGGAAAACACCACCGAAGCAAAAACTTTTGTAATAGGAAAATTCCTCTGTTTTGCTGTTTGGCCGACAAAAGCAGACTTTTCAATTTAAACCCCCTTTCCCACTATAGATTGATAGCCAGTTGGTGAAAGTACAAAATGATGTGCTTTAAATTGCCATAATATGCTGCACCGACATCATATCAGTATGTTATGCTTTTCATCCATTGAGAACGAAAACACCTTGCCACTAATGAATACCTGCACCGATCGCGTACGATGACGGAAATTACCGAAGGGGTTGCATGGGGTAGTATCATTATTGGGGTACTGATTCGTTTTTGAATTGCTGTATACCCCAAAGCATATTTGATGAGATACCCGGACACATTCGACAGCAATATCACGATCACGCTGCCGGGATGGGCTTCCTCGCACTTTGATGTTGTTCGGTTGCCATAATGAAGCTTAACAACTTTCTAAGAAATAAGAAACACCGATGGTGTTACAAATTACAGGTCTTCGTTCGTACGCATATTAACTTGCAATGATGTGGTGCGACGTTCCATTGGATATAGCGACGAGAAAATGTAGATAATGTTTTCTTTTCCAAACAATGCAAACTCTAGAGGTTCCCCAAACTAAGATCGGAGTTGGTTGAAGTAACCTAAAGATGACTTCAGTATTGAGTCTCACAATTTTCCATCAAGCTCCAATACAATGTTTTAAATAATCTTAACTCCCAGATCTTAGCCATCTGCTAAGTTCAAACAATGAGTTACGCGAATCTTGATGATTCTATTGGTATATAACACTTTTATGTATAGACTTTGTCACAAAAAGCCACTTTGAATACTTGGTTTTTCTAAAATTAATCTGAACTATCTTTTGAAAAGGGCCAAAGTTTTTGAACAATTTTTTTCTTCAAATGGATATAATCAAAAAACGACGCAGTGCTCTATGGGTGCAATCGCAATCAAGTTTATAAATAAAACCCTGATTAATACACCTAGCGGTGACGGTGCCTTTCTCGTGCATCTAAAAAAAGGCTTTGTGCACAAATTACGTAAGTCAAAAATAAGGTAAATCCCCCTTCCTATTGTATTAATGCAAATAAAGTATCTTATTGAATTTTTTGTTTCAAATTATATTATTTAGTTGCGTAACGATTCATAAGCTCCCCTCCCCATCCCCCTGTGTCACAATAAGTAACGGTTGCTAAACTCCCCTCCCTGTCCCTCAAGCATTACGTCATGTGTGCACAAAGTCAAATAGTATATTGACCATAGTCTAATGCAATTTTCAATAAGAATCATTGAGCATCAATAAATTACGTAACGATTGAAGGGGAGAGGGGGTTGCCCAAAGTGTGACAATCCATACAAAAATCCAGATGCTTCATACAAAAAGTGTTACATAGGAGGGGGGCTTGAAAATAGCCAATTTTAGCGTTACGTAATTAATGGATCATCCCAAATGGGACAGGCTTCCCAGTAGAATGCGACCTGTTGCAACCGAATTGGTTGAGGATATGTGCCTAAAACGTGAGCTAGATTTTTTTATTGTTTTTGGTTTAAAAAATGTATTTTGGTCAATTTTCAGAGCGAATATGTAACCTTCACTCGTAATTAGCTTATGAAAAAGGTAAACATATTAAAAAATTCTAAATTTAGTCCCACACTAAAAAAACTATTTAATAAATTAAAAATCTTGAAAAAATTCAATGTTTAAGAAGCAACATCCTAATGTAAAAAAAAAAGTTTCTCTATGTTTTGCAGCAGCCGTTCGGAATCATCATGCATTTTGGCTAATTCAAGCGGAACGCATACTATCTGCGTATGCATTTATCATCAGAATGTTAAGTTAATTTTTAAATCCCTAAAGCAGCGGTTCTCAACTTTTTTCTTGAGGGGTACCCTTTCGAACTTGTACGTTCATAAGGGTACTCCCCAATTTTTTCGCTGTTTATGAAAATAAGCATAACTCATAAGATATATGGAAACGGACCTAAATACTAACCCAATATATGGCTCTTCAAAATGTTGTCTGAAGTCTTCGTTATTCTATGCAATTTTGAAATTCAAATTAAGGTTATACATTAAGCTTCTTATAAGACTTTAATGACTTCTTCCGCACTTTGTGAAAGGAGGTTTCACAGCCTTATGAAAGGAGGCTTCTCAGCCTTTTGAAAGGAGGCTTTCGAGCCTTTTAAAAGGAGGCTTTTGAGCCTTTTGAAAGGAGGCTTCCGAGATCTTTTGAAAAAAGGCTCCGGAGTTTCTTGAAAGGTAGCTTTCGAGCCTCTTGGAAAAGGATTCCCAGCCTTTTTGGAAGGAGGCTTCCCAGTCTTTTGAAAGAAGGCCGCCCAGCCTCTTGAAAAAAAAAAGGCTTCGCAGTACACCCGATTCTGTTTTTACACGGATTTTTTTTACACGGCCGTGTAAAAAAAATCCCATACAAAATTTTTGCAAAGTTGCTCCATTTTGCATGATTCGTCGAGAAATCATAAAACTTTTTTTACACGGATTTTCAAATTTTGAACTGAAAACTTTTTTTACACGGAACGCATCCCCCGTGTAAAAAAAGAATCGGGTGTATTGTGAAAGGATGCTTCGGAGCCTCTTGTAAAGAGGCTTACCAGCCTGTTGAAAGGAGGCTTTCCAGCCTTTTGAAAGGAGGCTTCCCAGCCTCTTGAAAGGAAGCTTCCGAGCCTCTTGGAATGAGGCTTTCGAGCCTCTTGAATAAAGGCTTCCCAGCCTTTTGGAAGGAGGTTTTCCAGCCTCTTGGGAGGAGGTTTTCCAGTCTCTTGAATGGAGGCTTTCCAGCCTCTTGAAATTAAGCTTTCGAGCCTCTTAAAAAAAGACTTACCAGCATCTTGAAAGAAGTCTTCCCAGTTTTGAAAGGATGCTTGAAAGGAGGCTTCCCCAGCCTCTTAGAAGAAGGCTTCCGAACTTCTTGAAAAGAGGCTGCCGAACCTTTCAAACCTTAAGATTCTAGATTTTAGTCATACAACTTTTTGTCCTTTTGATCTTTCGATACAAAACCCTTCACACACTATGCTGGTTGTAAAAGGCCGGAGTAAGTAGATTTTGATTTACTGGTGTCCATGCATATTATGTACAATACAATGTTTTGGAATCTAAAATTACACATTTATCAAAACTGTTTCGATAAGTTTTTATGAGAATTTTAATATATCCGCCATAACGCATTTTAAGTCACGGTACCTCATATGGCCGGCAAAGGTACACAAACGGACAAATTCGTCAACAACGTCCATCGAATTCAAATTTTTCAAACATACCTACCTGCAGGCAGGCAAAATTTCGTTTCTGAAAATTGACCGACGATGAATGATTTTCATACCCATTCGTCAACGGAAAATAAACGGCGTTCTGACGATTCAGGTAGCATGTCTGCTTCCGATTTTGATTGAAAGCAAATACCAAAACTGAAGCTGTTCAGGTTGGCATCAAATTTACTAAAAAAATGTTTTTGGACTTTGTTTTAATAGAACATATTGCCATTATAACTGAAACATATTTGAAACCTGTACTCTTCATCAAAAGAGATCCAAACTATATTATTCACATAAATGATCGCCTTGACAGTGCCTCTGGTGGGGTCGCCATTGTCATTAATAGACGTATCGAACATAAATTATATTCTTCATTTGAAACCAAAGTTTTTGAAACCTTGGGAGTTTCTGTTGAAATAAAATTCGAACAATTCTCTTTTATTGCTGCCTACTTGCCTTTCCAGTGCAATGGGTAGCAAAGGAATTCGTTGAGAGCTGATCTTCAAATTCTAACTCGCAGCAAATTTTTCATAATTGGTGACTTCAATGCCAAACACCGTTCCTAGAATAAAGCTCAAAAATTCCAATTCAAGATTCAAGTCAGCTGTGTTGCCGATTGGTAACTCATGCTGACTTTGGCTCTGATCACCTTTCTGTGACGTTTAAAATCTCACAAGAAGCCATTAACAATCCAATTAGAATTTTCAAATTGGGTGTATTCAAAATTTCACCGATGAAAGATTCCATAACTTTAGAAACCATTCCACCACACCGTAAGACCAATGATTACTATATTTTCATTCTAGCAGTGCGACGGCACGCTAGCGATACCAACCACCATAACAGCTTGTTTAGCGGGACCCTCCAACAGCCGTAGAAACCGCATTCAAAAGTGAAAATAAGCACAGTGCGAAGCGGATAAAAACGAGTGCGACAAATTGCCTAATAACAAGCCTATTAACGAAAAAATTGGACCTGGAATGCCCAGGGGACAAACAGCAGCAGTCCGCGGCAGAAGTTATTGTACAAAGTTTATCGTCCAATTTGCACCCGGTCCGGCCCAATCGTCATTGTCGAAAGGCCGAACGTTGATGGCTGGGGCTTAAGTTGTAATTGCTGTTTGGTACAATCGTTTCTGGTTTAATTTTCCTTTTTGCGCTTTTAGTTGGGTTCTGGTTTTCTTCACTGCTGTTGATTTGCCACCACCATCAGTTGCTGACGGGGGTTTCGACTGGTTTGGGAATTGCACTGCTGATTTTTTCCCCAGATCAAGGCGGTTGGTCAATACTAATTATTTTTGTTTAGTTGTGTATTAATTTAATTTGGGATAGAAATTAGTAAACATTTGATGCTTTGGGGAAAAAATGCAATAAATTGTAATTTAGATATTTTCTTGTGTAAGTTGAACATTATTAGAGCTCCTCGGAATATTTTGGAAAAGGAATTAAATCTTTTCTTTGTTTTACATACTTTTTAGGATTATCTTCGATCGTATTGTTGAGGGAAACTATAGTTTGTAGTATCGTTTGATTGGAATGTATTTTATTATGGGCAATAATTCATCATTAGAATTTGTATCTTTTTGGTATTTTCGTCTCATTGCTCTTTGTTTATTTATATGAACATTATGGAGACGCTTGGTATTTATCAAAAATGGTGTACATTTCTGCAGCGTGGCCCTACCGATTACATTAAGGTATTATTTTTTATTAAAAAGGTCTTACAAAAGTGACAACTTTTATTGTTGCACCAGAAAGTCAACCACAAGTTTATCTTATCAGAATTTATTTTAGATTTTTCTAAAAACTATTAGAAAAAAGCAATTCTTCGGGATAATCCGTTCATGTTCATCCAAGCAATTCATTCCAGAAATTTCTAACTACGAGTTTCGTAAGGATTTCATCTAGAATTTGCCCCACGATTTAAGAGAATTTTTGTTAAATATCCTTTGAAAGTTCTTATATTATTTATTGAATCCTTTGAATGGCTATTGGGAAAAACTTCCAAATTTATTACAGGCCAGTAGCAAAATTCTTAGTTTCAAAGTATGTATAGACAATGTGGGGTTTGGCTGAGTCAGGATCTCGATCATGCAGGAAATAGCTATATGATATACGAACGAATAAACAGTAACATTTCTATGTATGGGTAATTGTTTAATCATTCTTCTCCTCCAGGTACCGTCCACCCTCTGCACTCCACCATAGATGGTTCCTTTGGATAATTCCAAGTGTACGTTGGTCCTGCATGAGCATCGCCCAGGTCGCGTGTATGTAAAGGACTACCGGTCTAATGAGGGTTTTGTGGATAGTCAGTTAGGTACGGCGGTTAGCTTTAATTCGATCCGTTTTGCGGAGGTCCAAAGCATGCACGATTTCCAGCCACGATGCGTCTCCGAATTTCTCTGTTGGTATCGTTATCGAGCACCTGTGAGCCCAAGTGTAATCTCTAAACTGCAATGATTTTCATAGTTTATTACATCATGAAACAGTCAACGAACATGTTGAGCATGAGCATGAGCATGATTGACTGCTCGCGGTTGCTCCATTATTGCCGGATTAGCTGTAATTACACAAAGAACCAACAGATGATAACCGGGTTCAGTTAACGTCCTCAGTGTGCAAATGCTGGAAATCCTATATTTCATGTAAGGCAATACTGGCGCCGGCCGTGTGCGAATGCAGGTTAATTCGGGGATTGAGAAAGAATTTGATGCAATGAAGCTCGATTGGATGAAAGTTGAGGAATCCTCTGCACTCTCACGAGTAATCATCAGGAGTTTGAAAGTGGTGCAGGTTCGTTGTCTTCGTGAACGATTTGCAACACTGTATGTATGAGTGGAGCTTTTTATGATTGTCAAATTGTTCATCCATCGCGAGGAAAAGCAATCAATCGGTTAAAGTGAGCGATTTATTATTGCTGAACAAGGCGTTCGGCTAAAAATTGCATTTAGCGGTACAGGCCGTACAGGCGATACCGCCGAAGAATTTCGTAGTAGCTGAGATGTTAGAAATATGACATGCCGAACGGATGGGAATGTGGACAATCGCCGAAACAAGGTGCCGGGAAGCGAAGAATGCGAGGGCGTGCTCTCATGATTTTCGGTAGTGACAGTAGATTGCTCAAAGCAAAACTTGTTTTTGTTCAAATTTGAGTTTTGTGCGAAGTTTTTGCTGGCTGGAGAGCCTGCACTCCTAAAGAAGCAGTTCGCCTTTGGGCAAAATCAACACGCGCCCCGTGATCCATCGGTAATCCGACGTGTTCCGCCATCCGTCGGATAACCATGCGAGTGTTAGCCGTCGGCCATAGCGACCCGTCAGCCATTCCTACCGGCCACGTCTTCCGGCGACCGAACAATCCATTGGCAATCCGGCGAGTACCGCCATTCGTTGATGAATTCAGCGCAATTCTCGTTCAAAAACACGTATTCTGGCAAAAAAAAAGAAAACAAATTTTTGATCAGGAATGTATGAAAAAATTCGTTTGTTTGAGAAACTACATATGTGCACGTACTTTGACGAGCAATTATTGAGTGCTGTTTAGAGTTTTCACACGAAAAGTGCCCCTGGGTGTTGAGTTTTGCCAAAAACTATTGATCTGTATCAAAGTAATTGAAAGATTCGGTGCAAATTAGTTCAAAAACAGTTTTTTGTTGTTTTGTCGAAATTGTGTAAAATGGATATACGCAGTTTCTCAAACAAATGATTCAAATATATCATTTGGTAATAATGTAATGCCGAAGAATTAAGCAGCCAGAGAAGTGAGATGTGTACTGTGAGAAATGTGAAGGAAGAAGTGTGTTGTAAGAAGTGGGATGTGAGATGTTTCGCTCATTTCTAGCATTTCACACACCTTACTGCTCATATCTTATTTCCTATTTTTTCTAACTTCTCACAGTGTGAAATAAGAAGTTAGAATGCAGAACTAAGATGTGAGACGGTTCACTTCTCACTTCAAACATGTGTTTTCCACCTGCTCATTTCTCATCACTCACTTTCCATATGACTTATTCGGCTAAATGGCTTTCTCAGTCAAATGTCTTACTTGGCCGATCGTTATATTCGACCAATTAGTTATAAGCCTAATACCGTTACAGCTAGATGAAATTTGGATAGGTGACCTTCTACCCAACGTGTTATTCGCACGGGACGGATACTTGTATTTCACCACCACTGATCGAGGCATAGCCAATATTTAAAATTCCGCCTCGACAGTCATATGAGTGATCACGAAAAGAAAAAAGATATTTGTATTCCACGATAACAGTTTAATAAGCGGCAAGCAGAGGAAAAAAATGCTGCTATACTGCGAATACACAACCAAATCATCAGACCCCACATGGGCGTAGCCAGGATTTCGAGAAGGGGGGGGGGGCAACTTTTTTGGTCTTCTAAATCGTAGTTTTATAAAAACACATGAATATTAACACATGAAACCAAATCCAAACCAAATCGAAACAATAATAATTAAAACAATAATGGATTTAAAAATGCGTGATTTATTGCTCATCAGATATTTTTAAATAAACGGACAAAAATATTAACGAACTTAGTATTCAGAAAGAATATAAAATCGGCTATAACAATTATTATAAAAATCCTGCATTCTTCCATAAGTATTGTCTTATGCATTCTTCCATAAGTTTAAGAAAACTAGAGCCATACATCTGAATTTCTAAACAAATCCTCTCTGAAATAATATCCAGGAATTCCTTCGACAATTGCTCCTGGCATCCTATCCGAAATTCTATTAGGGATTCTTTAGCAATGCCTCCAGCAACTTATTCGGCAGTGTCTTCAGAAATTCCACCATAAATTTTGCCGGGAATTGATCAGAAAATTCCACCATTATTTACTCCAAGAAAATCTTCACGAACTTCTTTATAAGTTCTGCAGAATTCCCTGCAATAATTCAAATAATTTCGTGCTGTTTCCCATAATTTTTAAGAATAAGAATATTCCGTGGAAATTCCGCAGAATTGCCAGTAGACATTCCTGAGAATTTCACGAAAAATCTTCGAATTTCTTGTGTAAATTCCATAAAATTTTCCGTGAATTGTTTCGAATAATTTCTTGTGAAAAATTCAAAGAATTTCTCCAGGAATTCCACCGGAAATTTATACAGAAATTATACCGAAAATGAAATCAACAATGGATTTTTTGGAGAAATTCCTAGATTAATTCGCAATGAAATCCTGAAAGAATTCCGGTGGAAACTTCAAGATTTCCACTGGGAGATCCTCCAGGAGTTTCTCCGAAAATTCCTCCTGGAATTCTTCCAGGAGTTCCACCGACATTTCCAATTTCTCTAAGATTTCCTTCGAGAATTATTCCGGTAGTTCTATCGGCAGTTCCTCTGAAAATTCTTCCGGGAATTTCAGCAGAATTGGAATTTATTTAGGCTTCTTCAGGAATTTATATAGATTTTCCACCAGAAGCTCCTCTGAGAATTTCTCTGCGAGCTCCTCAGGGAATTCTCCGGGAGGTCCTCTGATGATGATGATGGTCCAGCTACAAATCCCAACAAAGGTTTCAGCTAGACGAGATTTGTCTATAAGATGAATTCTCTTGTTTCCGAGAATGCTTCTGGTAGCTTCCCCGGGGTTCCTTTGAAAATTCTCCCGGGAGTTTCTTCAGAAATTCTTCCAGAAAATTCCTTCGAGAGTTCCTCCGCAATTCTAATTCATCCGGGAGTTTCTCCTGAAATTCCTCCGGGAGTTCCACCAGAAGCTATTCCAGGAAACTATTCAGGCTTTTTTTCTGGAAATCATTTAGGCTTTCTTCAGAAATTAAGCTGGAAATTCCTCCAGAAGTTCTTCCGGTAGTTTCTCTGGGAGCTCATCCGGGAGGTCCTCTAGGAATTCTTCTAGTAGTTCCTCCTGAAATTCCTCCGGGAGTTCTTACGGGAGCTCCTCCGGCAGTTCCTTCGGGAATTCCTCCGGGAGATCCACCAGCAGTTTCTACGAGAATCCCTCCGGGAGTTTCACCGGCAGTTTGTCCGGGTGTTTCACTGAAAAGGAACTCTCGGAGGGACTCCCAGAGTAATTTCCGGAGGAACTCCCGGGGGATTTTCTATAGGAATTTCCGGAGAAATTATCAGAGGAATTCTCGGAGAAACTGCTGGTGGAACTTCTGGAGGAATTTATTGAAGAACTACAGGAAGAATTTCCGGAGGAACTCTCGTAAGAATTCTAGGATGAACTCCCAAAGGAACTTCCGTAAGAATTCCAGGAGGAACTCCCGGAAGAATTCTTAAAAGAACCTCCCGGAAGAATTCCCGTAAGAACTCCCAGAGAAATTCTCCGAGGAACTTCTGGAGGAATTTGTAGATAAATACCTAAAGAAATGCTAAATGAATTCCTGGAAGAACACCTGATTGAATTCCCGAAGGAACTACTGGTGGAACTTAAGAGGAACATCCGGTGGAATACCCTAGAGGAAGAGAAAAAATGTTTCTGAAGGAGCTTCCGAAATCCCATTTCCTGTGAAATTCCTGCCAAATATCGTCCAGGAATTCCCTGTAAAGTTCCTGGAGGTATTACTGGAAGTAATCCCGGAGGAATTAAAGGAAGAGTTCCGAGAGGAATGCCCGGAGAAGTTCCTAGAAGAATTTCCGAAGGAATTTCTTATAGATTTACAAGTGAAATTATGGAGCTAAATCGGAGGATTTTCGTCATATATTTTTGAAGAAACTTCTGGTAGAATTTTGGGAAGAAATTCCGTATGTATTCTTGACGGAACTCTCGAATGCATGCCTGAAGGAAATGCCGGATTCTTCCTGAAGAGAGAATAGCCGAAGAAATATCTAGAAGTAAATCTTGAAGAGAAGAAAAGAAATCTTCAAGGAATTTTCTCGTGAATTTCCAAAAAAAAAATTTGAGTTGGGGGTTTCTAGATAAGGAGGAATTACAATTACATGAGAAGGATTTTCGAACGATTTTCAGGGAAATTTATGGATACCTTTCCGGAGGAATTCAGAAGTTCCCAGGGGAGCTTCTAGAAGGATTTCAAGGAGAATTTTTGAATCCGAAATGTTTCGAGTTGTTTTGAACTTTCATATATTATGGATTCTGGATGCCCTATAAGTTTTGGGAATCTTTTGAATTTCAACCACCTATTTCTGTATATGATTGGATCGCAAAGTGCACATGTTTGAGAGAATTCATTTCAGTACCCGTTCAATCTTTCCACAATTTCGGGGGGGCGACGGCCACCCCTGCACCCCTGCTACGCCCTTGAGACCCCAGGTTATCCGGCCAAGTAGCTTTCGGCCGAATGACTTTTTGTTAAACGATCATTTCTCCGTACGTATTTCGTAAAAACGTTGAAGATTTATATGGCTTGAAGCTATCGAGATATATGTGCCAATTGGTGCCCGGAGACAGCTCCGGGTGCCCAAAACTGACCAACAAGGTTCACAAAAAAATCAGAGGCAAACATATGCTTGATCTGATTTTCAAAAGTCGAAATGTGCTTACAACTAATAGCATTGGTGATGTTGGGTATAAGACTTATAAAACGAACTTTAAAACTATTTCTTTTATTTTCCTAATTTTCCCGGAAATGGTCAGAGGTAGTCTCAATATCCAAATAAAAAATCTTTTTTTCGTGCAGAATCATGAAGTTTGATATGTCGTATGCTATATATTTTTTCTTCAAAAATCGGATTCAAGACTTCCACATGGTCTCCTGAATTCGTTCCGGGTGTCCCGGGATGTTTTCTATGATTCCAAAGGGGTCGAAATTGATTTTTGAACTCTGATATTAGTTTAATTGCATCTTTCACTAAAATTCCGAAGATTGATATGGCTAATGATACATTTGAAAGTGTTCGGGACCGGTTCCAGGTATAGATAGTGGAATATATAGATGATAAATCCTCTGTCTCCAAACGAACTGTCAAACGTGTCTCCAAACGAGCATGACGTCACGATTCCAATGGAAACGTTCCAGAATACGGGATGTGAAAAGACAATGCAATGTTTGTACGAAGCAAAAAAGTCAAAAGTGTCCTAAATGGCCACCCGACAGACCCCACTGGATTTTCGTTTAAATCCGGAACCATTGAACCGACATATCTAATCGATCGGCCCTCTAAAACTATAATAAATTCCGGTTTGTGTCTAAAAAATTTCAAACAAATCGGTCAAAAAATTAATGAGCAATGAGCAAAAACATCATCCAAACTTGGGTGCACTACCAGACAAGTGTCATACGCATTAAAAACGATTAGTGCCCGTTGTCACTATCAAGCGTAATAGTGATAGAACCCTAGAGAAATAAAGTATTGTCAAGCAATAAGTTAGATATGCGCATGCCATTGGTCTAACTGAGACCGCTGAATTATTATTGTCGTCCATGGTGGTCACCATTAAATAGAATAGCGTACCGGAAATAATTGCGAAAGTTTTGCAATTATGGAATGTATTTTTATGAGACCATCATCGCTTTAGTGGTGCGTGCATTTTATGGTAGTAGAAAGTTAACTTTGTAAGTGTTGGTTATGTTATGCCGAGAGTGTTACCGAGAAATCCGTGTTTAGTGTAGTGTATTTCGTGGAATAAATGTTGTAAATGCAGGTAATACTCGTGTCTCAGTGTAGGTTTTTCCCAGTCAGCCCCCTGTAGTAGGCTAGGTCCTAAATTGAGCTTCACCATCACCATACGCAGCCAACCACCCACTGAACTACAGTGTCCCACCACCAGGAGACCGATTAAAGACCCTTTGGACGGCCATTAAGGGGTGGCGTAATATGGCCAATGGGTCACATGGAAGGTCACTGACCGAGGGACGAGGTCATGAACCCCAACCCATTATATAAACATCTCCCTGTCCAAATTTCTCTACTGAACAAAAAGTATTCGATCGAAAAAGGTGAAAATCCAGAGCCAGTAAAGTTATTTGAGGTGGAAGATAAAGTGGACAGTGGAAGTAGAAAAGGTGTTGTGGACATCAGAACCCCGCCGTTTTTGAAATAAGAATCCCGAAGCAAGCCGTTTCGAATTCAGAGGCCATACGTAAGCCGTCGTGCACCATCCTCGACTCAAACCAGCATCGTACCCGCCGAAGGCCAATCCGTCACCATATTGGCAGGTCGAGTGTGCGCGTGCTCGTCCCGAAAGCTACGACGGACTCCCAAGTCACTCCGGAAGACATTGTGTCGCCATCGCTTGGCACCGGCTTTTTGGAATTAGCCGCCATTGAAGCCTTGGAAGCAGATTGGAGCAGAGGAAGCAGTGGTGGAGAAAAGGAAGAAGTGGTGGTGCTGTGGAAGGAAGAAGGGGCCCCGAAGTAAAGGTTAGAGTAGCAAATAAGGAAGTGTTACGAAGGGATAAGAAGAAAGAGAAGCCGAATAAAGTGTCCTGTTGTAGAAATACTGTGGTTTTCCTACTTACCCATTAATTACAACTTTCACAGTAAACTTCAAGCCGCACAAAAAATTTCAACAGAACTTGGCAGAGGCGTATATTTCTAGAATAGTAGTTTATCAATTTTCGATATGACGAGGTTTCCCGCCATTTTTAAATTTTTATATAATGTGGTCGAAAGTCAATTAATTTTGTTATGAGAATTCTCGAAAATGAGTGCGGCTTCAAATTAAACCGCTGGCATTTCTATCTGTTTTATTAAAGCTTAAATTACATTTTGATAAGAAAATTATTTTGAGCTTTTTAGTGGAATGTTTTCACCTGTCATAAGACGAGTTTGAACAATCCCATTGAATTCCACCACTTAATTGTATCCTGACAGATACGTATTTCGACCTCAACAGTAAGGCCGTCTTCAGTGTCTTGTACTTGAAAGTCGAGTCAAGTACAAGACACTGAAGACGGCCTTACTGTTGAGGTCGAAATACGTATCTGTCAGGATACAATTAAGTGGTGGAATTCAATGGGATTGTTCAAACTCGTCTTATGACAGGTTAAATGACATGTTTCAAGCATATGAATATTTGTTTTGATTTCGTAATGCATAAGTATCCAGATCAGAGCATAAAATATTCACTTTCATGAAGCACATTCACTCCGACTTTTGACTTTCGTGTTTTGATTTTTCAAAACATAGAATGACTTACTCAGTTTACTTCTTCATAAATTCATTCAATTGATTACCATTGAGTATGGTAACTGCGCGCGAAAAAAACTAAATTAGCCTTGATTATATTGACATTTGACGCTAAAAATGCCCCTCAATTGAACGTCGGGTATAGATCTATGCGTGTATTTATTAAAATCATCAAAAATGTGTTCAGTTTTACGATTATTGAATAATTTGTGATATTCAAATAAATACTCACTGACCCATATTCATTCTGAAAATTGGCAGTGCAGAGCCGAATATGAATATGTTTAGAAGTGAAGTGACAAAGAAGGCCGATGGGCTTCATAAAAAATAATCGAATATTTACAGCTCTGATCCAGATAACAATATTAGTTGTATATAGGTCAATGATTCTTGTACTTTTTTGAACTACAAAGGTCATAATACTCGTTGATGTAACTAAAATTATTTACGGTAGGAAGGAAACTTTTCGGATTCCACGTTGACTCAAAATTAAAGCCATCCAGATAGTAGATCAGTATTTTACTTAAGTTTTCTTTATTCAAATATTAGAAATATCAAAATCTCAAAAATTATATCTGGCATTATTGCAATATCCTTTGAGTGACTATCGCTTGAAGTTCAAAAACTTGATCAAATAAATCCAACTTGCTGTAGTGTTTCGAAGATATTGATTATTGAAGACAATTCATTCTTTACATATACGCGCATTTATAATCAGAGGGCTAGATATATGCAACACTTATGCAAAGTAGCAAATATTCAAGGGGGGCTAGCTAGATCCTAGTTGAATTGATATTCGCCATGAGTGAGAACATTGGCTTCTCATGTGGCAGGATTGGTTTTGGATAATAAACATTTGCATAATCATATAAACACACGAGCATATGGAGACGCATGGTACTTTTCTGCATTGGTTCATCAACTTCTTATGATTTGTTGAGAAAATTCCAACACATCTGATCGTACAATAATGCTAGCATTTGCATGGCAACATGAATAAAGATAAACCTGATCCCAATTACATACTGGGAAGTACATCTTCTTCCTCTTCTTCAATGACTCATTCAACTGGAACTTAGCCCACTTTTCATCTTAGTATTCTATTAGCATTTCCTCAGTTATTAATTGAAAACTTTTCTATGCCCGCCATTGCATGATTATGTATTATGTGTGGCAAGTTCAATGGATACACACTATGCCCAGTCGAGGAAGTTTCCAACCCAAAAACATCCTAGACCGGGACGAGAATCGAACTCATCATCTCCGGATTGCCAATCCTACGCCTATGATCGCAAGGCTACTGAAGACCCCGTTGGGAAGTACATGTTTTTGGTAAATATAAGTAATTCCGTGATCAGAAAATCATAAGACTCATGTGGAAATTTGAAGAAATTGTCTTTAAAAATGTGAAGTAGTCACTTAATTTATTTAATTAACATCTAAACAGGTAACACTGGATCAACAATTTGATACCACAATACACGTTTCGAGGGCAAATCAATTTGTTCTTGGTCTGCCCATCTCGTTCGTTACGCTCCACGCCTTCTTGTACCTGCCGGATCAGAGGGGCCAAAACTCTTCCTGAGCACCAGTCTCTCACGTTACAAGTCCTCCTCGAACATGGTCCAAGTCTCCTGTCCATAGAGGACCACCGGTCTTACAAGCGTTCTGTACATATTTACATACATACATTTGGTGGTGAATCTGCAGTTTCTCCTGGAGCCCGTAGTAGGCTCGACATCCACAGATTATGCGCCTTCGTATTTCATGATTACATTATTATTATCAATTGCTGTGAAAGTGTATTTAGGAAACTATAAATGAAAGTCATAAACAGTAAGATAGAAAATGTTTATTGTTTACATGAAACGAAGAAGACCGTTTTCTGCTGCCTCAGCTGAAAGTGAATCTATCAATTCTTCGCAGATAGATCAAATGGTTTGTGTTCTGCCATCGTTGCAATAAATATTCTTTCCCGGACCCATGTCAGGTTTGAATTGAGTCATCGCAGATCATTGTGATGCACGAGCAAGAAGGCGACGAAATCTGAGCAGTCAGTCGTCGGACGGTTTGTGGAGCGGCCAACTGGCGGTGTAATTCTTTCTGACCGCATCCAACGACACCTTTGTGCGCGCCTTCCGACCGAGTTTTGTCGTTATCTCCGACGGATCTGCCGCCAAATGTCGAGCAGACCAGAACACATCATCATCGCGCGCTGGCTGTGGCTTGGCAAACAAACAGGACAAACGCGCGCGCCGGTTTGTTGCATTAGCGGTATGGAGACCGGCATATACAACCCGAAAGAGGTTGTCGCTTGTCTTGTATGGAGATGTGAGTTATGGTGGTGCCGCGCGGAATGTGTGAATTTAGCACCTCCGGTCGCAAGTGCGGCCGATTGGGCTGAAGATATTGAAGCGCTAGCCGTGGCTTCACGATTGGAACGTATAGATTAACACTTGGATATGTACCATGTTTGCGGTAACAAATGTCATTTGAGATGAATGTCTCCAGATACGGTAGCGGTCGTTTAAATTTTCATAAAAGTTGAAGCTTGCCAGCTACTTCTTGGAAGAGCTCTGATGACGGTATACATTAGTAGAGAGCTAGATTCACAATTCGGATAGAACATGTTTCCACGAGGTGATTTAATGCGTCTCAGACTAAGATTTTTCACTACAGAAAATAATTAAATGTCTAAGAATTTGTAAAAAAAAATAAACAAAAAGTAAAACGCAACAAGAAAGGATAAAAGAACTTATAAAGAAAGAAGAAATATAAACACATAGATTTTTTGAAAAAATAGTGAAAAGAGGGAAAATAAACAAACATGACAAAGAACGAAAAATGAATAATAGAAAAATAGAGCAAAGTAAATGGAAAAGTAATAACCATACAGAAAAAAATATGATGAACAATGATAAAAATCAAAACAGGAAAAATCTATTAAAAAGAATGAGAATAAGAATCTATAATAAGAATAAGGGACAGATAGAATCGTTTAAAAAATTACAACCGAATCTTAGCATTTTTATACAATGTTGAGGTTATTCTTGTGTATTGTGTTCTAGTGGCTATTGGAAATTACTTTGGAATCTTTACATTTATTACTGCATTAGTTTAATTTTTGTCACCACTGGCTCTCGCACCATCTACTTCCACGCACAGTATTTACAAAAATGGAAACCAACAATACAATGATAAGGGAAATCTAGTACTGCACTTTTCACTCTCTCCCATTCATAGTCTTCGCAATCAAGCACACCATCACCACACCCGGTAAGTACGAACGTACTCAAATTGCAAACATAACATCAAAACACTCACACCACAACTGACTCTGACTGACTCGATGGCTGTTGATGGTAGTAGCCGAACCGCAACATAACTTCCCATTCACACACGTGCAGCATGACCCATCAATCGCCCGCCGCCCGACCACCGTAGCATAAATGTTTTCGTGCAATGCTACCCGCGTTCGTTCACCACCCATTTGCCGCTGCCCAACCAAACGCACACCCACCAGTATCAACCAGTACAGGCGCTCTCCGGCGAGTGCGTTCGACTAGTGTTGGGTTGGGACTCGAATCGAAAAACAAGGCTCGTGAATTTATGATGAATGGGGGTCTTCAGTTTAATTTGGACGCAAGTCAAGTAAGAGACTCTGACGGAAAGTGACCGTACTGTTTTGGTCCAAATATGTATTTGCTAAGTTGCAGAATCAGTGTATCTACCTTGAACTGAAGTGTTTGTATATTGCTCGTCATCTCATCGTATATTCCCAAATGACCTAAAAGTAGGCAATAACAATTTGATGCAGTGAAGAATCTCCCTTGCACAGACATCATATCAAGACAAAATTATCAAAACGACTTATCTGCTTTTGTAAACAAAGATTCAAACGACGATTTGACGAATCTGATAGCTCTCCCACGCAAACCAACACCATCAATAGGTGGGTGAAGGATTCCGCTACCTGTTGATGGTGTTGGTTTGCGTGGGAGAGCTATCAGATTCGTCAAATCGTCGTTTGAATCTTTGTTTACAAAAGCAGATAAGTCGTTTTGAAAATTATGTCTTGATATCATCAGTCTTAAATTAGATAATCATTGGTTTAAATCAGATCTATATTCTGAATAGATTTTTTCTTGTAGGCTTTTCAGTGGTGTGTTTCCAACCATTATATTCAATTCCAACACTTAATTGTAACTATTATTTCGACTGTAACTATAAAAGCTGACTGTAAAAAACAAGTAATTTAGGGGAACTGGGGTGAAACGCCCACGTTAGGAAAATTTCCAATTTTATCGATGAAAACCACAGCAAGTATTCACCAGCGCAAACTGAAGAACAGCATATTTGCTACTGACTGTCGATAGCAGTTATCATACTGAGCATTTTATTATATAGAAATTTTATGTAGATAGAGTTTTTCGAGCATAATTAGAGTAAGAGCATAAAATGTATGTTTCCAGTAGTAGTATTTTTCATTGCTTTATCGTACAGATTATTGAAAATCATCTTCTTCTTCTTCTTATTGGCATTACATCCCCACACTGGGGATAGAGCCGCCTCACAGCTTAGTGTTCATTAAGCACTTCCACAGTTATTAACTGCGAGGTTTCTAAGCCAGGTTACCATTTTTGCATTCGAATATCATGAGGCTAGCACGATGATACTTTTATGCCTTGGAATAGTGGATTTGAAATTTATTTATCAATCAACCCAATAATTTAAGGTAAACGAAATTCTAACCCCATATCTTACTATTGGAAGTCAGACTGTATTCGATCGTCATCGTCGTCGTTGTAAAGTAGCTGCAGCAGAGCCTGTGTAGCGCGACGACGACGACGGTTCGCTCTGGACCGTCAGTACCATTTCAACTACCCACTTGTTCGGATGGGACGACGACGGAATCTGTCGAATGAGGCGAATACCGGAGATATAATACAGAGTCAAAGAGCGCGCGTGTGTATATAGAAGACTGACTGATGATGGTGTATTCCATGGGGATCGTGAAGCAGGAATCGTAGAAAATAGGAAGATATTTTTCGGTCGTTTGTTTGTCCCTTTTGTGAACGGTTAGTCTACGTGTGGGACACCCGGAGCGTGTAGTTTCGAGGATGATGGATTGCTGAAGGGATTGTATTCCAGGACAGCAGCAGTACAGCAAGCCAGAGTTAGTGCGCAGTGATTTCGAGGACTGTGTTTTCGGTGGAATCCATGTTGATGGTGTTTTCGTGTGTGATAAGTTTGAAGTTCGTGTGGGGTGTCTTGGGACAGCGAGAAACTGGGACGGCATATAGGATGCTGGATTGTCGGACATAGATCAAAGCAGTTGCGAGTTATGACAATAGTCGAAGATGTTGGGCACGGTGGAGTATTTGCGTGGAAATTGACAGCTACGTGAACTCGCGCGGAGCACAGCATACATCCAGAGCATATTTTCGTGCAACGGGGTCTTGGTGAGAGCGTGTGTGTTTACAGAAAACTTCTCAAGTTCGTGTGTAACGTGGAAAGACGGGAAAGACCGAAGAAGACGTCGTTGTTGTGTTGTCGATATAGCGTAGAGAGCGCTAGCAGAGGCCATCGCAAAGCATCGCGGCAAATGAGGACGACACGGCCGAAAGCCGAAATAAAGGAAGGCTGGTATGGTGGCGGAGGCAACACAAACAAAAAGTTGTAAAAATTTCTCTGAATTAACAATATACAGGGGCGAAGAAGGTGGGTCCGCTGTGGTGTGTGCGCGGCTATCAAGCGGGGAAGGGAAGAATAATATTTGTCGGTGTGGCTTTTTCTGTCGGTGCCTGTGTGGTGGATAAGGGGGCAAAATATTTCACTTTTTTCCGTCTTCTCCCGAACGCGAGATCGCTGTTTTTTTCTGTGGATCGTGCGTCGAGCGAACGCCTGGCCTGCCTGGCTGCGTGTTTTTTCGGCAACGGACAGCGCAAAGACGAAAAGAATTCTTCGTAGACAGCCATCCACCCGCGCGCGCGTTTCATTTCTCGTGCGTCTTGGACCCCGTGGTCTTGATTTGAACCACCGACACGGTGTTAGACGGATTCTGAACTTTTGAAGAGATTTATTGTGGGTCATTAGTCTAGTCGAGTGCATTTTAAAAACAATTTTCAAATTATTTTGCCTATGAATTCGTTTTATTTCTAATCCGTTATGCTTCCTTTATTGTCGAATGAGCATGGGTAGAATTCGGTTAACTTTCAGGAAACCCAAGGAAAATAGGAACTGTTTGCTCAACATTATCAAGTCTGGAACACCGAAGCATAATCCTTTGTCATGAGTAGACCTTCTTAATGAATAAAAAATAAATTGGAACTCATGCCGAAGAACCCCGTCAAAACCATTGTCAAAACAATTACTACTAAAAATATTATTTGGTTTATACTTCCAAAATTAGATTGAATTTTCTGAATTTTATTTTAAGTTTGAATACTACTAAAAGCAGGATCTTTTATGCCTTGCCCAGAATAGTTTTTTTTTTCAGATAATGCAATTATTTGAAACTCGTTTTTACTCGAACAATGACCTACAATAAGCCTCCAGTTATATTCCTTAATTTATTTTCACTTATAAAACGGTGTAATATACTTCTAGCTCGATCCAGTTGAACACAATACATCCCGCTCCGTCGATAGAGTGGACGAGTGCGGAGCGTTTGTAGTAAATATTTCGGAGAATTGAAAAAAAGGAAAAGATACGCGTAGAAGAGGGTTTTCCTTGCTCTCCATTGCTTTCATATTGCCACGATGGTTTCATGCTGCCGATGCGGTTGCTGTTGTTATTGAATATCGTCAAGGCCCATGCGAAGTAGGTAAAAGGCGAAACAACACCCGCAGAATCAGTGGAAAACGGCGAGAAAATAGAGGAAAGGAAAAGCAATTGGTCGATGATGTGCTGAGGTGAAGTTTCAACCAAGAAGTGCAAGAAAAAAAATCGTGTGTTTTGATCAAAAAATGTCGGTGAAAAGCCGTGGAAATATGGCAGTAGTGTGAAAATTGAATAGCGTGGATACATTCTGCCTTGAAAGAGAAGATTTAAAAACTTCCAAAGTTAAAGAAGAAACGCAACGCAATGAATCCGCGCTCGAGTGCGGTGATGTTCATGAAGACAATGTCGGCGGTGATCGTTGCCCGTTAGAAGAGAAGGTGAAAGACTCGCGTACCTATACGTCGATATAGTTCGGTTGGTATCGCGCACACGCAGGTTGATAATAGCCGATTTTCAGAACGTGGCACAAAAGGAGCCGTCGCTCGCGGTTCGGTCGGTCTCGGTGTGGAAAACGTGCGACGATACGATAGCCTCGCGGAGGAAGCAAAGGTGGCTGGCGAACCAATCATGGCCGGGAACATCGTCAAATGGTGGAAGCATAAGATTCTCGGGGGATACAAACAGTTTACAGGTGGGTTCATCGTTTAAAATACTTGATTATTAATCGAAGAATTCTCATTTCATTATTTCATTAATTGAACTATTTTATTTGAATGAAGTACGAAAAAATGAGAGCACAATCAAAGCTACATAGGTCGCATTACTTTTGATGGTGAATCCAGATCTATGCTACTATTTACACAAGCCTACTAACTCAGCTTCCTTTACTTGGTAATTATGGAGATGCAAAGGTATTCCCGGTCTCTAGTACCAACAATAATTAAGACCGGCGCCGTTATTGAACATCTCCAGGGCTGGAGATTCTGAAACGTACAAAAGTGGTAACTTTTATTCGCTTAGATTATTGTGCAGTTTATACTAGTTTTGATCAATCACGGGGTAGTAACACCTCTGCATTTCCTCGATTTTTTTTTGGGATACGATATTGTTTTTGCTATAAGGGATTCTTTTTCTGGATACACTTTGGTAGGTAAGTGGAACGATCTATGATGTCATTCAGCCGAAAGCGATTTGGTTGAATGCTTGTTGTCCGATTAACACGTTGAGTCGAAAGTCATCTAGCCAAATTCCATTTGGCCGAATTTAACATTTAGTCGAAACGGTTACTAAGCCGAAAACTAGTTGGCCGAATAAGACGTTTGGTCGAAGATTGCATTTAGTCCACCCTTTCCCACCCATTGCATATCTCCAACGTTTCTTAACCGATTTGTATTTTTTTTTCGCAGAAGAACTGGATAAGTTCCTAGATTATAACTAGTGACCGAAATTTAGGATATGTCACTTAGTCCGAAGTTATTCCGGGTTGTAAACGGGGGTAGGTCTTTTATTGGGAATATTGTCGACTGCATCTATAGTCTATGCTGCTAAAATTCCCTAATACTGTGATTGGGGAGCTCTGGGATGTATACTGGACGTGGACATGTTCTACCCGTAATAGAATTTCTTCTAACCAGTCTGGGAAATATCCACCTCTCCGGAATCGCCTATAACGGCATGTTCTTTGATGGCCAAATAAAAATAAAAATACAAACATGGCAATCAAATAAATATGGCTTGTGACACATCATATGTCATTATTTTGCGATCATGAGTTAGAAAATAACATCCGGGATTTGAAATGACCTAACCTGGCAACATTGGCATGGTCCTAGGGCATCCAGAACCAGGACCCGATGGATAACTTTTATAAAAATCCCAAATATTGTTTGCAACACTCCATTTCTTATTATTTTGCAATAAGGAGTTCAAAAATTACTTCCGAGAATTTATATGACCCAATCTGACCACATTGGCATGGTTTTACGGCATACTGAATCTGGCCAATCCAAATATGGCTTGCGACACATGATTTCGATCAGGAGTTCAAAAGTTAACTTCTGAGGATTGATATGAATTAAGCTGGCCACGTTGGCATGGTCATACAAAAGCCAGCCCTGATGTACAAGTTTGGCAAAAATCCCAAATATGCCAACTAAACATCAAATTAAGTTCATATAATCAAATAAAAACAATGAAAATAGACTGGGCATTTGTTTAGCCGCATCATTGGAATTTAGGAATAAAATATTCAGTGGCGTCGCGTAACCTCACTTTTAACCTGTGCACTGATACAAAAAATGAAAATTTTGATATTTCTACAGCCCAAACGGAAAATAAAATTATCAGAGTCGTTTAAACTAATCAAAATCTAGTTATTCCATACATTTTCGTACGAAAATTCCTTAAATTTGAGTCCAGTGCACAGGTAGATTGAGGTTAGGGAAACGCCACTGAAAATATTATTATGAAACAAATTTCAAAGTTATTTCATAACTACTACTTCGTATGGTCTCCTCAATTTCGGATAACTTCCAGTCTTTTGGTTGGACACACTGTCATATTGCCGTCCATTTGCGTACGATTGCCCAGCTAATGTGCTTAAGGGATTCTCAATAGGACTGCAGTCAGGACTGCACGCCGGTCATTCAAGTAGTGGAATGTTTTTTCGCCAAACCATGCCTTAGACTGCTTGGAAACATAGATCGACGCGTTGTCCAGTTGGAAAATTATGACTTCTGATGCCTCCATGTGACTGACCAAAACATCCTCCAGCAGATCCAAATATATTCCGGAGTTCATTCTTTTAGATATAAAACATATTGAAAGCTTGGCATGGTATGCAAAGTGGGGAGCCTACCATCAAACTACCCCCCAAAGTATCGTTTAGATCTGACGACCCCCTTTTGGTTTAGATCATGCCAATAGCAGCTATAACAGTTTAGATCGTCCAGATTAATTTTTGTACAAAATAGCTACGACTGGAAGATTTGATGTCACATCGTATGACTTTCACAGTCTTATTGAGTCAAAACGATTAGTTTTGTTTTGCCCGACGTTTTGGCCTGTTTATTTGGCCTTCTTCAAGAGTGAAAATGTCTATCACCCTTGAAAAGGGCCGAATATATAGGCCTAAACGTCGGGCAAAACAAAACTAATCGTTTTGACTTAATTAGACTGAGAAAGCCATACAATATAACAGTAATTTTTGTCCTTCTGAAAAAACAAACTACGTTTAGTCACTCGGCTTACCACTCCAATTGTATTTTCTCATGAATTTGAGACGGTTCTATTTATGGGGCTTCAATAATTTCAGCTTGCTCTTCAGCTTCGTTTTTTTATGTTCGCCAATTCGTCCAAAATGCGAGTGATACGCCTGGGCGTGACTGGAACATCCAACTTTTTCTTAATTTGTGACCAAGACAATCAGTTTTTGGTTGCTTCATGTCTTATCTGTCTTTTATACTCTTCGTCCTTGAACAGAGGTATGATTCGCCGTTCCTTTACCATCACACGGGTTCCTTTTGCCATTTCTGTAATATATTCACAGATCTTTGAGGTTATGGCTTTCAGTCTTCTTATGCTCAAAAACGGGTTTTACGTTTTTGAATAGAAGTGGCGCCAAAAAAGTACTACACGATAGTTCCTGGTGCCCGGATAAATTCAAATTTCGCAGCCCCTACCGAAAAATAGAGGGGGCGATTATACATAAAGTTGTGACAAAACGTTCTATGCTAAGACAATGTAACAATAAAACGGGACTTAGTTAACTCCTTGATAAAGGTACAATATATGTAACCGAAACGTCGGATAAAAACGTAAAACCCGTTTTTGAGCATAAGAAGACTGAAAGCCATAACCTCAAATATCACCATCATAGTCGATCTCTCCTAGAAATATTCACAGATCGTTTATCAAATAAACAATCAACAATGCGCATCTTTAAAATACCTTCCAAATGCTGATCATGATAATAAAAAAATTGCAGAATTCACTTTCAGCCAATATTTCTTCTTATTTCTCACTTTAACTTGTTCACTTTTCACTTCTCATTCCTTTTTGCCTTTCGCGTATACTAAGTATACGTAAAGGCTATAAGATCACTCCAAAACCGAACTTTTGATAGGAGGCTCGGAGACCCATAGTTTTATATACCAATCGACTCAGCTCGACGAATTGATGTGATGTCTGTATGTATGTATGTGTGTGTGTACAAAAAAATGTGAGACACACTTTTTTGTACTTAGCTCTATCCGAGTTGCATTCGATGCGAAACCCTTCCTAATTTTTCGCTATTTGGACACATCTAGATCGTACATTATGCGCATGGCCTATAAGAGCTTGTATGGGCACCATGAGTTGCTATTGGTTTCGTACAAAGCGTAATTGACCTGGCTAAGGCTGTGCAATCCAGAATGGTTTGGAGAACCTAGAACTTCTGTAGAAATATTGTCTGAATTCAAAATTGTCATCTCTTAAATAGTGTTGGGTGCATTTCTGAGAAAAAAAACAGGAATAAAATCGTTCATGCGAGATATTCGTGAACAGTTTTCGTCCATATAGGAGTGGGCAGCTGATTAATCTTCCTCCGACGATTACAGGATGCAGGTGTGACCGATCAACAATCTAAGGTCAGTTTTGTAGAATGTATGAACTGACGATTATTTTGGGTACATAGACATGTGAATTTGTTTGAGAAATGTCTGAAATATTGCTAAGTCAAATCCGCGTCAATATGACCCGAATACCGTAAGGGGCTGTCCATATACCACGTGGACAGGTTTTTATTAGTTTTCGATACCCCCCTCCCGCAGCGTGGACATTTGCCCATTTAAATTTTCAAACATTAATATGGATCGTGGACATTCGCCATACCCCCTCCCCCACTGTCCACGTGATATATGGACAGCCCCTAAGTGTGAATCCACCCACATGCTTCCATTGGACCAATTTATTTAACAAGAAGCACAGCAGAGCTCTTCGAAAATCAGGAGTGATTCAAACATCTCCGAATGACATCTTAGTAACGCTGGTAGTCAAGGCGTTGCGATTGTTCTGCATAGAAAATAAATTATACGATACGATGCTTTTCTTCAAAATAAAAACGAGTTTGCTCAATGATTTAGTATTGAGAGTGATTTTACCAACACAGTAGATGATTATAAAAAAAGTCTAATACAGTATGAATGAATTTTAACAAATTTATCCTAAAATGCAATTATATAGTAGCATCCCATGTGGCAGACCATATTCTGCTAAAACTCAACAGGCTAAGGAAAAGCTGAGCTGACGAGCTTCTCACTGAAAGTTTGGAACACACGACGATCATTATTTTAATTACGAAAGCTCCTGTGAGCTCTCGAAAATATTTCCTCGCTTTCTCATTACAACAGCTGACGTGGGCATAATCAGGGTATAATGTTGCCCATGCTGGAAGCGTTGTTATTGCTCACGTGAAGGCCAAGTTGTTGCCTTGTACGGGGTTGCCATTCCGCGTTCCATCCCCATCCATCGATCGGATCCGTTCAGCTCAGATGAAACGGTTGTCGCGGCTGTTGGCTTTCCGGATCTGCTGACACTGGAAAGGTCGATACGCTCCATGCAATAATGATGGAGCCCGGGCCCGCAATCGCTGAGGGATTCGCTACCAGGCGACTTCTATGGGCACCCGTTTGGTTGCATATGGCTCCGGCCGACGATCGAAGGTCTCGTGGGGCAATGAGAGCGACAGGCGTAACTAATCCGGGCCGAATTGAACCGAGTGTGTCGAATTTTTGACGGTGGCTGCGGTGCGCGTCGAATCACCTTGACGAGGTGCCTTTTTTTCTCATTAAATACTCGTTTCTGTGCGGAGCAACGCTCGATCTCTCTGTCTGCGGTGATGCTGCTGCGGAGCAGCCACCACCGTGGAGAAATGTGGAATTGGAACGAGATTTTCAAGCCTCAGGGTCTCAAGGTTCCCCGCGGGAATAGCAATTTAGTCGAAATCGGCATTGAATGCGCTTGGGGAGATGGATTCTAGCCGAGCTCCGGTCCAGTAGCGAAGAGTTTCCGTTAAACTGATAGACACTTCAAATCTTACGTTTAATTAATCTGATTCCATCGGGGATGGTTCGATTCACGGTCTAAAGTAAACTGATCGTGGTACACTCTGAAATGAAGAAACACAAATAATTTAATTAAACCAGCATAAATATATAATTCTATCGATTTTCAGTACCGCAATTTAGGTGGAATGTAGATTAAAGCCAGTCAATTATGAAAAATATCAAAACTATCATTTCATATAAGTTCAGTCAGGCTTGTTGATAAGTGGAATAGTTTTTAGATTTCTCTGAACGTTGGAATGTTTTCCTATAAACAGCTTGGCAGGCAATTTAACTCGATTTCACCTTGACCTATGTGTGCTGCCGCAATGGATCACAGTGGACTGGATTAAAACAAAACGACCAAAATGTTCACCCTCCCTTGTCCACCAATTTTTGAAAGTAGCTGATGGTAGACTGTAATCATAATCTGCTCATCCCTTTGTCTGTCGTACCCCATCACGAACGTCCACCTTTTGTTGTCCATTTAAATGTCTGTCCCATTACAGATGTGAAACATCGCCAAAAATATCAACTATGTGATCATCAGCCTAGTAATCACTTAAGCTTCACAAATTTTCTTCCTTTCCTACCGTATTATTGTATTCCTTAACCTCGACCAAATCGCGAGTTATTCGGTTACCCGAAACGAACACTATGTATAAGCATCTAGAATTGTATTATTAAACTTGATAACGGCTCCGTTACACTTCGCGGCAATGAGCCTCCCAAATAAAAGAAAGATTAAAAGAAAAGTTCACCAATCCTGTAGATCTGTGTCTGCAACATTACGTTTAGGAAATTAGCTAATATTCGAACGCAATAAACTCGCAAAAGTCTAAAAAGTTTAGAATATTTTTTTAATACAGGATTTCCCATATACATATAACCGTCAAAACCAACTATTTTACTATGACGAAGATTTTGTACAAAATATGTAAATATTATTCGATAGTTTTTTTGAAACGAATTTTATTACGAATTCATACAAATAATCACGGTTTAAGTCAGTTATTCGGTGTTGTTATCAACAATGGTAAATTTTCAAACAATTATGGCCTCATGTTTTTCGACCATTGTAGAATGCGAACAAGACAAAAGTCTCTTATTTTCAGCCGGCGCAACATATCCCACAAGAGACCGTCCATAAATTACGTCGCTCTCATAGCGGGGAAGGGTTACTTGGAAAAATGTGACGATCCTTACAAAATTCCTAGATGTTCCATTTGAAAATCATAACGATAGAGTGAGTTGAGAGTGGCCTGACTTTGGCGTGACAATTAATGGATCTTCCCCAAGGCATGCACGTTCGGGTAACTGAAACTGGTGTGAAGATTGTTCCCCGACATCACAGAAGAAACGCCGAGATAAAAAGAAAAAAAAATCTCCACCAACGGAATGAATGCAGCCAAATGATTATGGAGCCCGCGCGCCAGCCAGCCCGACAATAACACAGCCCACATCAACGCATCCGCGCTCGGACCCAAAGAAGAGAGAATTAATGATTCCTCGAAACCATTTATACAATCGCGCGCCGCACGGCGGCCACCACGCACGGGTCCCATCTCATCTGGCTGGCAAGGGAAGGCTTTTGCTTTATCTCTTGGGCCGTGATTCGGGACCCCTTTTAGGTGCTCGTACCCAGAGTGCGGGCCTAACACATGTGATGGCGGTGCACGGTGGTTTGGTTGGGAATCGAAGGTTGGTCAAAACTGTGACAAAATTGCCTTGAAAGTAAATCAAATGAGTCATAATTAACTCGATTTAACCCCTTGTTATCAACATTTGCTTTCTTTTTGAAATAACATGACCTCTGCTAAACTTCCCGCCGCTGCCTGTAGGGTGTTCAAAATGTGTTTTTTGATAATCAAACACTTGACCAAAATTTTAAAATTGCACTTCTGAATGTTGCTAAACTCTCATATGTCAAAGAAAAATAGATCCAAATATACGGACTGACGTTTAATAGTAATTTTGTATGGAACCATCTGAACTGGAGACATAAAATTACCACCCATGGCCACCCGTCGGCCCAGTGTGCACTCGGCACTTGCGGCTCCGTGCTCACGGTTCCGCGGCGGAGCCCTTTTGCGGCAGATTGTCTTTGAAAGCCGTGTGCGCAGCATCGTAGTCGTCGTCGTGGTCGGGAGAAAGATCGAACAAGACGGATGTCTGATGATTTGACAGTTATGGAGGGATGTTGCCTGCCCCCGAAGATCGTCGCGTCTCACCACCACCACTATCCCCGGTTAGCCGCGCGCCGTGTCGCCACCTTGCGCACATCACAGAACTAAAACCCCGCTCGCGGATGGACGGGGAACCAGCGCCCAATCCGGCGATGATGATTGTTGACGAACATGTGGAAAGCGTATTGGAGGCTCATCGCGGGCCACGTTGACGATGACGGTGACGACCGCGAGGACAGGACAATGGGTCCGACTGATGAAATACCGACTTTCCGACCGACGACCGGTGGGAGTTTTTTTCTTTCTTCCACCATTCGAAAATCGAATGGACGTCATCAAGGGACTGTGTGGGAGGAGGCGAAATAAGGTGGCGACGGGAAAAATACGACAAACCGAGATGCTCATCAAATGCATTTGTGCCCGATTGATGACGACGACGGGGAGGGGGATTTTGGACTGACAGAAGACATCAACGATTTACACCGGATGAGGTTCCTGAGTGCTGTGGAAGGAAGACGGGACTATGATGCAACCCAGGGGGGAGGGCGGATCAAAAGGACGAGGACACGTTGTGCATTGTATTATTGTTGGGCTCTTGCGAAGGTATGGTGGCCGTTTCGTGTGCTCGGCACAGTTGACTAGAGGTTAGGATGGTTGAAGTTGAAATTGCAGTTCTTGCTGGAAAGTCACGTACGCGGGTGATTGCATGGTTTTGATTTTCTCTGTTGACTGGTTGGTGAGGTTTTTACTCTGGGGATGGGATGATTGTGCCGTTGGTTTCGTTAGATTTATTACTTTGTTTGGTATGAAGACAGCTAGCAGCATCAGAGAAATAAATGCGTTAGAAGAGATTCGAAATTGTATGTTTCATACAAGTGTAAATTCAATGCCATGCTTGAGTTTATTGTTCAATACAACAACTGGACAAAACAGGTAGCACCTACATAGCGGTGCTGTAAGAGCTACTCGAAGTTTTATATTATTGACAGCTTTCTGTAGATGACAATAAGACGAATCGTCATTACAAAAAATAGTAATCAAATTCTAATACCTACTGGAAAAATAATTTGAAAACAAATTCAATCACGTTTACGGGTCGTTTTTGCATAAGCCATCATTTGATTTATGTATTTCTATTATTTATGCTACCCCTTCCACCAAAATCGGAAAAAATCCACAATTTTACTAATCAATATGGATTCGCTTGAATCCAACAATCAGCGTCAGTTAAGCTGATCTTTGTTCTCGAACCATAGCCGAGTCGTGCTTGTAGATTACTTTTATCCCCAATACTTTTTAACCCATACTTCATTCAACCCATTCAAAAGGCCTGTGGTGTGGTAGACCGGACGGACTAGCGCGCTGCGGCGGCTTTGCTTTGAGCGATTGGAATGTGTTTCATAAAGACATTCCTTCGTAGCCGTTTCTTTCAGCCTCACCGTCATTCCGCGATGGTGAATTGGTTAAATTCCTATCTAGATTTACATATGATGGCTAAACAGCGACCATTTCTGATCTGGTTTCAGCGGATTAACACTTTACGAAGTCGAATATCAAGTGAATACCCAACTAAGATGATTTCTGCTTAAAATTATTGGATTTTCGACTGTCTAAACGTATTGACTCTAGAATTTGAAATTTCTTCCAATCAATTCCTTATTAGGCACTTTTTATAAGAACGCTATTACGTCCGAGAAGAACCTATTTTAGGACTGTCATGTTCGATTCAAAAACATGGATAAAATCGTGAAAAGCCATGGACTTCTTAACATGTTCTTTACGACACCGCTAACGCTGTTGCGTACATGTTTTCGAGCGAATCTTCTACCCTGTCCCGGTTTGGAAATCCAAATCCGCTGTGACGCGTAAACGAATGAAAAATTGCCCCGAGAAATTCCTCACATTTTTATACTCCGTCGTCGTCCACCGCAAAGCAACCGTTCGACGTCATTTTCTTGCCTCGGTTGTGCCGTGCTCCTACATAATATATCAAAAGCGTGAATTTTCAAGAGATTCGATCCGGTCGAAAAAGAAGAGGTGGTTCATAATTATTAGAAAATTGGCGGCTTAATTATGGACAGCAGCGGCTGGTGATGATCAGCCAGGCACGCAGCATGAACGCTTCACATGTCTGATGGCTCAGGCAGTTTGACACCAAAATCGAATGGGCGATTGTTACATGACAATCAATGGGGACTGAATGAAGTTTCTTATTGAGGAAGGTATGTGTTACACTTTCTATTAATTGATATGGAAATGAAAATGAGCGGTGTCTACGCGGCACCAGGAAGCAATTTTGGGACCAATTTGAAAACAATTTTAATTTTGAATATTTTTTCCTGATGCCTAGGGGAGCGATGTTGCCATCGAAAAATTAAGGCTGCTTCTAAGCTGCATTTTTTGCGAACGTTTCCGACAAACGAGGTTATAAACTGAAGAGAAGTCTCCAGTTAGCCTTGCGAGTAAAAGCGTAAGATTGCCAAACCTGAGAAGGCTTGAAAGGTTTGAAACATTCTCGACTCCATGGGCTTGCATCCATTGTACTTGCAACACAAGATACATACTTATGCAATGGCGGGCATAGCAAAGCTTTCAATTCATAAGGAAATGCTAATAGAAAACGCAGGCCATGATCCAGTTGGAATGTAGACCAATAGAAGGAGAAGAAACTAAAGACAAAGGATTGTCGCTAGGACTTTAAACTACTTCTATATCACAAATCGTTTGAATTTTATAATGAAATCTATCCAGCCAGTGGCAACAACGATAGTTGTAGTTCATAACTTATTTAAATTTGAATTCGAATGTTTTTCAATAACAAAACTAACCGGTGTCCAAGTTCTATCACGCATGCTATAACTAGGAAAGTCTATATTTAATTGTATCGCATCTTTGGATTGTGAAATGTGAAATGTGTGATCAGTGAAATGGTACTTGATTTGAATTATGGAAAGGCAATATCCAGAGCGTCCATTGTGGTAGACTTTTCTGAACTCTACCGTGATTCTCCTTAATGAATCTGCCCATTTGGGGCGAAAGAATCTTGTTTAGTAAGTACTAGTTATCGGCAATTGTCCTTCTTTTATGTGCACATGCATTTTTTCGGCTTTGAGTATGTTGTGTTTATATTACCTTTCTATTTTTATGCAGAAATAAATGAAAAAGATGCCTGCTTTTGAAATATGTTGACACCTGCCGTCTGCCAGAAAAAACACAATGTTTGCTGGCGTTAGTGTTTTGGAATATTGTTTTCCAAAATAAAACAAATCCTGAGATTAGGCAGGATGTGTGACATTGAAATGGAACGGAAATGCAATATCAAATAGTTTTGAAAGCATCGAAGTGGCCAGTACATGTGGTGAACCATCGCAGACTGGAGTGATAGTTTGCTTGCAGACTCCCGCTTGCCTATTCCAACTTCAAGCTCCACATACTCCTCTTTTTTGCCGTATTTACTGTTCCTTTCCTTATGGTACGATGCCCTCACACAAGTCGATCATGTTTTAGGATGACTTTGCAAGCGCAGTCATAGCACTCCAAAACACCACTGGGTGTAAGCGATTTCAGCCGGAACCCCATCTTCGAAAGTTCTTTCTCGGATTTCAGGGCCTTACGGAGTTCAGGGTAACAAAGCAGGAGTCGCTTAGGCAGACTTCCGATTTTTTTAAATTCTTTAAGTTGCCTTAGACTGGCTCGTCTCGAGAGACTTCCGATGTTTTTGCATCGCTGCGCGGCATCATGTAGATGAGGTGCAGAGGTTCTCAACCTTATTCATGAGTGGTACCCCTTCAAACTTTTTCATTTATTGAGGTATCCTATTTTTTTCGCTGTAAATGAACATAAGCACAACGGACCTAAAAACTAATGAAACATATGATTCTCGGAAAAGTTGTCTGAAATTTTAGTTATTCCGTGTAACATTCCAATTAAAATCCAGTTTATTCATCAAGCTTCCTACAAGACTTTGCGGAAAAAAAACAGAACCGCTTGAAATAAGGCTTCCGAGCCTCTTGGAGGGAGGCTTCTGAGCCTCTTGAAAGGTGCCTTCCAAATCTCTTGAAAGGAGGCTTCCGGGCCTCTTGAAAGAAGGCTTCCGAGACTATTGAAAGAAGGCTTTCGAGCCTCTTGAAAAAAGGCTTACGAGCCTCTTGAAAGGAGGTTTCCGCACCTCTTAAAAGAAGGCTTTCGAGCCTCTTGAAATGAGGCTTCCGAACCTCTTGAAAGGAGGCTTCCGAGACTCATGAAAAGAGGCTTCCAAACCTTTTGAACGGATGGTTCCGAGTCTCTTGAAAGGAAGCTTCCGAGCCTCTTGAAAGGATGATTCCCCACCTTTTGAAGGGAGGTTTCCGCACCTCTTGGAAGGAGGCTACCGAGCCTCTTGAAAGGAGGTTTCTGAACCTCTTGAAAAGGGAGGCTTCCGTGCTTTTTGAAAAGAGGTTTTCAAACCTCTTGGAACGAGGTTTCCGCATCTCTTGAAGGGAGATTTCCGCTCCTTTTGAAAGGAGGCTTCCGAACCTCTTGAAAGGAGGTTTCCGAACCTCTTGAAAGGAGGTTTCCGAACCTCTTGAAAGGAGGTTTCCGAACCTCTTGAAAGGAGGTTTCCGAACCTCTTGAAAGGAGGTTTCCGAACCTCTTGAAAGGAGGTTTCCGAACCTCTTGAAAGGAGGCTTCCGAACCTCTTGAAAGGAGGTTTCCGAACCTCTTGAAAGGAGGTTTCCGAACCTCTTGAAAGGAGGTTTCCGAACCTCTTGAAAGGAGGTTTTCGAACCTCTTGAAAGAAGGTTTCCGAACCTCTTAATATAAGGTTTCCGAACCTCTTAAAAGAAGGTTTCCGAGCCTCTTGCAAGAAGGTTTTCAATCCTCTTGAAAGGAGGCTTCCGAGCCTCTTCAAAGGAGGTTTCCGAACCTCTTGAAAGGAGGTTTTCGAACCTCTTGAAAGGAGGTTTTCGAACCTCTTGAAAGGAGGTTTTCGAACCTCTTGAAAGGAGGTTTCCGAACCTCTTGAAAGGAGGTTTCCGAACCTCTTGAAAGGAGGTTTCCGAACCTCTTGAAAGGAGGTTTCCAAACCTCTTGAAAGGAGGTTTCCGAACCTCTTGAAAGGAGGTTTCCGAACCTCTTGAGAAGAGGTTTCCGAACCTCTTGAAAGGAGGTTTCCGAACCTCTTGAAAGGAGGTTTCCGAACCTCTTGAAAGGAGGTTTTCGAACCTCTTGAAAGGAGGTTTTCGAACCTCTTGAAAGGAGGTTTTCGAACCTCTTGAAAGGAGGTTTCCGAACCTCTTGAAAGGAGGTTTCCGAACCTCTTGAAAGGAGGCTTCCGAACCTCTTGAAAGGAGGTTTCCGAACCTCTTGTAAGGAGGTTTCCGAACCTCTTGAAAGGAGGTTTTCGAACCTCTTGAAAGGAGGTTTCCGAACCTCTTGAAAGGAGGTTTCCGAACCTCTTGAAAGGAGGTTTCCGAACCTCTTGAAAGGAGGTTTCCGAACCTCTTGAAAGGAGGTTTCCGAACCTCTTGAAAGGAGGTTTCCGAACCTCTTGAAAGGAGGTTTCCGAACCTCTTGAAATGAGGTTTCCGAACCTCTTGAAATGAGGTTTCCGAACCTCTTGAAAGGAGGTTTCCAAACCTCTTGAAAGGAGGTTTCCAGAACCTCTTGAAAGGAGGTTTTGAACCTCTTGAAAGGAGGTTTCCAGACCTCTTGAAAGGAGGTTTCGAACCTCTTGAAAGGAGGTTTCAGAACCTCTTGAAAGGAGGTTTTCGAAACTCTTGAAAGGAGGTTTTCGAAACTCTTGAAAGGAGGTTTCCGAACCTCTTGAAAGGAGGTTTCCGAACCTCTTGAAAGAAGGTTTCCGAACCTCTTGAAAGGAGGTTTACAAGCTTCTTGAAAGGAAATTCTCGAGCCAGTTAAAAAAAGGCTTCTAAACCTCTTGAAAGGAGGTTTCCGAACCGATTGAAAGGAGGTTTCCGAACCTCTTGAAAGGAGGTTTCGAACCTCTTGAAAGGAGGTTTCGAACCTCTTGAAAGGAGGTTTCCGAACCTCTTGAAAGGAGGTTTTCGAACCTCTTGAAAGGAGGTTTCCGGACCTCTTGAACGGAGGTTTCGAACCTCTTGAAAGGAGGTTTCCAGACCTCTTGAAAGGAGGTTTCGAACCTCTTGAAAGGAGGTTTCCGAACCTCTTGAAAGAGGTTTCCGAACCTCTTGAAATGAGGTTTCCGAACCTCTTGAAAGGAGGTTTCCAGACCTCTAAAAAGGAGATTACCAGACCTCTAGAAAGGAGGTTTCCGAACCTCTTGAAAGGAGGTTTCCGAACCTCTTGAAAGGAGGTTTCCGAACCTCTTGAAAGGAGGTTTCCGAACCTCTTGAAAGGAGGTTTCCGAACCTCTTGAAAGGAGGTTTTCGAACCTCTTGAAAGGAGGTTTTCGAACCTCTTGAAAGGAGGTTTTCGAACCTCTTGAAAGGAGGTTTCCGAACCTCTTGAAAGGAGGTTTCCGAACCTCTTGAAAGGAGGTTTCCGAACCTCTTGAAAGGAGGTTTCCGAACCTCTTGAAAGCAGGTTTTCAAACCTCTTGAAAGCAGGTTTTCGAACCTCTTGAAAGGAGGTTTCGAACCTCTTGAAAGGATGCTTCCGAACCTCTTGAAAGGATGCTTCCGAACCTCTTGAAAGGAGGTTTCCGAAACTGTTGAAAGGAGGTTTCCGAACCCCTTGAAAGGAGGTTTCCGAACCTCTTGAAAGGAGGTTTCCGAACCTCTTGAAAGGAGGTTTCCGAACCTCTTGAAAGGAGGTTTCCGAACCTCTTGAAAGGAGGTTTCCGAACCTCTTGAAAGGAGGTTTCCGAACCTCTTGAAAAGAGGTTTCCGAACCTCTTGAAATGAGGTTTCCGAACCTCTTGAAAGGAGGTTTCCGAACCTCTTGAAAGGAGGTTTCCGAACCTCTTGAAAGGAGGTTTCCGAACCTCTTGAAAGGAGGTTTTCGAACCTCTTGAAAGGAGGTTTTCGAACCTCTTGAAAGGAGGTTTTCGAACCTCTTGAAAGGAGGTTTCCGAACCTCTTGAAAGGAGGTTTCGAACCTCTTGAAAGGAGGTTTCGAACCTCTTGAAAGGAGGTTTCAGAACCTCTTGAAAGGAGGTTTCCAGAACCTCTTGAAAGGAGGTTTCAGAACCTCTTGAAAGGAGGTTTCGAGCCTCTTGAAAGGAGGTTTCCGAACATCTTGAAAGGAGGTTTCCAAACCTCTTGAAAGGAGGTTTCGAACCTCTTGAAAGGAGGTTTCCGAACCTCTTGAAAGGAGGTTTCCGAACCTCTTGAAAGGAGGTTTCCGAACCTCTTGAAAGGAGGTTTACGAACCTCTTGAAAGGAGGTTTACGAACCTCTTGAAAGGAGGTTTACGAACCTCTTGAAAGGAGGTTTCCGAACATCTTGAAAGGAGGTTTCGAACATCTTGAAAGGAGGTTTCCGAACCTCTTGAAAGGAGGTTTCGAACCTCTTGAAAGGAGGTTTGAACCTCTTGAAAGGAGGTTTCGAACCTCTTGAAAGGAGGTTTACGAACCTCTTGAAAGGAGGTTTCGAACCTCTTGAAAGGAGGTTTCCGAACCTCTTGAAAGGAGGTTTCGAACCTCTTGAAAGGAGGTTTCGAACCTCTCGAAAGGTGGTTTCCGAACCTCTTGAAAGGAGGTTTCCGAACCTCTTGAAAGGAGGTTTCCGAACCTCTTGAAAGGAGGTTTCCGAACCTCTTGAAAGGAGGTTTCCGAACCTCTTGAAAGGAGGTTTCCGAACCTCTTGAAAGGAGGTTTCCGAACCTTTTGAAAGGAGGTTTCCGAACCTCTTGAAAGGAGGTTTCCGAACCTCTTGAAAGGAGGTTTCCGAACCTCTTGAAAGGAGGTTTCCAAACCTCTTGAAAGGAGATTTCCAAACCTCTTGAAAGGAAGTTTTCGAACCTCTTGAAAGGAGGTTCCCGAACCTCTTGAAAGGAGGTTCCCGAACCTCTTGAAAGGAGGTTCCCGAACCTCTTGAAAGGAGGTTCCCGAACCTCTTGAAAGGAGGTTCCCGAACCTCTTGAAAGGAGGTTCCCGAACCTCTTGAAAGGAGGTTCCCGAACCTCTTGAAAGGAGGTTCCCGAACCTCTTGAAAGGAGGTATCCGAACCTCTTGAAAGGAGGTATCCGAACCTCTTGAAAGGAGGTTTCTGAACCTCTTGAAAAGAGGTTTCCGAACCTCTTGGAAGGAGATTTCGAGCCTCTTGAAAAGAGGTTTCCGAGCCTTTTGAAAAGAAGATTCCGAGCCTCTTGACTGGAGGTTTCTGAACCTTTTTAAAAGAGGTTTCTGAGCCTTTTGAAAAGAGGTTTCCGAACCTCTTGAAAGGAGGTTTCCGAACCTCTTGAAAGGAGGTTTCCGAACCTCTCGAAAGCAGGTTTCCGAACCTCTTGAAAGGATGTTTCCGAACCTCTTGAAAGGAGGTTTCCGAACCTCTTGAAAGGAGGTTTCCAAACCTCTTGAAAGGAGATTTCCAAACCTCTTGAAAGGAAGTTTTCGAACCTCTTGAAAGGAGGTTCCCGAACCTCTTGAAAGATGGTTTCCGAACCTCTTGAAAGGAGGTTCCCGAACCTCTTGAAAGGAGGTTTCCGAACCTCTTGAAAGGAGGTTTCCGAACCTCTTGAAAGGAGGTTTCCGAACCTCTTGAAAGGAGGTTTCCGAACCTCTTGAAAGGAGGTTTCCGAACCTCTTGAAAGGAGCTTCCGATCCTCTTGAAAGGAGGTTTCCGAACCTCTTGAAAGGAGGTTTCCGAACCTCTTGAAAGGAGGTTTCCGAACCTCTTGAAAGGAGGTTTCCGATCCTCTTGAAAGGAGTTTTCCGATCCTCTTGAAAGGAGGTTTCCGAACCTCATGAAAGGAGGTTTCCGAACCTCTTGAAAGAAGGTTTCCGAACCTCTTGAAAAGAGGTTTCCGAGCCTCTTGGAAGGAGATTTTGAGCCTCTTGAAAAGAGGTTTCCGAACCTCTTGACTGGAGGTTTCCGAACCTCTTGACTGGAGGTTTCCGAACCTCTTGGCTGGAGGTTTCCGAGCCTTTTGAAAGGAGGTTTCCGAACCTCTTGAAAGGAGGTTTCCGAACCTCTTGAAAGGAGGTTTCCGAACCTTCTCAAAAAATTGAAAGGTGGCTTACGAGCTGCTTGAAAGGAGGCTTCCGAGAAGTTGGATGGATGCTTCCAAGCTACTTGCAACAAATCCACTAAGCTTTTCGGAAAAAGAACTTCATGTCTCTGAAATGAAGGCTTCGACCTTTAAGTTCTAGATTTAAGTTCAGAAGCATATTCTTGACATATTATTCAACATCTTGTCTCAATCAAGTAAATTATGTTGAAAATTTTCAAAATTTAATCATTCGATGCTTTGTTCTTTTGATCTTTTGTTCCACCGCCCTTCAAACACTGGTTGGAGTGGGTAGGATTCAAAAGGCTTTGATATACTGATCGCCATGCTCGTTTTATAATAAAAGCCCTGATTAGTCCACCTAACGGTGTAAGTGTTCGTCACGTATATAACGCATTACATAACGTAACTTAACAACGCATCACCCCCATCCTTTGGTAAAAAAAACAAGCTAGCGTCAATTTGTCCAATCAGTTTCAGAATCTACTGGATTTGAAATTTTTACCATTATTCATGGAATGTAGTGATCGAAGCCAACAGTTCTCTAGAAAATACCATGGATAATTTCTTAAATAAACGTATTTCAGTCTCAATAATATCAAACGACAATTTCTTTTTTGCAGTAGGAGTAGGACAAATTGACTCGAGCTTGAAGTTTTTCATCATAGCTAATATGGGATCATTATGCGTAGAAGGACAGTATACGAGAAAAGCAAAAATACACAATTTATCAAAGCTTTATCAATAAGCTTTTATTGGAATTGAAATACATCCGCAATTACGCTTGTTTTGTTTATTTGTTTTGTTCATAAATATTTTGATATTCACAAATATTTCGAAGAATTTCCCACTTCCGACGAAGTTTTTATTTTATTTTTAGGAAATTTGATAGAAATTTCCAAGAAAAATCTAAATAATTTTCCGTTGAAATTGACTTTCCTCATCAAAAATGTATCTCTTCTTATTGTCTTAAAAAACAATTATTTTTTTAGCTTCTGAAGATCGAAAAAGAAAAAAAATGCTGCAGTGTGAACCGGCTTGACAAAATGACCAGGTGTTGGTCAAAAATTGGGCGAATTTTGGGAGCAGCACTTTTTCGAATTTGTGTTTTAAATTGTAAATTTCCATTGCGCGTATCAATAATTTACAACAATAACTTCTAACTTCTAAGCAAGCCTGAATTGAATTTACATAAATAAAGAAGTTAAATAACCATCTTATATCTTCAATCTTGTATCAAAATTGTTATCACTACCAGAAAAAGTTTTGTTTGTTAGTCATGAACCGCCCTGCACGTATGCTTAGTCCAATCTTTTTTCGTTAAAGTCAGAAGGCTTAAATTTGTGAGTTTAGTCCAAGTATTAGGTAATTCTTATGGGCCAAACACAATTGATACGTTTGCGTGCGTTTTGACGGTTTTCCCATGGAAAAACTGTCAAAACGCACGCAAACGTACCAATTGTGTTTGACCCATTAGAATTGGCGTCGAATCTAAAGGGAATGTCCATGCATTTGACAGGTATAGAATCTATAACAAAAAATCGACTTTTTTTATGCATGTTTCAGAGTTTTCTTCGCGTACTCCCTTTGATGCAGGAATTGCAGGTATTGCACGTCAATAAAAAAAAAAGTTATATTGAAAAGCAAATGTGAACATGTCACTATATCAAGCGTCAATTTAAACGACTTTAAAATGGTTCAACGATTTCAAATCGACGGGTCCAGATTTAAATATTTATTTCACTCACCTATAATTTCCATATTTATCTATTTTTTTCTTAAATATTTTTTTTTTCAATCACCGGCTTGCTTGATTCTACGTTTTTTAAATGTTTTAAAACCAGCAGGATTGCCAAATGTGGAGTGCATCCTGGTTGTTGGCAAGCGAACGCCGTATGTCACTGACAGTTCACTACATACCCGATTGCTTTGATTGAAAAGATATTTTAGTTACTAGATAAAGATTGTCGCTTCGGTTCCCTTTGTTCTGCTGTCCGAAACATGTGTGGTACATACCTGTCAAATCGTATGGATTTTCCTTCTTTGACATTTAGCTCCCCTATCCTCGCCAGCAAAAGATGTTTCGGACAGCGACGACAGCGACAATCTTTATCTAGTAACTGAAATATCTTTTTTTGATTGCTAATAATGTGACTATCGGTTGTGGTTCTCTTAGGCCTACTTCGATGAATATTTGAATATTTGCTTTGTATAGTAAAAGTAAAATCAGCAGTGATTCAAATCGTTCGGGGCTGTCAGTTTGAATATGAATCTGAAACATTAATTTTCCCAGTAGCTTTTCTAGATTCATTTTTTATACCAGTCAAATGTCTAAAAAATGAAACTGGTTGTGGTAACCAATACCAAAGCAGCTGCAAGATTTTCTGTTCTTGAAAATTTAAGTTTGAAGACCAAATCATTTTTGCGTCCATCAGCCAGAAAAATGTTCACAAAACTGAATTCAAGTTCTGTCAGCTAATCATAGCTTACCGCGATTTTTCTTAAATCAAAAAACCATAATCATTATCATAGATGCAATAAGTTGGCCGTTTTATTGGCCATGTTTCAGAACAAAGCACACTTCAAATAGAGACACGTGTTTGATCATTATACATCTATTTTTAGATTATACATCACCGTATTCTCTACACTGGTATAACGCTCAGTTCTATTTTCTGCAGATTTGAACCACGAATGAATCACGAGATTCAAATATTTTTCAATTGTTTTCATGTATGAATGTGTCATTTTATCTACGGATCAATCTTCTTTGCAATTACGGCGCCTTTCTTGACAGCAACATAGGGGTGGTGGAAGTAAATTGGACACCCTAAGAGCTGCTTCTTTTTATCAAGTGGCTATTAAGAAATTGCATTGTTCAATGCAGGTGTGTCGAAGCTTATCTTATTGGTTAACATAGCCTGTTGTGAAAAAAATTTGAAAAAATATTTAAATATGCTATTTTCAACATTTAAAATGAGTCCAAAATAGTTCAATTTTGTTTTGTGCGGGGTAAAATGGTCAGGCAATATTGTAAATAAAGCAAATAAGTTGATCAAAACATTTTAAACCAAATACATATTTTTAATAATATTTAAAATGTTGGCTGACAGGTATAAACCCTTCGTTTTATCACAGACAAGCAGACGTACCGGACTTATTAAAAATGATAGGGCGAGATTTTTTTTTCAATATTCAATTGACCATTGCTCTGTGGAATATTACCAGGTTCCTTTGATTTTGGTATGGTTCGGCAGGAAATTCATCTAGTTTTGAAAAACGGGTTGAACATCATGCTCTGGCCTCAGGAGAAATTCCGGATTATTTGAGGGAATGTCAAAAATGCTAGATTTTGTGCGCCTATATTATTAAAATGGATGAAATGTTGGCCCTTGTTATACTCTTTTACAGAAACTGGAGTTTTTACTGAGTTGATTAATATATGGATATCACAGATCGGAGGACAAACATCTGAGATATGGATGTTTCCATGAACGAGGTGTGTTGTATCTTCCATCAACCAGTTCCGCTTCATAACAAGCAAAATGAACGATGTGAGCGATATTTTGGTTTTAAACTACTAACTCAGAGTTTTCGTCGCTTAAATGGAACAGTGCCAAAATTACATCAAACTAGTATTTTGCGAAAGCGCGCAGAATTTTGCTAAAATCCAGCTGTTAAGTAGATATTTCGTGATTTGAAATTGCTCGGAGAGCATGAAATGCCTAATTTATGATGTAGCATGGAAAATAATACGAGAAATCCATCAACAGGGGATAAACAAGCCGTTACGCACTTTACCCCGCCAGTTCACTTTACCCCCGCTACCCCTAATGATTTAATTGAATTGAAAATTTAAAAAACATGGATAGAACACTGCTGTGGAAACTAGCGAGTTTGTTCTATTTTGCTCCAGATTCAAACTAGAATAGTGGTAGAAAATTTGGAATGAAACTGAATCACTACTGATTTCACTGTCACACAGAAACCCAGAGCAATTTCAAGTGGAAATTCGAAACGATTTTCATTGAAAATTCCGAAGATTTTGTTGCGGAGTTTCCGAAAGATTTAATTCCTTTTTTTCTTCGATTGTTTTTGGTGTGAGTACATGTTATGGAGTCTAGATGCAGTAGTCCTATGAATTATTTCAGACAAACTACTCCACGAATCTACTTAGGGAGGTAGTTTTTTTATTACTCCATATTATAATGCATCTCTTGAGCAGTACACCCTGCAGGCCAATTCAGGTACCATAATTCAAGTAACATAGTGACTGCAGCCCATTAAACATTTCTCATTCGTAACGTAATTCTACTGCAATAAGCGGTGTGCAATTTTCACCGACATCATTATTATGATCATCATCCTCCCTATGGTGTATCCTGGTCTCTCTCTGCAGAGAATATAATTACCGCCAACATCATCTTCATTATGCCAATTTCGCTTTACTACTTAACAACACTCATGCACCTTCACAACCCACTACATAGTTGGCACACGATTGTGGGAGACACTTCATTTTTCCCCACCTGATGCAGTTCTTGAAACACATTCTGCAATTAGACAACCGTTGCAAATGGGCGACAGAAATGTGGCAACTGTATTTTCGCTGTTCTCTGCAACAGTATTCTTTGCTGCAAAATAATGATGAGGATGCCAGTAACTGTTCTTTCCTGAAGTGAAACCTACCGGAATGAATTCCCGCTTATTTTCTTCCACTCTAGGAACGCGTAGGGGAGGTCTCCAAGTGTTGAACGGCTTAAATCGTCCCTAGTTTTGCTCAGATTTCAGAAAATTTGTAATTAATTTGACGATTTCATGTAATTATTATGACGATTTATTGATGTTGTTGCATCAATACAAAAAAAAACTTTTCGAACGAATTTGTTCGTCAGCTTACCGATGCGGTAATCTGTAATAAATGTTACAAAAGCCTGTACAAAAAATTATTCCATTTATGTGCATTTTCCAACCTCTGTTTGCATCACGATTGCATCCGCTCTATATTCGCCGAAATACCCTGTCTTGAGGGCTTATTTTCGCTCATGGGCGCTCATGGAAGGTTGGAAAAACATTCTTGGCTTGGATTCGTTGAGGGGGATCAGGACTAGCTTCATACCTACCAGGAGTTTTTCCTTCGACGTCGTCGTTATCGTCGGTGTCACTTTGATGCTGATGCCAAAGCACAAGACGAACTCCGGAGTGGATGTAAATGAGCTGCTCAAGCCCTTTGAGAATTATGTTAATATCAAATGGGACTTTTTTTTTTGACTCTTGAAAGCTAGCAGCAGAACTAATGCAGGCAAGTGCACGACTGTTCTCTGGAGTTTCATCCCTGAGGGTCATGAATAAAAAATGAGTCTTTAAAGGAGATGCAGTGATGCTGTCTCTAATGATGGCTGAGATACTGAACTGAGATTATGCAGTGAGTCATCCTCCTTCTTTCGCCTTGCGCGACGCATGTTGTGCGATGGATGGATGAGTGACAGCGACCGCAGGAAGCCGCTGTTTGATATGCGAAAAATGTGTCCCAATTTGAAACGCTAATAACCTCCGACCGGTAGGGAAGGGCAGCTGCAATTCGATTATGCAAAATTCCAGAAACCTAATTTTCGAAGTAGTCAGTCATACTCGCAGGCAAACCCAGAGAAACGAAGAATGCTCAATTTCACAGGAATTTAACCGCCTTCCGATCCAACCACAACTGCCTGACGGCCAGGTAGTTCGGTTCGGGTCTTTGCAAATCCCGAAAACCTAGAGGCGAATTCTCCTTTTACCATTTCGCTTTCCATCGATTTTTCCTTCAATTTTTATGTAACCGAATAGCTGTACTGAAAGGCTATACATTCACTTGAATTTGAAAAAACTTATGTGGGCATCTAAACGAATAAGGATGAATACAACCATTGTTAGCTCCGCATTTCGTTAAGGTCAGTAGATATACAAAAACGCCTTTTGTTTAAAAATAAGAAACGAAAATGACATTGTGGGAATTTCACATGACTTTAAAACGTATTGTATGATATGTTCATGATTTTTTTTATAACCAAACCATAATAGTTTCTGTTTTCATAGTATTAAGTAAAGCACAACCATCGATAGATGATTTATTCAGTGTTTATTTTTTCGGTACCGTTCGCGACCTTCATTACGCCAGAGCTGAAGATCGTTCATCCGACAAGTCCTTTCGCTCTAAACATCATTTGTGCGCTTCTCGATCTTCTTCCGCTCTTTTTTTCCACTCGCTGGATCGGATGGATGGTTGGTGGTGCGTTCGCTCATGCTCTAACGATCCTCAAAGCCGGGAACACACGAGGAAAATATTAATAAGCTCCGGCCGACATGTGGAATCCAGCAGTACGGAAAAATAAAGCAAAAGACCCTATCTCGACGCAGTTGAACAAAAACAAAAAAGCAACGAAAATGCCTTCAAAACGTGCGGCGGAAGATTATTCCTCTGTGCTGCCCGGGCCTAATCTGGAAAGACCTTCCGAGGCATTTTCTCTTTTCTCGAAACGATTCGATCGACACATATTTTTTGTTAAGGGACTGACTGTCGTAAGGCCGTGGTGACTACCAGGAGGAGGATGATGAAGAAGAAGGGAATCGAAGCGGCCGAGATCGTCAATATACAGAGTGGAACTCACGGTCGGCAATGTAATTCTCCAGCTGGTATGATCCGACCACTTGATTGAGCCCTGTTTGACATCACCATTGTTAGGCCGCTTTTTGGGGTGGGGTTACCAGATGATGGGCTCCACTCTTACTTGATCACGTGTGGAATCACGAGGGACTCGTGCGAGCAGTTGATGGTCACCGTGCTGCTCGTGGCTTTGTGTAGGATCTTCTTCTACACACATAGCACACATCTTCTTGAGCCCTTCGCTCGGGTCCTCCTCAGACCATTCCTCACCCTCGATTACGAGTAATACCTCTGGCACCGCGTTCGACCGCCATGCACAAGAACGGCATTTTCTTGTGAAGCGACGGAGATTTCGGTTTTTGCCTTACCTCGGCATCATTGTTATTAGCATTCGTAGTTGTGGCAGTCGTTGTCTTTTTCTCCGTTGAACGCTTTTGTCGGTATCGCCACCACTATAACAGCATAGTCATTCGTACTATCATCGGCATCATCATCGATGACGATCGTCGTGATCATTTGGCTCACGAATAACGTAAAGGAGTATCGCGCGGGCAGCACCTAGCGAGAATGATCGTCGTCTTATGTTCGATCTTCTGCTCTACACCGTATATTCATTCTTCTTGCACAGAATCATCAAGAATCGGCTTTCGAACGGAAGACATTCACTGGTTTGCCGTAATAATGCTGGAAGTTACCGCATAGAATGTGAACCTTGGTGACCGACATCGTTCCAGCAGAGCGCTAGCTCCGTTGCTTGTATGGATTGGTATGGCCACCTTTTCGAAGCTATATCTTCGTACCTAACTGAACAACACAAAAGAAAACTGAAGAAAAAAAATGCGTGTATGCGTGCAGAAAAAAAATTAACAAAATAGGCACGGTGGACTAAGCGGAATATGCTGATAATTACCAATTCAAAGAATAATGATCGATTGATAAAACGAGATTTTAGCTATTTCAAGCTGTGCTACGATTAAGAAATTATGGAAAATTTCATTATATACTCATTGTACTTTGTACTAGCTTTTTCAAATGAGCTTGATTGGTCTGGTCTTGACTTTTAATATAACGATTGTGCTCTTAATTCAAACTATTTTGGTCAAATAATGTACGCGATCTTTCTGTTAGTAACGTCAGTTGAACGAAATATGCTGAACAGCGAGAGTATGTATCGTTACAAATTTCAAGATCAAATACAGTTACGCCTAATTGACTGTACTCATAAAAATGGGGCACACTTGAATGTTCATCAAAAATTTATATTGAGTTGGATTTTCTTCATTCGATCGGTTATAGATTTGGACGGTAATGGTAATGCTACCGGTTATGATGTACGGCTGGCTTATCTTGCCGCAGTTACAGAACATTTAGGCGAATTTGTCCACATTGTCTCCTGAAGAACCTCTAACCGTGTCCATGACGTGACTTTGTGTTCGTCTCAATCTGAGTTTCGTTGCCCTTTATAACGCACCTTGATTTCATCATCCACTTTCGGTACAGCTTCCTGTTGCGGGTGTTCTTTGTCGTTTCGATTCGGTGCCTTAAGAACCTTATAGGGGAGAACAGTGCAATGACCTCACTTATAAAATCACTCATATAAACTTTTGTAAGACATTTATGAATGAATATCACCATTACAATTCAATATTAGTTGTTCATTATTCAGCTACAACGAAAAAAATGAGCAAAATCCTTTCATTTTTACTTAAATTTTACGATTTGCGAATCTTTCACCTGTCCCATAAGATTGTCGTTTAATCCATTAAGGCAAAACAAACAACCATGCGTTCTCCATTATTTTACATGCAATAGAGTCATTTTACACCATCATTTGGGCGTTTTGCCCTTGGCGTTGGAAAAACATAAAAACCTTGTTGTTTTGAATAGGAGATCATTGTGGAATGTAGCTTGCTTTTTAAATTTGCATCTACACTACACGTTAAAATGGTTCGATTCTCTTGGGGTGTAGCTGGCACCTTTCAGGACATTCCTCACGGAATCCAAGTTTCAAATTGCTTGCATTTTCGGGGGCACACCACTAGATACGGAGGCGGCGCACAACTGTCATTTTTGTTGATTTAGCTTTGCTGCGTCGCAGCATGCGTGAAATAATAAAAATCACAGTTGTGCGTTGCTTCCGCATCGAGTGGTGTGCCCCCGAAAACGCGAGCACTTTGAAACTTGGATTCCGTAAGGAGTGACCTTAATTGTTTTTCGGACAAACCAGATAGATATTTCCTATGTCTGTTCATATTGATTATTATTAAATTATTGGTGTTCACGGATTCATTTATGGAAAGCAATCTAATTGACCATCTCCGTCAACATGTTTCATTTGCTCGATTGATTCTTTAATTTATTTAAAGTCAACCTTAAAAAAAAACTTATATTTTTTTACGCCTCTAACTATTTTTAAAATTTAAAGCAAAAAATAAAAAAAGTGCGGTTTTTCAAGATTTGCCTAACATTTGCCAGAATTTTAACCAACTGCCAATTCTGCGGGCAGGTTCAAACGTGCAGCAGTTTTTCTGCTTTTGTTTTCCATTCTTCAAAGAGGGATTCAAGAAATATGTTTTTTCATGGGAAAGTTGACCTTAAGGTCACTCCTGATGGAATCCAAGTTTAAAAGTGCTCGCGTTTTCAGGGGCACACCACTCGATACGGAAGCAACGCACAACTGTCATTTTTATTATTTCACGCATGCTGCGACGCAGCAAAGCTAAATCAACAATAATGATGCGCCGCCTCTGAATAGAGTGGTGTGCCCCCGAAAACGCGAGCACTTTGGAACTTGGATTCCGTCAGGAGTGACCTTAAATAAGTCGAGGAAATATTTCCTTGAAAACAGTGGAAAAATGGAATTCTCGTTTTTTTCGCGTGAAACCTTTGGTAAAAGTTTTTTGAGGTATGCTCTCAATGTTGTAAATTTTTTTTTGTCTGCTATTGCTCCTAATTAATATACATACATTGAAAACCAATATATTACAGAAGTTCTGAATTTATTTATTATTATTATACACCAACAGACTTGTTACTGCCCAAATGATGTTATTGGTGGGGAAAAATGAAATAGTAAAAAAACATACAGATTGTCAAGTCAAGTTAACATAAATTTTTGTACCGTCGTGCGGGGCTTCTTTTGAAAAATAAGGGGCTACTTTGGACATTTTAAAACAAGAATTATAACGAAAATTACTATAAAATTGTCATTATCACCAATCGGGTGTCTTGTTGATAGTTGGACGGCAACTTTCTGTTACAAATTTGGTATTTTTTCCGTTTAGATTTTTCAAAAAATTAAAAATCCAAAGTAGCCCCCGGAATCAAAAGAAGCCCCGCACGACGGTACCTAATTAGCTTGATCATTAGAAAAAAATACGCTGGAGAACCTCTCGGGACAAATGGAAATCGAACACTGAGGAAACTCGATTAAATATCCGCTGCAAACCACCTAAAGCTCCTTCCTGACCGTAATTCGAACGATGATGCTTTGGCCTCAACATGACATTGTTACGTAGAGCTCTCGGACGGGCGTTCAGGTTAATAAGCTCAAGAAGAACCTGTGAATCAACCCTGCCTTGTAGGACATCAGCGATGGTCAATGCTCTGGTGACGTCCCTTCTAACTCGCAAAGTGTCGAGGTTGATCAGGCGACAGCGGCTCTCGTAGCTTGGTAACCGGAAAGGGTCACTCCAGGGCAGCCTCCGAAGAGCGAATCGAAGGAAACGACGCTGGACGGATTCCCGTCGAAACACAACGATATATGCGATATGCTGTATTGTAAGCCAGTTGTGAATCCAGAATTACCCCGAGATCCTTCACGTGATTCACACGCTAGATTGTCGTTCCTCGCAATTCATAGTCGAAAATAATTGGCTTTTTCTTTCGAGGAAAAGTAAAAGTGGAACACTTTGCCGGGTTGATCACTATCCGATTCAATGAACACTAATTGGCGACGGTGACGATTTGGCTTTGCAGCTGTACACGATCTGTGTATGAACGGAACCGTGGACGTTCGATGACAGAATTCACATCGTTGTAATAGAGCAGGAAAATCAACGGTCCAAGTTACTGCCCTTCGGAATAACAGAAGTGGCGTTGAACCTGGGTGAATAGCAGTCTTCTAAAGCAACTGTTAGTTGCCGATCCGTAAGATAGGAACGGAAGCAGCGTAGAAGATTGCCGTGGATTCCAATCCTCTCAAGCTTAGTGATTTCAATCTCATGGTTCACCTTATAAATATATAAATAATATCCATTTGATTTCGTTCTAATAAGCTGTCGGTAACATAAGAAGTAAGGCACAGCAGATTTGTCGTTGTGGATCGACCGAACCCATGTTGATCATCGCTCAGGTGCTGCTTACAATGTAACAGCATCGGATCCATGACAACCAGTTCAAACAGCATTCAATGAAGTAATGCCTCGGCAGTTATTGACGTCACGCTTGCTGTCTTTCTTGTAGACTGGGAATATAGAGGAATATGAGGATGGAATCAAATCGGGGCCTGGGTGGAATGAGGGTTCCAGTTTTGATGCGACATTGGAATTCGTCGTGTTAGAATCATCCCCGCTGCTTTGTGACTTGATTTGTGACCGGAACATTATCTACGGCCAATGATATGTGATCGGCAGGGAGCTCTTCGTTTGAGAAAACGCTGGCGAACTTTGTAGAGAATAGACTGCAGATGTCTTGTCGTGTCGAGGCCGATAATTCGTCCAATACCATAGATGATGGCAATCCTTTCTCCTTGCGTTGTTTATTTACGTAACTCCAAAAGGATTTTGGATGTGATCGGAGTCTAGATTGAATTCCCTGTTCGTATCGGTGGTAAGAGCTCTTACTTAAGCGTTTGTATTCGTAGTTGAGCCTGACATAGTGTTGTTTGAGCGGGAGTGTACGATATTTGGTGAATCTTTTGAGGGCGACCTTCTTCGTTCTTTTCAGCGTACGTAACTCATTTGTCTCCCAAGGAACACGAGAGACATCGCGAGTGATCCTATTCGGGACATGCATAACTAAAACATAGGCCAAAGGAGCAGCATCAAAGCCGTTCACAAAGCAAAGATACAAAAAACGATTGTTTTCATTAGTCACGTAGTTAAGCTGGAACATATCTGCAGAACTGTAGCTGTCAATAAACGTGATGGCTCCAGGATGAAAAGTAGAGAGCGCATAATTTGGACAGAGGAAACCACTTTGAATTGGAGTCCAAGCAACGCCCGCGAGGTCAAAGACCCCCAATATCACAATTTCGTCGTCGCTGCTCGACGGTTTTTGAACGTGATGGATACCCAAACTTGTTCGACGGAATTCCAAGCGTCATCCTCGATTGCTTTCGCCTTTAGCCCGGTGCTAACAGCGACAAGCACTTTTCCTCTTATCTGTTGTTTGAGTAGTGGTCACATCGGAATACTTCGTAGCCGCCCCCGAAAACGTAACCAGAAAGCTTTCTATAATATAGCCATGTCTTAACAAACTCGATAATGTCGTAGCACTCGTCCAGAGCGGCTAGACGGTAGTCTTCAATAAGACTATTCATTCCTCCAACATTTTGGCAGTATATGCTGATATCGGAACTCGGGTATTCGGACGATGGAGCCCTGGAAATCGGAACACTATCAGTTAGGCTAATGATTGAGCTCTTATTGAGCGAGACCTCATCTCCCAACTCAAACGCAGGAGCGGGACGGCTGTTGGTCGCTGGCAGGAAGGGTTCGACTGCGTTGAGAGGCTTGCTTCAAGGTTGCGTCCCGATGTCTGACTTGTAGTTTCCAAGTGAGGTCGGCTGAACGAACAACTGAGCGCGAGAAAAGGATCAGAGAGCGGATTGTTCCGTGGTGCTGTGTACTTGCCTGTGGACGGACTTCGGAAGACCTAATCTCCCAACTCAGACGCAGGACCGGGACGGCTGTTGATCGCTGTCAGGAGGGCCTCGAATGGGTTGAGAGGGATAGAGGTTTTCTCAGCTAGCGGTAGTTTAATCTGAGTTCGCATGACGTACTGCCGACTCGTTTTTTGAATTAGGTTCGAATTGGCCTTCCGGCCAATACCATGAGTCACTGACTTCATTAGCTGCAGATTTGGGTACAGTTACTTTAAAGGACACGAAAGACAAATCGTTGATATGTTTTCCACGAGGAACGAGCTTTGTTACCTTTACGACGGATGAATTGAAGATATCCATTACGTGCTTCTTCACGTCATCTTCATTTTGAAAAAGTGCATATGCGCCATTCTACAACATGCATGTTTTCCATTTCTTTGTTAAAGAGTTTTATGAGTACAATTCGTTAACACCATTTTGGAAAATGGTTAATACGTCACTTTTTCAGATTACGGCAGATTAGTGGCAGCGTTACTATTCATCACTTTCATCGTCATGCGATTCGCATCATTTTTGGTGGAAGATGCAGATCTTACTTCTAGATCTTACTTAGCCGCGGAATGCCTAGAAGATGTCAGTACTAACCAACGGAGAAGATCGGCCACCAGGGTTTGAGTAAGAGCTGGGGACAGTGTTGGTAGGGAGAGCAGGGGTTGAGACATTGATCCGGGATTTCTTCGGCGGCACTGTTTCAGAGCTGGTTGGTTGATGACCAACGATCTTAACCCTTTTGTTGTTGGACCCAACAATAAATTTTTCCGGAATGTCATCCAAAACATAGTCTAGGTTGAGCTCATCGATACTTTGGAGGAATGTGGTTTGATTGGTTACATTCATTGGTTTGGAGAGTAACTGGGATCCGCACTCTCCGAAAAATTCTATTGATAATTTTCGAATGAATTTCGTATGAATGTCTGTGGGAGTTTCCAGAGAGGGGAGAGAGTACTTTCGAAGCATTTTTTTTGGCGCTATCGCGGCGCGAATTTCTGATGCGAATTCGAGAGAATTTTCAATGGATGTCTGAAAATATTTTCGAATGAATTTCGAGAAGAATTTCCGGGAGAACTCTGTTGGGAATTTCCAGAAGAAATCGTATGGGAAGATCCGTAAGAATTTCTTGGATAATTTTAGGAGAAATTCCGGGGTGATTTTCGAAAGTAACTTTTGAGGAATTTTTGATAGAATTTTCGAATCAATTTCTGGTGGAGCATCTTAAGCAATTCTTGGGGGATCTCCCGAATGAATTACGGAGAAAATTTTCGCAGGAATTTCTGAAGGGAATTCCGAAGGAGTTCCGAGGGAATTTTTTGGAGACATTCATGAGGGCTTTTGCGAATCCACACTTCGGAAGAAGGGATTTCCAAAAGAATTTCTCTGTGAGTTTTGGAGGAGTTCCTAGGAGCGAATGGAGAATTATCAACGGATTTTTGGGGGTAAATCTTTTTTTTGGGGGATATCTGAAATAATTTTGGGGGAAATTTCAGAAAGGTTTCCGAGAAAAAAACTGAAGGAAGTATTGGGGGATATCCGGGGCAACTCCTGAGGGAATTTTTGGACATTTGTTTCTGATGATTTTTACAGAATTTTCTGGGGAAATTTGCGCGAGAGTTTCTTTAATGAAAAATTAATTACTTCTCTGCAGGGTTTGTCGAAATCGCTCTCACTAGATAACGAACGATAAAAGATAAGCGATAAAAGAGAGGCAAAAACTGTTTCGAATTATGAAAAGACAAGAAAACAAGTTTATCAAACTTTGTGTACAAGTGCGAAAAAAAAACAGAATTGGTTAAGCAGCCTCCACCGAGAAGTGATGACAAAATGCTTTGTTCTCGTTCATTTAGTGTTGGGCACCGCACAGTTGTGTAAAACAAGTTGAAATGCATCATTAGAGCCAGTCCCGCGTTTGGAGCTGTTTAAAATAAATTTGTCATGGGTTATAGCCCCGGGAATCAGGTCTTTATAAAGACCGCTTGCGGAAAAAGTCTCTCATGGTATAGTACATATCGTAAATGTATAACAGAGATGATAAATTAGAGATTGCTTCATTCTCTTTTGGAATCAATTCCTGCGCTTCGGGATACAGAATAATTAAGCCAAAATAAAAATAGTGTCCATAAATAAAAAAATATCCTAAAAATAATCAAATTTTGTTTATAAAAACACATTTTATCTCAGGTGCAAGAACCTTTTCATGCTGTCGAACTCATATAAAAGCTAGCTGAAGCGCGGCCTAATCGGCAGAGTTCGAAATCATTTCTTCATCGGGATTGTTGTGGAAGACAGTGAAGACAGGAAGACAGACACACTTCTATGAGGCAACCTTGAGCAGTTATTAATCAATACCATTTATAATATCCGACCACAGTGAGATGGTAAGAATTTCTGGAAGAATATCCGGAGGAGTTTTTTTTATTATCAGTCTAAGGCCGGAGTGGCCTGTGCTGCACATAAAAGTCTTCTCCATTCAGATCGGTCCATGGCTGCACTTCGCCAACCACGCAGTCTGCGGAGGGTCCGCAAATTGTCCTCCACCTGATCGATCCACCTTGCCCGCTGTGCACCTCGCCTTCTTGTTCCCGTTGGATCGTTGTCGAGAACCATTTTCACCGGATTACTGTCCGACGCGGTGTGAATGATGGATGGTTCTCCCAACAGCTGATGCAACTCGTGGTTCATTCGCCTCCTCCACGTACCGTCCGCCATCTGCATCCCACCATAGATGGTACGCAGCACTTTCCTTTCAAAAACTCCCAGTGCGCGTTGGTCCTCCACGAGCATCGTCCAGGTCTCGTGTCCGTAGAGAACTACCGGTCTTATAAGCGTTTTGTAGATAGTCAGTTTGGTACGGCGGCGAACTCTATTCGATCGGAGCGTCTTACGGAGTCCAAAGTACGTACGATTTCCAGCCACTATGCGCCTCCGAATTTCTCTGTTGGTATCGTTATCGCCGGTCACCAGTGAGCCCAAGTACACGAATTCTTCAACCACCTCGATTTCGTCACCACCGATAGAAACTCGTGGTGGGTGGCTTACATTGACCTATCTTGAGCCTCTTCCTATCATGTACTTCGTCTTCGACGTGTTGATGACTAGTCCAATCCGTTTAGCTTCGCTTTTCAGTCTGATGTAGGCTTCCTCCATCCTCTCAAAGTTACGTGCCGAGATGAGCCAGACTAGGGCTGCAAGTCTCTATAATAAAGATAAAAAAAAGTTACGTGCCATGATATCAATGTCGTCGGCGAAACCAAATAACTGGACGGACTTCGTGAAAATCGTACCACTCGTGTCAATCCCTGCCCTTCGTATTACTCCCTCCAAAGCGATGTTGAATAGCAGACACGAAAGACTATCACCTTGCCGTAACCCTCTACGCGTTTCGAAGGGACTCGAGAATGCCCCTGAAACTCAAACTACGCACATCACCCGATCCATCGTCGCCTTAATCAACCGTATCAGTTTATCCGGAAATCCGTTTTCGTGCATTAGCTGCCATAGCTGGTCCCGATCGATTGTATCATATGCGGCTTTGAAGTCGATAAATAGATGATGTGTGGGCATGTTGTATTCGCGGCATTTCTGCAATACCTTACGTATGGCGAACACCTGGTCTGTGGTAGAGCGTTCACCCATAAATCCTGCTTGGTACTGCCCCACGAACTCTCTTGCAATTGGTGTTAGTCGGCGGCAAAATATTTGGAAGAGTACCTTGTATGCGGCGTTCAGCAATATGATTGCGCGGTAGTTGCTACAATCCAGCTAATCGTCCTTTTTGTAGATGGGACACACGACACCTTCCATCCACTCCTGCGGCAGAACCTCATCCTCCCAAACCTTGGTAATCAGTGCAGCGCTCTAGCCAGTGCCTCACCACCGTGTTTAAACAGCTCTCCTGGTAGTTGGTCAACTCCAGGGGCTTTGTTGTTTTTCAGCCGGCCGATCTCCTCCTGGATTTCCTGGAGATTCGGAGCCGGAAGTCGTATGTCCTGCGCGCGTGCTTCTAGGTTCCGGAGGAGTTCCTGGGTGGTTTTCGAAGGAATTTCAGGGAGGATTTGCTCAGGAAGTTCTGGGATAACTTTCGAAGAAGCACTCATGGAGGGGAGGGGTGGTGGGGTGATTTCCGAAAACATTCCTGGGGAAAATTGTAAGCAATTCTTATTCGAACTTTCGAAAACACTCCGGGGTAGGTGGGGATAATTCCGGATAAACTCATCTCTAGATCTATCATGCCACCGCCAGCAATATTTTATTCGTCGCACAGATCTTGTCTGATAAAAAGATGCATTAAAGCCGTCGAATATTTTTTTATTTGAAATTCTGTTCCCAATCATTATTGTTTAACTGCTTATCAAATTTTTCAAATTTGCAAGTGTGGTTATGAACCTGAAATGTGCCGCATGAGCACTCCTTCAATTTTGTGATTTTGCCGACCAGTGTTATCGGAGGCATATTATTGGCGATGGAATGTAACATATAGACATCGGGCTGTCAGCATCGCATATCTAACGTCTGGCCACGCCGGCGATGCTACGCGGGAGCAGCAACTTTCGCGACCCGAGATTACAATCGGCGGTTTTAATTACAGCTTCGCCGGCCATATCTGCCTCACGTGATCCAAGTTGTAGAGAAGGAAAAAAAAAGGCTTTTCAATTTAGTTGGCGGTGGCGGCGGCGTTCCGGCAACTGCTGGCCGACCGGTAAGTTTCTGACGGATCCCGCGTGCCTGCGAATAGGCCACTCTATCTCACGATCTTTGCGTGTGCGTCGTTGCTGCTCCCTGCGATCATGCGTCACCGTCTCGCCATCACCGCGCCGGCCGTCGTCTTCATAGTTGTTGACTAACAAAGAGACCGCACACTGTTTTAACGACGGTGAATCAAAGTCGCCAAGCTTTGACTTATGCGGGTCTGACGGTTTGGGGCCTACGGAAAAGGCTTATTTTAAAGTTCTCAGAATCGACGACTTCATTACCGAACCGGTGAACTCGGAGGGAAAAGATTTATGCGTAAAGTTTGTATTGCCGCGCTCGCCACTAACGCACAAGGAACCCGTTCCTAAGACAAAGCCGCGGAAAAAGCCAGATCGCCAGATCGAGGAAAAAGTAATTTTGGGGAAGGTCAACAGCTTGAATTGTATATTTGTGTTTCATGCTTAAAATATTTGAATTTGTTATTTGAGTTTCTGCTGAACATGAATATTATAATTGGCAACTAGATTCACCATCACAAAATTACTACTGTTTTTGAATTAAAAACAAATATTTTCGATTTCAACATAAATTGGCCTAGCTCTGAATATGCGGTGGATGTGAACTTTTCTCACATCCATTAAGAATGAAATCTATTGAAAACACGAGCTTATGCAAAATTTCGAAGACCATATTCGTAACCTGACCGTAACTTGCAGAGTTTTTCACTGTAACGCACAGGCTCCATTAACATAATTTTATTTAATTGTTTTCGCGCAATTAAATACTTAGAATAGGGGTAGTTAAGATGTCAACAACGCAAATGCAAATGATTACCTTCTCTCTTTGCTACGTTAACTGCATGGCACGGCAGTGAGCACTAATGGATGTCAGAGGACGACGACGATGGCGACAACGCAACAGACGTCGAGTTTGGCTTCGCAGTTTTGTCACTGCCACGGATGGTAATTCACAGCCAGTAAGTGGTTGCTGTTATTGTCGTCAAGTAATTGCATAGCTATCGTGGAAAAGGTTGAAGCTCAGCGACGCCAGTCAGATCTGAGCGCCGTTACTTCGGCTTAAGATACGGTGCAGCAGTCAGTCTGTTGTCGCATATTGCACCGCGCCAGCCAGCGTGCAACCACTCTTGACTTAATCCGATTGGTGAAGAGGGTAATTTTATTTCGCGTTGAGTTGAGGAACTGCTTTGTCGCAATCACTTTACGGATGGACCAAAAGCCGGCGCTCGGCTCGGATTGTGAGTCATTGAACTTGCAGGCTATCGGATCGTTTCACCGCTCCGGCCGCACCACACACCTGCAACTGCCACATTATTGGTCGAACCGGTTACAGAGCCTACAAACGACGTCGAAATTCTTCACTGCAGCTGGTGGTGTTGTGCCTCGCTGTAAGAGCTCAAACACTCATTGTTGTATGCACAAATGGTTCGAAACTAGGTTTCAACTACTTTGTGGAACTTTGTGGAATGCGCGCTCGTAAGAGGCTGGACTCCCTTCTAGAGCGCAGGAAGGTTTCAAACAAGACACCGTAGGCCCTTGTTGTCGAGCCTTGAGTCACTTGTCATCTAAGACCAGGCTAAGGCGCATAAATAACAACAATGTTGAAGCCAATTAAACGTTTACGAACAGTTTACCATAAGTACACACATGCGCCACCCCATGCTTCAGATGTTGGCCCACTTTTCAATGGAAGGCATTGTTCGGATCGGTTTCATAATTGCTAATCAATATTTATGGTGTGACAAATTGCCTTTATTACCATCTCGACTTTTAGCGTTGATCGATTGGCATTCCCTGTAAACATCTGCAGTGGAGTTACAATACAATATGTAATTTACGTTCAAGATCCAATTATATTTAGCCCTTCAAAGTAGGGATTTGATGCTTTCAGTTCAGATCCTTTTGCAGGATGGTACCCACATATGAATAAATAACATATAGGATATATGCGAACAAGTTTTCCCATGTGCTAGCAGAATCCACTTGACAATCTCATTTATAATTTGATTGAAATCAAGAGAAAGTCAGATCCAATCTCGTTCGGTGTGGTTTTTACTGCTTATAGCAATCTCTAGATAGAGGTACGAGAAGTGATATACCCTTATTGGGGTGATAAGGGTGACGGTACACTGCACAGATGGAAGACGATTCCAATTTCAGAAGCTTACTTGTGCGGTAGAATATCATTTCGTGTCGTTGGTGCAATAATAGAAGGTACTGCATTTATTTGAAAGGAGTGGTTTTAATCTAACTTTACTTGGGTTCGAACACCCGGTGTTTATACGTCGATTTAGTATTTTATTTACGGGCCTTGCATCTTATAACTGAGACATTCCTATTCCATGCTATTCATTAAAGACTTCTACAGTTACTAACTGCCGTGTGTCTAAGTTAATTATCATTCAATCATTTGAGTATTAGATCTGATATTTACCCTTCAATGGTTTTATTTAGATTGGAAACCCCTTTAAGACTCAACAACTGTAGAAATTCTTAATGAATATATTTTTTTAAATAATATTATATAATATATTTGACTAATTTCTATTTTTTTCTTTTCCAGGTAATGTTTTGATTCAACATGATGTATCTCTTGCTGTAACTCATTGGCTAAATTTGGAAATTAGCCAGTTCATGCTCTGAAATAGGTATGAAGTTATTTTCTAAATAATTCTATGAAAGCTCAGTTTGTTGTATCGGAATAATCTGATGTAACTTTTTAACTTTATTTTGAATATAGCACTTGAATTTGTAGCAACAATTTTAGAAATGTTCACAACATTTTTGGTTTGTTGCTCCAGAATTCAAAAGGAAACCGTTGAATCCTCTTCATTTTTTTTACAACCGATCATGGTCTTAAAAAGTTTTTAAAGGAGCAAAGAGCGCACAATGTTAAAATTAAAGAGGGCTTAAAGTTATTGATTTATAAATTATTTAATTTCTCCTGTTTATATTGGCAGAAATAAGTGACGTTAAAAACAAAGGATCATCATTCGATAAATTAATGTTGGTTGACGCATTCTATGCAATGTTTCTTGTGATTAAAATGGAAGAAGATGTTTTCAAATGAAAACACTGTTTTGATTATTACAACTGAAGTTATAAGAGAGCGTAAATTTTGATTCCAGCCGAATTCCGAAGGTTCAAGAAAAAATTGAAAAATTTCTTTATAAGAAGAGATTCATAAATTCTCTTTCTCTTTCCAAAAATGTCTTCTCTTCATACCGCATTCCGATATACTGAAAAAAAAGAAAAAACTAAAATTTCGTGCAAAGAAAAATATTAGTTCTCATATTTTCCACTAGATGTCTTTTGTCAACTAGTTGCATACTGATTGTTCAAAACATCCTAAACATTAACATTTGGCTTAGCTTTAGCTTAGCTTTAGTTTAGCTTAGCTTTAGCTTAGCTTTAGCTTAGCTTTAGCTTAGCTTTAGCTTAGCTTTAGCTTAGCTTTAGCTTAGCTTTAGCTTAGCTTTAGCTTAGCTTTAGCTTAGCTTTAGCTTAGCTTTAGCTTAGCTTTAGCTTAGCTTTAGCTTAGCTTTAGCTTAGCTTTAGCTTAGCTTTAGCTTAGCTTTAGCTTTGTTTTTGAAATCTGCGTACTTTTTATTGTGATAGTTGGTTGTGCACAAACCATGATACATATTTAAAGAATTTGGTTGTTTTGGAATGTTTGCCTTGATAAAATTGTAATCAAATAATCAATCAAACTTGATTCTTCTTCTTTTACAATGGCACTACATTCCAACTGGAGTTTGGTCTGATTTTTAACTTAGCGTTCTATTTAGCATTTCCGTAGTTATTCATTGGAAGCTTTTCTATGCTTGCCATTGCATGAGTATGTATCGTGAAGGGAAATTACGTACAATGGATGGAACCAAGAATATTTTCCACATTATTTAACACTTATTATGGGAAGTATACACATTTATGCTTCTAAATTTAATCCCAGAAAAATCTCTTATCCAATTTCTCCCACAAAAATTTGGAAGAAATTCGTCGGAATTCCAAAATAAGAAAATTTTGAAAATCTCTTCGAGAATTTCATTTCTTACAAGAGATTTTTTGACCGGAATTTGGCTGCAGATTTGAAATTTTTCGAAACCTTACCTCGCTTGCCAGCTTGGACAGTATGGCAAGTAGGCTTTGAAATTTAAACAACACAAATCAAAAACAAATGCCATTTTTTCGCGTGGGAATCATAATAAAATCGAAAAAAAATGTTCAAATTGCAAATCGCAAGGAATGAGGTACGATCAGCGAGATATAAATCAAAAGGATGGTTTCTCAAGGTGCGTATTGAACTATTTACTGTGGTAGTCCAGTCAAAAATGTGTTATACAGGTTTTGATCCTTTGATTCGAAATGCGTCCACGATACATATGTATGTAGTTAGATTTAGATTTGGTAGGTGTTGAGTTGGTTTATTATTTTATTACTAACAGACCCGCCGAACTTATTTTCGCCTAAAATGAATCAGGTACCACAAACATTTATTTTGTATTAAAAATTTTGGTTTTAATGTTTGCTCTATGATTAGAAAAGCACTAAAGGCAGAGCAAACGTCAAATTTTCTTGCCATATAAGATTTCATTTGCATGATTAGTTCTCGAGTTATACAGAAATTAATGTTTTATTTGTATGTGAGTCCCCTCCCTCTCTTCTAGAGCGGAGAGGGATCTCGAACATTTCTTGTCTTCAAAAACCTCCACGTGCCAAATTCGGGTCCATTTGCTTAACTTGTTCTCGAGTTGCAGAAATTTTAGTTTCATTTGTATGGTAGCCCCCCTTTCCAGAGGAGGGAGAAGTCTTGAATCAAGAACCTTTCCCGGCCCGAATACCCCTGTTCATATACAAAATTTCACGCCGATCGGTTCAGTAGTTTCCGAGTCTATAAGGGTCAGACGGACATAAATTCTTTTTTTTCCTTCACTTGTCATTGTACCTTGACAGATACGTATTTCGACCTCAACAGTAAGGTCGTCTTCAGTGTCTCGTACTTGATTCGACTAGTACGAGACACTGAAGACGACGTTACTGTTGAGGTCGAAATACGTATCTGTCAAGGTACAATTAAGTGGTGGATTTGAATGGGATTTTATAAACTCGTCTTATGACAAGTGAAGACATTCCACTAAAAAGCTCAAAATAATTTTCTTTTTTTTTGTTTATATGCTATTTTTTAATGCGTAAAAGTGGAATACTTTCAAAAAGGGGCCCTCGTGGATCTGCATCACCGACGCTTTCTTTTGTTATTTAAATTGAAAAAAATAAATTTAATGCGTTTGATCAAACCGTCGACGTACGGCCAATTAAATGATTTCCAGATTTCCAAGCCCTAAAATCTAGGCTAATACAAACGGCGCGGTTGTCGTGATATTCATGAATTTCAACAGATTTCGCACAATCCTGATTTCAATTCTGATTGACCGAATCCCAAGTAACATTTTTGCTTTTTAACGGTTTGTAAAATCATTATTAGATCTACATGGCATCTTTAATGCCAGCATAAAAACAGAATGTAATTGGGATTCTATTTAATACAGACACGACACTTACAAATTCTGAACTACGTCAGCTGCGCTTATTATTCTTTTCATTATCAGACTGTAACAATCAGAAAACAATGGTTTTGTGCGGTATTACGTGCCGTAAATTCCTCGATATTTGGTACGACCCCTTCTTTCAAGATCATACAAGAAACGCGGAGAACAGCCTTTTATTAATTCCGACGAATTCTTTCCGGAAGAAGCATGGGATTCACGAATTTCTTTTGTGAGATAAGACTTTACCCTCTAAGGATTAATTTGACTTTTTCCTAAGAATTCAAACAAATTTCTCCTTTCTGTAATTTGAGTGACATTTTTCAAGGAATTGAGATAAATTGCGTCTATAAAAAGACGAATTCTTTTCCGAATTAAGAATGCGGATGAATAGCTTTTAGAAACTTTTAATCCAAGAATTCTAAGGAATGCTTTCAAGAAACTTGACCTATAAATAATTCTACCAAGAATTTAGCAGCTTCTTTCAAAATTTTCATTGCTCAAAGATGAATTCACTACTAGGTGCTCTAGTCTGCCAATATTGTGGAAAAGAAGAAGGCGCTGTTTCTCCCATACTAAAATCCAAGATGGCTGCATCCTGAATTTGGAAGATTAGGACACCTAGTGGTGTATTCATCTTGCTCCAAACTTCGGTCACAGGGTTGAAATCGATTCGGAATAGTAATTTTAAATAGTTCCTTTAATTTTAAAAAATAGGCCAAGTCCATTTAGAAAATGTTTTCTTTGGGCTCTGAATCATTGTCCGATTAAAATGTTGAAACTGTTAAACGGGATAGGTCAAAACAGTGGAACTAGATGTGTGCGCCACCGCCGACAGTTTTTGGCACGCTGCCGCCACCGACAATTTTGCAACGGTGCGCCGTCGTTGAAAATTTGTCACGCCGGTGATCTATAATTTTCCACGCCGATTCTAATTTGAAGAAGTCCGGTCGTTTGGTCGAAACATACGGTCGAAAATATCATTCGACCGAACAGTTTCTTTGACTGAAAAAAAGCCCGTTGACCGAAAATCTCAATTGGCCGAAATGAAAGTGCCGTTTGGCCGAAATGGACATCCGGCCGAAAGTGTCGGAGTGTTTAGCAGAAAGGTCACTTTCGGGCCAAACGGCATTTTCGGCTAAATGATCTATTCGGATAGACTACGTGCTGGTCGACGGACGACATTTCCCGGATGTTATAGATGTAAGGTCTTTCTGAGGTCCGAACATCGACTCGGATCACTATCTTGTAGTTGCAAAAATTCGGGTACGACTTTCCAGCGTCACGAATTCACGAAACAACAGAACGATGCGTTTCAATATCCAACGCTTGTCAGTTGAAGGAGTTGCTGAACGGTACCACCAGAAGCTCGACGAGCGGATAGGAGATGCCACCGGATCTGGCGACGTCAACAGATTGTGGGAAAATATCTACGAAGCTGTGACTACAACAGCGCAGAAAGTGTTAGGCACTACACAGCGACGCCAACGAAATGGTTGATTTGATGAGGAGTGCCAGTGAGTGACGGACGAGAAAAATGTTGCTAGGAGTCGAATGCTAGTGGGTTGTACCCGTTCCAACAGAGAGCGGTACAGTGTAGCAAGGGCAGAAGAGAAACGAATCCACCACAGAAAAAAGGCAACCCGAAGAGAGTGTGATAGCTGAAGCGCAGGAGAACATGGATAGATACGATATGCGGAGGTTTTACGCAACTGTCAATGGCGCGCTGTATAAGACTGCGCCAGTGCCCGTCATGTGCAATGACCGAGAGGGGAATTTGTTGACAGACAAGACTATGGTGGCAGTTAGGTGAAAGGAGTACTTCCAAGATTTGTTGAACGGTGAAAATGAAGGTGTGTTAAGGAGCAGGATGGACATAGTCGGCGACTGTCAAGCAGTGGAACCACCAACGCTGGACGAGGTTCAGAAGGCTCTAAACGAGCTGAAAAAACAGTAAAGCTGCTGGGAAGGACGTGATCCCGGTCGAGCTTCTCAAACCCGGAAGTGAGCAGCTGCATCAATCCATCTACCACATTATCTAGAAAATATGGGAGGATGAAGAACCAACCAGCCGGATGGCCTCATCTGCCCAATTTATAAGAAAGGGCACAGACTAGAGTGTGTCAATTACAGAGAGATCACCCTTCTGAAATCGCCGTACAAAATCCTGTCGCGTATCCTGTTTAACAGACTGAGATCGCTTGAGGAGTCCTTCGTCAGCGAATACCAGGTAGGTTTTCGTGAGGGCCGATCAACGACGGATCAGATATTTAGCCTGTGGAATGTCCTTGATAAATTCCGGGAGTACAATTTGTGTGAGTCATCTGTTCATTGATTTCAAAGCAGCGTACGATTCAGTGAAGAGAAGTGAGCTGTGGCAGGTAATGTCCAAACATGGCTTTCCGGCGAAACTGATTAGACTGATACGTGCAACGCTGGATGGCTCGAAGTCAAGTATTCGGATTACAGACGAAGTGTCAACCGCGTTTGTGACCTAAAACGGATTGTAGCAGGGTGATGCACTTTCGAATTTATTGTTCAACATTGCACCCGAGGGCGCTATTAGGAGATCTGGTGTGCAGAGGAACGGCACTATCGTCACACGGTAGCATATGCTCCTGGGCTTTGCGGACGACTTCGACCTTATTGGAATCGATCGCAGAGCAGTGGAGGCTTTTGTCCCACTGAAGAGGAAGACGGCGAGGATAGGCTTAACCATTAACTCTACCAAGACAAAGTACATGGTTAGCAGGTAAAAATAGGGGAAGACCTAGTGATGTTGGTGCAGAGGTAGTGCTTGATGGGGATGAGTTTGAAATTGTTGTTGAATTTGTTCACCTTGGCTCGCTTGTAACATGTGACAATGACGTTTCCCGTGAAGTGAAAAGACGTATTTCTGCTGCGAATAGGACCATTTACGGGATACGTAACCAGCTTAGGTCGCGCAACATGCAGACGGAAACGAAATTTGCTCTATACAAAACTCTGATTCTACCAGTGGCCCTTTATGGACATGAAGCATGGACATTAAAGGAGGCAGACTGGAGAGCTTTCGGGGTTTTCGAGCAAAAAGTGCTGCGTACAATACTCGGAGGGAAACTAGAAAATGGTGGGTGGCGCAGACGCATGAATCCTGAGCTGTATCAAGTATTCAAAGAAGAAAATATTGTGAATCGTATAAAATACGGCGGACTTCAGTGGGCTGGTCACCTGGGGGACCCTGAACGTTCGGGGAAACTGGAGGAACATCGCCCAAGACCGACGATTATGGAGCTCTACAATACGCCAGTCATAGTTGTATCGACGCTGTAGCCAACCATGTATCCAGGTATCCAGGTAGGATCTATTCGGCCAACCGATCATTTCAGCTCAACGGCAGTTACAACCTAAAGGCTGTTTGTCCGCTGTATCTATGTCGCTTTGGGCCATATTATATTTTTGGTCAAACCATTTTTGATCCAACAACCGTTTCGGACAAACGTTCAGTTCCGCCAAATGAAATTCGGCTTACCGTGTTATTCGGCCAAGCGGAATTCGAACAAATGGCTTTTTGTCGAATGACTTTCGACCAAACGACAAGAAGGACCATTTGGCCGAAAATGTCATTTAGCCGAAATCGACATACGGCCGAAAATGTCGCTCAGCCGACTGGTCATTTGGCCGAAAAATTCATTTGAGACAACTGCTTTTCCGGCTGATTGTCGCTTTGGCCGAATTGATCAAATCGTTTTTCATTTAATAACCGTTTCGCCCGAAATGTCTTTCCGTTGAATGATTTTCGGGGAAACGACACTTTCCCATTTTTTAGTAATTTTCCGTAGAATTTTCGAAGAATTTCCCTTGAGCAAAACAAAAAAATTCCCGTAGAAAACTTAAGAAATTCAATCAAAGCTCCTGAAACCAAACCGTTTTCCGTAGAAATAAAATAAAAATTTAATGTTGAAATTCTGAAAAAGTTTTGTAGAAATTCCGGAACATTTTTCGTGGAAATTACAAAGAGTTTTTCATACACGTAGAAGAATTTTGTACGACTGAAACAATTATTTAGTTTGTTTTATCAAACAACGAGGACATTGATTCACTGCTCAATCCTGCATCGTATGACCAAAACAATAATAATATCGTTCTTATGACATCCATTTTATAATATGGAAAAACTGTGTAAACTGATCAACATAAATCATTCTGTCTACATGAAGTAAGCATGGGGCAGAGGGAAGGTATTTAGATGACTCTCACTCGACATGTAGCTACATAGTTCGATTCTGTTGCTATCACTTTTTCTTCTTGTGTTCATGTCAACCAATTTTCAATAAAGTACTTTCGCAGCAATTTTGTAAGTGAAAACAACCATGAATATTTGGAATGTTTTGATCACCGTGCGCATGACTTTATCATTATTGATTTAGGAGGGAAGTAGGATGGAATAGCAATAAAGAATAGAATGGATAGATAACGCAAGCAAGCGACAAGTGTGAAGCGAACAGAATTTGAATATAATTTATATAAATTTATAAAAATTATTTAAAAAAACATGCAAATTCCATTGAATTTCTTATGGAACTTCCGAACAGTTTCCAGAGCATCCAGACATTTTCCCGTGAAACCTCCTTAAAGTTTCCCGCGCATGTTCCGCAGAACTTTCTGAGTATATTTCGAAAAATATTCAATAAAGCAAGCTGCGTGCACGCCGCGTTCACGCAAGGTACCCAGCATCAAATGTTGTCGTGCACACGTTTACGTGTGTATTACTCCATTTGATGCTGGGTACTTTGCGTGAACGCGGCGGCCCTAAGGGTTGAAGGATTCTGCAATGCTTCCTGAAAGTAATTAAGTATTAGCAACCGTTTAAACAAATAGTTTATAAAAAGTATTTATAAAAGGTATTTTGGAGTGCGTAGGTTTTCTTAAAGATTTTTAAAGTTTTGGTTTTATGTATACCTGAAAATAAGTGTTTTGAAAAATGATAAAAATTAATATTAATAGTCATCTTCTTCTTCTTCTTCTTCGTTGGCATTACATCCCCCACTGGGACATTGCCGCCTCGCAGCTTAGTGTTCATTAAGCACTTCCACAGTTATTAACTGCGAGGTTTCTAAGCCAAGTTACCATTTCTGCATTCGTATATCATGAGGCTAGCACGATGATACTTTTATGCCCAGGGAAGTCGAGACAATTTCCAATCCGAAAATTGTCTAGACCGGCACCGGGAATCGAACCCAGCCACCCTCAGCATGGTCTTGCTTTGTAGCCGCGCATCTTACCGCACGGCTAAGGAGGGCCCCGTTATTAATAGTCATACAACTTTGAATTCTAAAAGCATCTTTGCGAATAAGACATTCAATTCACATCTAACATCGTTAACACTCGAATCGGGTTATTTTTTTCAGCTTGCAAGTTGAGTCTAATACAATTCACAACAACCCAACTATGTGTCCAAAAAAGTCGCAGAATTTATCATCGGTTCATCGAAACCGAAGGAAATCCACAATTAAATTACAACCTTGTCACATCTCTCGACCAAGATAACAACGTGCTTTAAACATCGAAATGGCATCTCCTTGTCGCTTGTCACTGCAGTAAGGTCGGGGCTCCGCTGTTAACTCAATCGACCAGTCAACTGTGAGACAAAAATAATGGACAATAACGAGATATCAAGACCGCGATGTGGGCCCGCTCGGTCGGAGCCAATATTTGGGATGGTGCTGTGCGCGCGATAATGATAATGCCGCAGACTTGCATGGGCCACAAGCTCAAACGCGCAGATATCTAACCTGCGTTCAATGTGAGGGTAAGGTTGGCCAGAAAAACGTGACTTTGGCCGACGCGACGAGATGATCCCGCCACCGACCGGTGCTTATCAGGCCCACATATGCGGGGTATATAATCTGTGGGGCCTGCCGACTGACTGGGGGTGGGGATGGCTCCGGAGCGAGTAAAGAAACTGGAGGAAAGCACCGCGCACGGTGTAATTAGGAGCAGCGGACCGAAACCGCGCGGCATTTTGGCGGCACGCCAAATTGCAAAAGAAATCAGAGCGAGCGCCACGGCAATCGTGATCGGCGCCGAAAACGAGCAGATTGCGCGATGTTGACGATGTTGTGGGTATAATTATTACTCATTCGATAGAGGGCATGTGGGTTTCATCTGTGCCATCTAGAGCGTGGAAAATTTTAGGGACAGCCGACCGATATTTACAATCTTATTTAGATATTGGTTCTGTAATGCTTTGAACAGGCTTAACAACATCCTTTTTGCAAATTTTGAATTGAATGTTCAGTTTATACTGTAACAGAATGTTAATCATTTGTTTGTATATCAACACAAATTTTATTTGATTTTGCAATCAAACTTCAAAAAATCGAAGAAAATACAATTGTTTACTATAAAGCTTGATAATAACAATAACAACAAGTAGGTTTAATTTAATTTCACCACCTTGATTGTTGAAGTTCGTTTCGGAAGTTTTTTTACACGATTTGCAATGATTGGTAATTCAAATGCTGGTGAGAATAATATTTTCTATGCGTAATTTCTATTGGTTTTTAAACCTTCGACTCAAATATTTGTTCAAAACTTTGTTCTAATTATTTACGAATAAGTAAAATTAATATATTTTCAGAAAATCATTTGTTTCAATTTTTTATTTGAAATTTCGACTGACGTTCTAGCCCCCTCAACTATTAGTATAGATATTTGGCATATATTTAGCATCTATTGAATAGTCATGTATCATAGATGAGTGGATGTGAAAAGAATTTGTTTATTAGTCATACACATTAATAGATCAAACGCACAGATCATCCATCCTAAACACAACATACCGACTTACGACTTTGATCCGAGACACGCATCACTCCAACCGGCCGGGAATGTTAATTGATTATCGCTAATTAAAACCATCGGCCTTTTACTGAAGATAGCTGTAGCAACGGCACAACTGTCTCCGGCCATCATACGATAAAACGTCCGATAGATATGCTGAGGAGTATCAACACGTCGACGGCATAGCCATCTCTCCCACTAAAACTCCAGCTCTCCGTTCCTGGAAAATAACAGGTTTAGAACGTGCCTCGTTTTCTCATGGTGGCCGCCTTATCGTTTGTCGGCAGCATTGAAAAAGAGTTAGATGCGATAACGGGCCATCATCATCGTCGTCGTCGTCCTACTCCTAGTCCTAGCGCGCCGACGTAAATGCAATGAACAAGGAAGATGATGGCCAGGTTGGTCGGTTGGTCCAAACGTAAAAGCAGTCGTAAAAATAATTTTTACCATTAGGCTTCACTACACCTAGTTGATGTTGATTTTCTTCATCTATCCCCTGGCGATTCCCGGGGGGTGAGTATCTCTCGAAACCTGCAGTTGTTTTAGCCGCTGACGGTGACGGCAACGAGCGACGACGACGTAGATCCGTTGATTGTGGTGCCATGTCAAAACCTCAAACTGCTGTTGAAAGTGCTGTTGCTCGTTGGAAACATGTTGGCACCGTGCCGCCAGGAGATAATTCTAAACGAATTCTGAAAGCCATAAAGCCTACTTCAGGCATCAGCTACAGCGACCGCAGCACCAGAAGTAACAGCGCTCTGCGGTGCAGTTTCCAGTTCGTAGCGGGTGAAGCTGTGGGCCAGCGGAGACGGAGGATAAAAGTGCATTGCCATAACCTCGAACGAGTGCACTCTTGTGGTGAGTTCCTCTCTGTGTGGTTAATGGCGGTCGGTTGGTGAGGCGGTATCAGCTTCAAAAGAAACCACAGAAAAGCGATATTCCTGTCCTCCGTATTGGACCAAATGGCTTACGGAACATTGGCTCTTCTAGTAGGTACGATTAGTTCGGTTCGGAACACATCCTAGAGAAGTGGGAAACATGGCAATATCGTCCCAGTGATGATGCACTCTGGTTCGAAAGGTGATCAAAATCTGAAATCTCATTAATGATTGCAACCTTTCGTTTTCTCGATTTTGAGGATGCAATGGTCAAAGCAATTTTAATTAAAACGTCAAGTATTTTAACATGTAGAGTCATTGAAAAAAGAATCATGAATCATATAAACTGCATTTACGCAAGTTAACAGTTTTGACCGACATCTGCTTTAGCGTGATGCACAGTGAAATGTCTGAACTCGCGCTGTCCCTACTACGAAGACAGTACACCGAATGTGATCTTAGCGGGGGTCCAGCTTTTATTGAGGCACAGCACTGCCGGTGAACTGTCTAAAAAGGGAAATTTAGGCCCATAAATTAGATTAAAAGTGAGCTATAAATTTTCTTCCTCCTTACCGACTTGCTTTCGTCCCAGTTTTGTTGTGATGTTATGAAAGCGCGGTGGAAACAGCCTTTAGTACTAACCCATTTTGGAATCCGAAAAACAAAGTTCATCAAATGTCGCCCTCTTGAGATCTAGTTTTGATTTCGAGTGTGTGTGCTGAGTTCTCACTGTTACTGTGCACAATGGTCGAAAGATTTATTGAGGCCAAAAATGTTATTTGCTTCGACGAATTAGATTTATGAATCAAGATAGGTTCTCTCCGCAAAGCTTCAGTTTAACAGGGTCAAAAATCAAAGAAAACAATTTTATTTCGCCAAAACTGGACCACAAGTCAATGTGATTATACTCGAGAATTGTTTTTTTGTGTGTTTATTTCGGATATTCAAAAAATAGGATCGATACTATTTACGAAATCATGATAAATATTTAAAAACAATTATGTTTCCCCCCTCAGATTTTTTTTTGCCCACAAATAATATTTTGATGGGCAACAAAAAACGAACAGTGGGTAATGTCTATGACATAACCGCTAAGTGGACGTAGGACTTGACTTGACCATGCCTTTAAGATACATAATATGTCCAAATTTATCACATCAACTATTTTGGATAAATAATCGGCGTTGCATACCATTCCTTGGCAAAATCTTCTCATCAAACCGACACAGAAATCAAATCTACCTCGAACAAGAATCATCAAAAAAAATTCAGGAAGTATCTGGCAACCTTCTCAGGACTACCTGAAATAAACCACAAGTTGGCTCAGCAGGGGATGTAGACTGTATCTCAGCCCTTCCACTGAAGGGCCCCCTAATCCGTGCGATAGCGACTGGAGGAGAACATTATTTTTAACGCTTAGAGCCTTGAAAAAGGCTGTTTGCTTCAGCTAAGTGCAAAAAGTAAGAAAACGATCTTTTCAAATAACCGCGAATTTCTAGTGGTGGTATAAAAAAGACTGAATGCTCTGCGAGCGAATGCACTTTTCTTTTATACCTTATTTTGAATCTTCTCTGCTTCCCAATTGGTGGGCCAATCAGCTAGTGTCTTGTATCCCGCTTCTTTGTCAGCCAAAGCGTCATCATCATCAACGCGTTCGAGAAGGGCTTCTTCTTTTTTACGCTTGTTGCTCGCTGCTGGCGTCTATTTCCTAACGGGACTTTTCGCTAGATACAGGCCAATAAGCCGGGAAAGCGAGCTTAGAATTGCAGTTCAGGTGAGAAGTACGTGTTCTTTTCTGAGACAACATTGTTAGTAGTAGAAGGAAGGAAACACCCGGACATGGGATTTCGAGTGATAAGATTTAGAATTGGTAACATGGGACGATCATTCAGTCACGTTCGCTTTGTGTGCGGTCAGTAGCAAACAATGTTTATCTAAATATTTTTTGATCAATGCCAAAAAATCCAACACTTGATGAAAAATCGATTGATAGTTTATTAATGTTTGAGCTGTTATCGGTGCTTTTTTATCCAAATAAGATTATGTGAGAGATTTGGACATCTTATGAATCTTTAAAGGCATGGTCAAGCGTCCTTCGTCCACTTCGCGATTAAATCAGAAAAATTATCCACTGTTAGTTTTGACGCTATTTATGAAAATCACGCATAAAATTTTATCTCTAGAATATTGGATTTGGCACCCAAGTACAATTTCTATCCCGAAGGGTATTGAAAGCATTGATATTGATCTCTATTATTGGCTCTCTGAAGAACCGTTTGTTTTTTGGACATACATGCTGCATCATGTGGCTTTTCTTCAGCCTGTCTCGGCTCAGCACCGATGCCGGCCGGTCTCGGCTCGACTCTGCTGCTGCTGCCGGTATCTGCTCAACATTGCTGCTTTGTCGGGTCTGTAGGGTGGACTGCTGATGTGCTGGCTAGGTTTCGGATGATGATGGTCGCTTCGATGGTGACGAGCCGAAAAAGCGGTCGGTGCAGACTTCATTCCCTATTAAAAGTGCTGTTCAATCAATGATGCAGTTGCTTCGCTTGTCCCGGTCAGAATGAAAGGAAAAAATCGCGTTGCGCTATTTTATGGCTTCTCGGCAGACCCAGCGGCTGCTCATTCGCTGGTGTGTGCACCAATTAGAACGTGGTAATGGAATGATGCAAGAATTATGCGGTACCCATATTTATAGGTTCCCTTGAGCTCAATGTTTTTCATTGAAAACAGTTTCATGCCTATTGAAACAAGTTTTTCGGGTCTTATCAAGCATGGACATGAAAGGCATACTTGAAATCTGTCGATTGAGGGGCTTACCGCAGAAATTCGTCCACTGAGACGAACGCTATTAACGTTTAAAATCTTTCAACACAGCGTAACGCGGTCGATTTGAATATTTTAAAATGACATCCGGTATAGTAAAGAGAGACGTAAGTCCTACGTCAAAAAATCGTAAATTTGTTTGGATTTTCAAAACATTCTGTAACAAATCCGAGGAGCCCAATCAAAGATAATTGCCTTTAATAAAAAAAATCTGAAGGGTTTTTTTTATTTTATTTTTTCCTAATATTTATTTTTTATTACACCACTCCCCCCCCCCTTTGAGTTTTTGGAGACCAGTTAGATATAATTATATAATATAATTAATAACCCCCTATTTTATGGTTTAAATGATATATTCATTATATTCAGCGTAGATAAGATATATGAAAAACAAACTTGAAAACTAATGGGATAAATGGCTCTCCATAAAATTCATTATCCCGTGCAATTAATTTTATTAAGCCTCTTGAAAGAATCTTTTCGAGCCCCTTGGAAGGAGGCTTCCGAACCTCTTGAAGGGAGGATTTCGAGCTTCTTGAAAGACGGCTTTGGGGTTACTTAAAAAAGGCTTCTGAGGCTCTTGAAAGTACGCTTCCAAGCCTCTTGGAAAAATAATTCCAAGCCAAGGAAGCTTTCAAGACTCTTGAAAGGAGGTTTACGAGCCTCTTGAAAGGAGCCTCCCGAGTCTCTCTATAAAGTAACTTTCCGAGTCTTCAGAAAGCAGCCTTCCGAACCTCTCGAAAGTAGACTCCGTGCCTTTTGAAAAGAGGCTTCCGAGCCTGACTGTTGAAGGGAAGCTTCAAAGTCTATTGAAAGGAGGAGGTTCATGAGCCTCTTGAAAAGAGACTTTTGAGCCTCTTGAAAGCAGCCTTCCTAGTCAATTGAAACTTTCGATCCTTTGAAAGGAGCCTTCCGAGCCTCTTGAAATGAGCCTTCCGAGCGTTTTGAAAAAGGCTTCCGGTTATCTTGACAGGAGGCTTCCCAACCTCTTGAAAGGAGGTTTTCGAACCTCCTGAAAGAAGACTCCCAAACCTCTTCAAAGTGGTCTTCCGAACATCTTGAAAGGAGGTTTCTGAGCATATTGAAAGGAGGCATTCGAACCTCTTGAAAGGAGTCCTCCGATCCTCTTGGAAGGAGGCTTCCGAGCCTCTTGAAAAGAGGCTTCCGATCCTTTTGAAATATGGGCTCCGATCTTCTTGAAAAGAGGCTTCCAAACCTTTTGAAAGTAAGTTTCCAAGCCGCTTGAAAGGAGGTTTACGAGATGCTTGGAAGAGGCTTCCTTGAAGCTTAATAGGATACTTCTAATTTTCTTGCAACGAAGCAACTGAGTTTTTCGATAAAAAAAACTTTCATGTCTCTAAAATTCTTCTGGCTTCTGCGATCCACGATTACGATCCGATCCACGATTACATCATTCTTCCTATGGACGTGCCACTAACGCAGAGGCGGAAATTTTTGTATGCGGGCGTGTTACCACGCAGTATCCAACTGATCCATAAGTACATCATTTTTCGTGCGGCCATTTTAACAATGCAGAAGAAGATATCTCATATGAATTGTGATTCATCCCATCCACATTTATTCCATTATACGTATGGACGTTCTACTAACACAGAGGAAGAATCTTTTGTATGCGAGTTTTCCACAATTCAGAATTGTGATCTATTCGATCCACACGCAGAATTTTTATCAATTTGATACATATTTACACCATTCTTTGTATGGAGGTCCCATCAACACAGATGATAAATTATTTTAGCGGTCGTTCCACTCAGAATCGATATCCATCCGATCCACAATTACAGCATTCTTACTCCGGGTATCCTACCAACGTTGAGAGAGAAACTCTGGTATGCAGGCGTCCCACTGCGCAGAATTATGATCCATGCGATTAGGGACGGGAATGGTTGATATTTCCATTTACCATTAATGTTGCCATGTAGTCAAGGATGTTATCGATCATTCAGTAAATTGCGTTCGATCATTTAGTAGTTTGTCAATAACTCATTCCAGAAGCTGAATTTCAAAATGTGTTGTATGGTGGACTTCTAGTGTGAAGGTTTATCTACAACTTTGCCTAATGGTTTGTTGTTAGAATTCAACTAATAACGGAGTTATAGCGCTAGTTGCAGTAGCTTTAACTAAATGATTGGAATTTTGTTATCATTTAGTCTAAGTTACTGAAACTATAGCTATAACTCCGTTACTAGTGGAATTCAAACAACGAACCATTTGGCAGAGTTGTAGAAAAACCTTCGCACTAGAAGTCCACCATACAACACATTTTGAAATTCAGATTCTGGAATGGGTTATTGTTAAACTACTAAATGATCGAACGCAAATTACTGAATGATCGATAACATCCTTGCATGTAGTCAAAGAAAAACAAAACCATAGTAGCCACGGCAAAGCAGAAGACAGTCAGCCCATGCTTTTACAATTTTCTTTCCGCACAATTAATGTTTTCGTACATTTATGTCAAAATGTAAAACCTTTTTTTGTGGCAAATATTTATTTCATTACTCCTTGCTCATTTTAGAGATTGGAATCAGTACCAAAGGATACCACTATTTCCAGGTTGTGCGTCACAGGTAATTGAACTCGATTCTGTTCTTTTTGCACTGCGCACTAGCCGAAACAAGAAATTTCATGCAAATGGTTACCGCAAAGGCACGAGACTCTCACGCAGCAGCAATCAAACAGTATGTCGATGAACAAAAAAATTTGACCGGATAAAATGTAGATATTCAAAGAATCACAGTGTTCTTCTGTACTTTTCCCGACACTGCATGCGATACACAATTACTTCATATTTTTGGGGGCGTCTCACCAACGCAGAGGAAAAAAATCTTGAATGCGAGCGTCCCACCACCCAGAATTGTGATCCGTTCGATTAACACTTACACAATTTTCCTTGTGGGTATCCGACCATGTAGAATTGTTATCCATCCGATCCACAATGATACCGTCGTCGGGGGTGACAATCGGTCAATAGGGGGTGAGAATGGGTCACTATTTCATCTACTTAGAATGCGTGTAGCATAGATCGAATATATCTGAGGGCAAGAGAACAAAATTTTAAGACATCTTTTTGGACGATTTTGCTATCCGACCTCCAGATTGTCGGTGAGAGCGATGATCCATTCTCACCCCTTGACCCATTGTCACCCTCGATGATGGCACCACGTATGAGCGTCCCATCAACAATGCAGAACAAGAAACATTTGCATGCGGGTGTCCCACCATGCAGAGTTATAATCCATCCGATTCACAATTCTTACACCATTCTTTTTGCGGGCGTACCACCAATCCAGAGAAAGAAACTTTTGTGTGTGGGCTTCCCTCCACATAGAGTTGTAAATCATCCGATTTATATTTTCATTATTCATTTAATGCACGTTCCTCCAATATAGACCAATAAACATTTATATGCGGAGTTCCTACTCAGAATTGTAATCCATCCGATTTACATTTACACCATTCTTGGTGCAGGCGTCCTTCCAACGCTTATGAAGAAATTTTTGTTTGCTGGCGTCCCATCAACACAGAGGAATCAAGTTTTGTACGTGAATGCCCCACCATGCAAAATTGGGATCCGCCTTATCCACATTTATCCCTTTTTTCTTGTTGGCGTCCCACCATGCAAAATTGTGATCAATCTGATCCACATTTACACCATTATTCGTATGGTCGTTTCTCACTTCTCATTTCCCATCATTCATCATATTTTCATTTTTCCCGTTTTTCTTCTTACTTTTCAGTTTTCAATAATGACATTATCTATGGTACACGTCCTTATCAAGCTATGGCTTCTATGGGCCACGGTTAAGCATATCTAATGGGCGCGTCGTGACCTGCTTGCAAAGTTAATATTAAAATAGGTTCTTTTTTGTGAAAAATGTAGTAAAGATAACTTTTCAATGACTTGGCACATCCCTTACTGATGTATGTATTCTTCCAGACATTTGATAAGATTGTTGAAGAAATGTTTTTAATTGCTGATGTTGTAAACATTATTTTCAATTCGGTGATTATGAAATATGGTTGAATATTTATTAGTTGCTATTAGTATTGCAACTAATAACTTTATTCAACCTTTCAGCACAGAAATTGCAGTGGCTCGTATTTCATAACTTAGTTCTCCCGGATTTTTTCAAGATTTTAATTTTGTATTTTTGATTTACCTAAAAAATTTCATATACATTACTTATGATCCAAAAACATTATTTGCATCATTGCACTGCACTATGGTCCAGGATACAGTTTTACGCGGAAAGATGCATTTTACGCTAAAACTATATTTTTTTAGAAAGGTCCAAGGTCCCAAGGTTGACAAGGTCCCAAGCAAAAACACCTTACACACTGTCAAAAGAATATAACTTGGAACGGGTTGTCCGATAGTTTTGGTGTCTTCAGCATAGTTTTAGACAATCATTGGGGCTATATGAAACAAAATACACTGTGAAAAAAATTGCTCAATAATTAAAATTTAATTTAAATTTTCTCGAAAAAGATTTTTACGATATTTGCTTTATTTTTTGATATATGTTGTAGCAAATAATATATGTATTGTTTTCCACTCAACGTCATGGTGGAGAAATGATGGATAAAAAAGTTAGAAGTTAGATTTTTTTTGAATAAGTCGTTTTTTTTAAATGGCTGAAATATTTCTTTTATGTTTCAATCAACCCGATTCTATGAGGGTATGTAAAATTTCCAATAAAAAATGAGATACAACGTTTTTAATTTAAAATACGCAGATTTGTGTTGTTTTCGGTCGTATGTTTTTCGATTTTTTTAGCCTAGAATCAAATTTTACTGAAAGCGTCGATATATAATGACGAAAAACATACGAAAACGACCAAAAATAAAATAAATCGGTGTATTTTAATTTAAGATCGTTGTATCTCAGAAACATTAGCAGTTAAAAAAAAAAATAATGCATGCCTTTCGATTGGAAATTTAACGTATTTTCATGAAATGGATATTAAAACGAAAAAGAACTTAAAAATTCTATCTTTTTTGCCTGTCATTTCTCCATTATGGACCAAAGTGCAAAATAATACATATATTAACTGCTAATTAAAAATTATAAATATCAAATAAATATTTTCTTGGCGTAAACACTAAAAGAATTAGACACGCCATGTTCAAGTTATATTTGTCCAAGTGTCCAACAAATGCTTTTATTTTCAAATGTTTTTTCTTAGTGAAACCAATGACTATTTTTGGTTGATTGAAACTGAATCTGCAAGAAAACACCAAAAATGGGTTAATTTTAAAGCTCTTTGAATTATCTCTGAAATGATGTTTTCAAATGTTCCCCTCACTATGATGACTTGTCAAGTTCATGTATACATAAAATGACAAAATTTGCACGCACATATTGTTCTGTATTATTCTAAAGTTTTATGATCCTGAAATAACCTACTTTAACTATGTTATATATGAGGTCTTTCTCCAAGCGAATGCAGATTCTTGAAAATATAATATTTTCTATGTTAGTTATATGAAAATATCGGAAACTTCCGAGATATTCTGACAATAATTTTTGGAGCTTTGGCCGCACCCCAACCATTGTGCAGTGTGCTCTGCTCTCCATTAAAAACCACCACGAAGCCAGAGGAAAAAAAACTTCTTCAGACCACTTATCATGTATGCATAAAATGTAATCCTACTTTACATAAATACATATTTAGTTGCTTTCAACAATCCAAATATACGCGCGCCTCGGTCGGTCGGTCTACGGGTCGCGCTCGGTTGGCTCATATTGGCTCCCAGTGGACCGCGACCACTACGATGTCGACGACGTCGACGCGCGACGGTGAGGAGAAGAAATCCAGCCAGACAAACATATGATTTGAATATACACATACATTTTTCCCGAACTCTTGAGAAATCTTGAGAAGATATTGAACGACTGATGCGGCTCAGCGCGCAGGAAAAATCCAATTGTCGCTGGCTGGTTCAATTCCACATCCGATGAATGACATGGAAATGGAACGGGGGTTTGTCGTCGTCGTCGTGCGGGATGAAATAATTTGAATATTTCTCATTTCTCGCAGAGATAAGTACCGATCGAGGGTTATGGATGTTCGACATTCTTCAATTGGTTGAGAAGGATATTTACATTTTCAGATGGGAGATGTTGCCGATCTTGGCTTCGAGGTCATATCGCAATACCGGCAGAGTGCTGTACCTACATGTTTGACTAGAGAGTTTTTGTGATTGACATAAGCAACTGTTCGCAATCTACATATAGATACCTATGAATTGCTAATTTAGGCCCTTCACTTTAGGCTGTAACATATTTTACGTGAAAGATAAAAGATGATATTACAAGATCCATTGTTTCATCTGATTTTTTTTTAAACAGCTGCAATAAAACACGATTTTAATTCAACCTATTATTCGACGAGGAAGTATCTTTTTCAAAGGAATTAACCACAACGCATTCGTCAGCAGCACATTATTTTCCTTGACATCTTAAGATTTTGGAACAATCGTTGAAATATTTTCACAAAGAAATAGCTCTAACTTCAAAGAAAGGGGTGGCTGAATAATAAAAAAATCATAAAACTCCTCGGATTTGTTAAAGAATGTTTCGTAAATCATCGAAATTTTCCGGAAATTTTATTGTTATTCTCAAAATTATTATTTTTGTGTGAAAAAATCTGAACGAGGGGAGACAAATTATTTTTAATATTCGCATCGGCCTTAGTAACTTTCTGTTGTCTAGTGCTAGTTATGCTAGGTAGCGGTACGCAGCTTCATATTTAAAACGGTGTGAATTATCTCTTATGAACGATGATTAATAACATTGCTATTGTTCGAAACAAGCATCGCCGAATGGATTACGTCAACGTCAAATTACCCGGTAAAGTAGAAGCAGAAATTGCGCTACAAAAAACTATTGTAGACGATTGAAGTCACGCTGAAAGAATTTTTATTCTTCAATACCACAATTTCGATTCACGCTTCGCAATGAACCGTACCATTCGGTAGGATAGTTGCCTGCCGGATGAAAACCCAGCGAGCGAAAGAAGGATGAATGATCATGCCTGATGATAATGATGATGATTATAGAGGCAGGGGTTATAACACCTTTTGTGAAATGTTTTTGCTTTTTTTTTTCTCCCGCCTTTTCTCCACTGACGTACTCGGGACTTGGCGCTGATGAGCGATGTGCCTACCGATGGATGGCCATTATGCTCGCTCGTCCTCGCGTCGTCCGTCCGGAGCAGGTCTACGCGCAGAACTCGCTGGATCGTACACACGCATTCATCCACGTACCTATCTACCTGCCTCGGTTGAGAATTGTTTTGTCAAGACGAAGTGAAAGAAACCTCGTTTGGTAACCCTTTTGCCTTGGTTGGAGCTTACCGCCCCGCCGCCATCATTACCACCAACCGATCGGCTGGGGCGCAATCAACTCGCAACTTCAGAGCTCGAGCCCGGTGATAGGGGATTTATCTTGCGGATCTTAGTCGTACGGGCCTAACTAGGTACGAGCCTGTGTGGTGCGCGGTTGGTTGGAGGCCATACGGGAAAAGTCTTCAGGGGAGCGCGCCCTGTTATGAACGGCTTAAGCCGACAGCCGACGCACCGCCTCAACAGTTGTACTCTATAATTGTAGGTTTTTACGTTTTATTCCCCTGGTTTCTTCGAATCAATTAGTTTTAGTTACAATGTTACAATAAAGCATTGAAAAGTTGCATGCATTGTGGTGGTGTTTCCTTTGCTTTCGAAACATATCTGCCGTCACGTCGTCATGGCAGAATCGGCTACAGTAAAATTGAGGTCTTGCCTCAGGGCACAACTCCGACTGAAACAATGTGCTGGTGAGGAAAAAAAAACAGGAGCAGAATGTAAAAAAAAAGTGTTGGAACAGGTGTTTCGGTAGAAAACATGAAGCCAGTTCATTCCACTATGTAGGACAATTCAATTGGATTTATGATTATAATGCGGAAAATAGCAAAAAATAACCCTCTTCTACTATGTTACACGTGTAACAATGAGATTTATGAGAAGTTGTTATGTCTTTTTATCTCTTCAAAAATGAAATATTGAGTGGAAGCCTAGAAAACATGTTGTCAACATGAAAACATGTCGAATTTCCTTGAATTTTTTTTCGAGTTTCCTTGGGAAATTCTTTTAAATTTCCTTGGGTAATTCTTACGAATTTCTTCAGGAAATACTTTCGACTGTCCTTGAAAAATTCTTTCATCTTTCCTTGGGAAATTCTTTCGAATTTTCTTGAGAAACTCTTTCGAATTTCCTTGGAAATTTTTTTCAAGTTTCCTTGGGAAATTCTTTTGAATTTCTTTGGGAATTTTTTTTTTGAATTTCCTTGGGAAGTTCTTTTGAGTTTCATTTGGGAATTCTTTTGAATTTCCTTGGGAAATTCTTTTGAATTTCCTTGGGAAATTCTTTTGAATTTCCTTGGGAAATTCTTTCAAATTTTCTTGGGAAATTTTTTCAAATTTTCTTGGGAAATTCTTTCGATTTTCCTTGATAAATTCGTTCGTTTCTCCTTGGAATATTCTTCCGAATTTCCGTGAGAAACTCTTTCGAATTGCAATGGATTTTTTTTTCGAATTTCCTTAGGAAATTCTTTCGAGTTTCCTTGGAAAATTCTTACATGGGAAACTCTTTCAAATTTCCTTGCGAAATACTTTCGACTTTCCTTGGAAAATTCTTTCGAATTTCCTTGAGAAACTCTTTCGAATTTCCTTGGAAAATGCTTTTGACTTTTCGTGATAAATTACTTCGACTTTCCTTGGGAAATGTTTTCGAATTTCCTTGGAAATTTTTTTAGAATTTCCTTGAGAAATTCTTTTGAATTTTTTTAGGAAAATATTTTGAATTTCCTTGGGAAATTCTTTAAAATTTACTTGAAAAATTCCTTCAAGTTTCCTTGGGAAATTCCTTCGAATTTCCTTGGGAAATTCCTTCGAATTTCTTTGGGAAATTCCTTCGAATTTCGTTGGGAAATTCCTTCCAATTTCCTTTAAATTTCTTTGAATTCCTTGGGAAATTCCTTCGAATTTCGTTGGAAAATTTGAATTTTTTGGGAAATTCCTTCGAATTTCCTTGGGAAATTCCTTCGAATTTCCTTGGGAAATTCCTTCGAATTTCCTTGGGAAATTCCTTCGAATTTCCTTGGGAAATTCCTTCGAATTTCCTTGGGAAATTCCTTCGAATTTCCTTGGGAAATTCTTTCGAATTTCCTTGGGAAATTCTTTCGAATTTCCTTGGGAAATTCTTTCGAATTTCTAGGAAAATTCTTTCGAATTTCCTTGGGAAATTCTTTCGAATTTCCTTGGGAAATTCTTTCGAATTTCCTTGGGAAATTCTTTCGAATTTCCTTGGGAAATTCTTTCGAATTTCCTTGGGAAATTCTTTCGAATTTCCTTGGGAAATTCTTTCGAATTTCCTTGGGAAATTCTTTCGAATTTCCTTGAGAAATTCCTTCGAATTTCCTTGAGAAATTCCTTCGAATTTCCTTGAGAAATTCCTTCGAATTTCCTTGGGAAATTCCTTCGAATTTCCTTGGGAAATTCCTTCGAATTTCCTTGGGAAATTCCTTCGAATTTCCTTGGGAAATTCCTTCGAATTTCCTTGGGAAATTCCTTCGAATTTCCTTGGGAAATTCTTTCGAATTTCCTTGGGAAATTCCTTCGAATTTCCTTGGGAAATTCCTTCGAATTTCCTTGGGAAATTCTTTCGAATTTCCTTGGGAAATTCTTTCGAATTTCCTTGGGAAATTCTTTCGAATTTCCTTGGGAAATTCTTTCGAATTTCCTTGGGAAATTCTTTCGAATTTCCTTGGGAAATTCTTTCGAATTTCCTTGGGAAATTCTTTCGAATTTCCTTGGGAAATTCTTTCGAATTTCCTTGGGAAATTCTTTCCAATTTCCTTGGGAAATTCTTTCGAATTTCCTTGGGAAATTCTTTCCAATTTCCTTGGGAAATTCTTTCGAATTTCCTTGGGAAATTTTATCCAATTTCCTTGGGAAATTCTTTCAAATTTCCGTAGGAAATTCCTTCGAATTTCCTCTGGAAATTTCTTCGAATTTGCTCGGGAAATTCCTTCGAATTTCCTCGGGAAATTCCTTCGAATTTCCTCGGGAAATTTCCTTGGGAAATTCTTTCGAATTTCTTTGGGAAATTCTTTCGAATTTCCTTGGGAAATTCTTTCGAATTTCCTTGGGAAATTCTTTCGAATTTCCTTGGGAAATTCTTTCGAATTTCCTTGGGAAATTCTTTCAAAATTCTTTTGAATTTCCTCTGGGAATTCTTTTGAATTTCCTTGGGAAATTATTTTAAATTTCCTCGGGAAATTCTTTCGAATTTCCTTGGGAAATTCTTTCGAATTTCCTTGGGAAATTCTTTCGAATTTCCTTGGGAAATTCTTTCGAATTTCCTTGGGAAATTCTTTCGAATTTCCTTGGGAAATTCTTTCGAATTTCCTTGAGAAATTCCTTCGAATTTCCTTGGGAAATTCCTTCGAATTTCCTTGGGAAATTCCTTCGAATTTCCTTGGGAAATTCTTTCGAATTTCCTTGGGAAATTCTTTCAAATTTCCTTGGGAAATTCTTTCAAATTTCCTTGGGAAATTTCCGTGGGAAATTCTTCTGAATTTCCGTGGGAAAATCTTTTGAATTTCCTTGGAAAAATCTTCTAAATTTCCGTGGGAAAATCTTCTAAATTTCCGTGGTAAATTCTTTCGAATTTCCTTGGGAAATTCTTTCGAATTTCCTTGGGAAATTCTTTCGAATTTCCTTGGGAAATTCTTTCGAATTTCCTTGGGAAATTCTTTCGAATTTCCTTGGGAAATTCTTTCGAATTTCCTTGGGAAATTCTTTCGAATTTCCTTGGGAAATATTTTCGACTTTCCTTGGGAAATTCTTTCGAATTTCCTTGGGAAATTCTTTCAAATTTCCTTGGGAAATTTTTTCGAATCTCCTTGGGAAATTCTTTCGAATTTCCTTGGAAAATTCCTTTGAATTTCCTTGGGAAATTTTTCCTATTTCCTTGGGAAATTCTTTCGAATTTCCTTGGGAAATTCTTTCGAATTTCCTTGGGAAATTCTTTCGAATTTCCTTGGGAAATTCTTTCGAATTTCCTTGGAAAATTCTTTCGAATTTCCTTGGGAAATTCTTTCGAATTTCCTTGGGAAATTCTTCCGAATTTCCTTGGGAAATTCTTCCGAATTTCCTTGGGAAATTCTTTCGAATTTCCTTGGGAAATTCTTTCGAATTTCCTTGGGAAATTCCTTCGAATTTCCTTGGGAAATTCCTTCGAATTTCCTTGGGAAATTCCTTCGAATTTCCTTGGGAAATTCCTTCGAATTCCCTTGGGAAATTCCTTCGAATTTCCTTGGGAAATTCCTTCGAATTTCCTTGGGAAATTCCTTCGAATTTCCTTGGGAAATTCCTTCGAATTTCCTTGGGAAATTCCTTCGAATTTCCTTGGGAAATTCCTTCATATTTCCTTGGGAAATTCCTTCGAATTTCCTTGGGAAATTCCTTCGAATTTCCTTGGGAAATTCCTTCGAATTTCCGTGGGCAATTCTTCCGAATTTTCATGGGAAATTCTTTCGAATTTACATGGGAAATTCTTTAGAATTTTCATGGGATTTTTTTTCTAATTTCCTTGGGAAATTCTTTCCAATTTCCTTGGGAAATTCTTTCCAATTTCCTTGGGAAATGCTTTTGAATTTCCTTGGGAAATTCTTTCGAATTTCCTTGGGATTTTTTTTTCGAATTTCCTTGGGAAATTTTTTAGAATGTCTTTGGGAAATTTTTTCGAATTTCCTTGGGAAATTCTTTCGAATTTCCTTAAAAATTCTTTCGAATTTCCTTAAAAATTCTTTCGAATTTCCTTGGGAAATTCTTTCGAATTTCCTTGGGGAATTCTTTCGAATTTCCTTGGGAAATTCTTTCGAATTTCCTTGGGAAATTCTTTCGAATTTCCTTGGGAAATTCTTTCGAATTTCCTTGGGAAATTTTTTCGCATTTCCTTGGGAAATTCTTTCGAATTTCCTTGGGAAATTCTTTCTTTCCTTGGGAAATTCTTTCGAATTTCCTTGGGAAATTCTTTCGAATTTCCTTGGGAAATTCTTTCGAATTTCCTTGGGAAATTCTTTCGAATTTCCTTGGGAAATTCTTTCGAATTTCCTTGGGAAATTCTTTCGAATTTCCTTGGGAAATTCTTTCGAATTTCCTTGGGAAATTCTTTCGAATTTCTTTGGGAAATTCTTTCGAATTTCTTTGGGAAATTCTTTCGAATTTCCTTGGGAAATTCTTTCGAATTTCCTTGGGAAATTCTTTCGAATTTCCTTGGGAAATTCTTTCGAATTTCCTTGGGAAATTCTTTCGAATTTCCTTGGGAAATTCTTTCGAATTTCCTTGGGAAATTCTTTCGAATTTCCTTGGGAAATTCTTTCGAATTTCCTTGGGAAATTCTTTCGCATTTCCTTGGGAAATTCTTTCGCATTTCCTTGGGAAATTCTTTCGAATTTCCTTGGAAAATTCTTTCGAATTTGCTTGGAAAATTCTTTCGAATTTGCTTGGGAAATTCTTACGAATTTACTTGGGAAATTCTTACGAATTTACTTGGGAAATTCTTACGGATTTACTTGGGAAATTCTTACGAATTTACTTGGGAAATTCTTTCGAATTTCTTTCGAATTCCCTTGGGAAATATCTTTGAATTTCCTTGGGAAATATTTTTGAATTTCCTTGGGAAATTCCTTTGAATTTCTTTGGGAAATTCCTTCGAATTTCCTTGTGAAATTCTTTCGAATTTCTTCGGGAATTTATTTCGAATTTCCTTGGGAATTCTTTCGAGTTTCCTTGGAAAATTCTTTCGAATTTTCTTGGGAAATTCTTTCAAATTTCCTTGGGAAAGAATTTTTCAAGGAAATTCGAAAGAATTCTCCAAGGAAATTCGAAAGAACTTTCCAAGGAAATTCGAAATAATTTCCCAAGGAAATTCGAAAGAATTACCCAAGGAAATTCGAAAGAATTTCTCAAGGAAATTCGAAAGAATTTCTCAAGGAAATTCGAAAGAATTTCCCACGGAAATAAGACAGAATTTTTTGAGGAAATTCTTTCGAAATTCCTTGGGAAACTCTTTTGAATTTCCTTGGGAAATTCTTTCGAAATTTCTTGGGAAATTCTTTCGAACTTCCTTGGGAAAATCCTTTGAATTTCCTTGGGAAAATCTTTTGAATTTCTTTGGGAAATTCATTCGAATTTACTTAGGAAATTATTTTCGAATTTCTTTGGGAAATTCTCTCAACTTTCCTTGAGAAATTCGTTCGAATTTCCTTGGGAAATTCTCTCGAATTTTACAGACTTGGGTTCGACCTTATTAGCTTACTTCCGGAACGTCTTGAGATGTTTTGAATACACCTATGGAATTGAATTTTTCGTTTTCAGCCCAATACATGGCAGTTTTTTTTAAATAATAATTTAGGAATAAGCTGTTGATGAATCCCGAGAAGCAATCTTGGGAGTCAAGTCTGTGACAAGCAGGACCATAGAACTCCAAAAGCTCTAGGCAAAACTTTTACAGGGCACCTTTTATTGTTTCAAATATCTGTAAATATAGGGATTAAGATATCTTTTGAAAATCTTGCAAAGCCGTGGGAAATTCTAGCAGATACAGAAATGGAATGTGTAAAAATTATCCAGAACGGGCTGGAAGTTCATTAAAGTTGTTGAATTTTTTATGACCGTTTTCTCTCAAACCCCGAACAAGACCTATTTTTCGAACATCGACGTTTTCGCTCTTTATCTAACTTTCAACGGTTTTAGATACGCAGCATCAAGATTACAAACAAATTAAATTAAATTAAAATGGCCATTTAAAAACGAGTTTTAAGAATATGGATCATATTTCGGCACCAACATTTCAAAAGGGCGTAACTGCTTTTGTAAACAAAAGCTTCTCACGTCGCTGGTGGGTTAATTTGAGCCCACCCACGCAATCCAACACCACTGATGGAAGCATCGAATCCTCTTCTTTCATTTAATGGTGCTGGATTGCGTGGGTGAGCACAAATAAGCCCACCAGAGACGTGAGAAGCTCTTGTTTAAAAAAGCAGTTTCGCCCTTTTGAAATGTTGGTGCCGATTTGGGATTTGAGTCAAAACGGTACATTATGGAGACAATGGGTTGCGTGACTGATGATATACAGATTTCTGATGCCTTAAACAAAAAGTGTGGCTGTGGGACGGGGAGTTCAAAATCACACATTCTCTCGGGATGCACTATATCTGTCTGTCGGTAGTCGGTCTGTCGGTAGTTAAAGCCACCATTGGAGCTAGTTGGGTTGAATGAAAACCAGCTCTGAAGTAGGTTGATGTATGTTAAGATTTACTATTATCGGACCTATTCACCCCCAAGTAAAATCCAATTGTGGCTTGGCTTAGGCGGTGGCGAAACTACTAGAATAAATGTGTCACTGGAATAAAATCCATCTCTGGAGTGAGTTGGTCGATGCTTGGCATTGCTATAGAATTTAGTCGAATCTCGAAAAATCCTACTTTGGAGTGGGTTACTTGATTGCTGAAATTGTTATCGGAGCTATTTCGATGAAAAAACTCTTGACTCAAATTCCGAACATAACTCATATCCCTCGCTTTTAAATGGCTAAAAATTACTATCTTTTTTCGTGTGGTCCATACGATATTGCATTCGTTTGCAATCTTGGTACTCTGCATCTTAAACCGATAAAAAATTTAGTTTAAGCACGTTGAAACGCCAGTGATCGGGATATGAGTCATGTCCGGAATTTGGATCAACCGGTACATGAGACGGAACAATTCAGCTGAGCCAGAACCTGTCTTATCAACGACCGCTAAGAGTCTTTAATCCTCCACTTCGCAATCGTTATTACCTACTACACGAGCCAGCGATTTGATCCATGCGGGAGTTTGACCGGTTGTAAAACGTAATTTCCTTAGATATGGCCCGATTCGATGTGATAAATTTTGATTTTCGTGTGTTAATATTTATATTGCTTTAAATTGATTTAGAGTGAAACTTGATTAAGGGTGAACAAACCTATTCTCCCAATAAATAAATTAATTTGTTTGGGAATTTATTCAAAAATTCTTTCATGCAGGAGAACTGTTCCGTTTCTCATCTTACTGATCATTTATTTATCTCATCGCAAAACAAAGTAATACAGCACCAATCTCGTCGCTTCTTTTTGCTAACATTTGTGCTCACTTGCTGACATATTCCTTTTAATTGCTTTGTTTTTGGTAGGATGCAAGTAGGAGCTAGTGACTGAAGGGCCAATCAGTTCCCCTATTTCCATTGTTATATACCAGTTGAATACTGGTAGTGAGTCAATCATAAATTCTTTTTTTTTTGTTGGCGTAACTTCCTCCACTAAGATATAGCGGTTAAGTATTCAAGCACTTCCACAGTTATTAATTGCGAGATTTCTGAGGCACGGTACTATTTTTGTATTTTTGTATATCATTAATCTAACTCGATGTCTGGGAAAGTCGAGAAAATGACATATCGAGCGGTGCGTAATTTGCAAATGAACTCTTTATGGAAAGTTATGAGATTATTCTTAACTTTCTCACTTTTAGTTTTTGTTTTCATCATCATTTCAAATTCGAAGCTTTTCAAATTTTGTATGGAAAATTTTCTAGTTCCAAAGTTTTTATTTACTATTTTATTCACACGAACATTAAATACGGTCAGCCTAAATCATACCAGCATTTACATTGCCATGATAATAGATTTTTATTCCAAGGGTTCTTCAAACATTTTAATGGTGTCAATGTCCATTCAAACATCGATCCAAACAAAAAAAAGGCCACACTGAGTAACTCGAGCACAAATTTTCTTGTCTATATAGCACCAAGCCCATAGTTGATTCATCGGAACTAATAGATCCCATCCGCTGCTGGGACCGCCGAGACCTCCCACAAACTCGGCACACATTCTCGGTGCCCTTTCTTCCCGGGAATTGATTATGTTAACAAAAGAAAATCCCATACGGCGCAACCGGCAAGGGACGAACGGGTGGGTTGGTTGTAAAGCGATATTGCTCCGTTGTTTGTGCCCAGCTTAACCAAAAGACGTCGAATGTCGGCTATGCCACTGCGGATCGGGGCAGGGACCGAGAAATCCTTTTGCTTTTTGCTGTCGTTTCCTTCGGGGCCTCCTTATTGCACTATGGTCTGCGCTGGTCGGCTGTCATTTTAAGGTGTGCTTTCGTCTCATTATCCGATTGTAACCGGGGACGTAGTGGCCGAACATCGGTAAATGCTTAGCAAGGGATATCCGAACTCTGGGCGATTAATATGGGGCAGTGTTGTTTATAAACAACATTCTCGATTTGAACCGGCTTGTACCAGAAAGTCCGCCACTGTGGTGGTCCCATGCCGAGTGAATCATAAACAGTCCACTCTCGGTTGGACGAGCTATCCGGGCTAGTTAGTGCGCGCTGGAGATTCAAAACACCCACTAACTGGCGACGGAGACCCTGCGCGGTGCGACTTGACGGTAATATCCTCAACCGGGAGCAAGTCACGTACAGAAGCATGAGAGGAAATGGAAATCCTGTGCCATGCTGGGCCACCGATGGAAGGGCAGTGAGATGGGCGATGGCAATAAATTTACGTCCAATTTGGTCCTGGATGAGCTGGCCTTATTTCGACCATAAGGGATTCAACACAACATTCGGAAGCGGTTCGGAAGATCCCGTTCGGCTGATGACAGGCAATTTCAATTAATTTCCATTGGGGCCACTCGCCGTTTTTGCTGGCGGATGCAATAGTCACAGAAAACGGTTTTCTGCTCCGGGGGGTTATTACTGGTCACACTGTCAGTTGGCGCTCGTGAACTGGACAGATCTGCACAACACCGGGCAATTGAGTACGGCGATACGGTGCTGGTGGTGACGCCTATTGCTGTCTCTATAGAACGGGGCCCTGGTGTAATCCGCCACAGTGCATGGATGAGAGCGTCAATAATTTAATTATAATCCTAGAGGCGATTCCGCGCCGAAGCTAAATTAAAGGGGGAGGGCCCTAATTGGAGCCCTCCCTGGACGGTTGACCGGATGAAAATAGTAGATAAGTGTTTGGAATTACCCTACATTTTGCCCCGCAGGATTACCGTACAGCTGACACGAAATTACAAGGTACGCTTTCCGGTCCTGGCGCGGACCGTAAACTCAACCCCATCGTTATGTGCTCGCCAAATGACTGCTGTATGCAATGCATCAATGCACTGGATTTCTTCAGCATAATAGCATACTATTACACATTCAACCGCCACTGCCACTCAATTGAATTAACATCTACATCTCGTTCGACCACCGCCATCAGCAGGAATGTGGATTTCCAATTTCCGTTCGAATGGCTATCTCCGAAACCAGCAAAAACTATCTTCAATTACGGTAGGTAAAGTTTTCCAATCTAGTCCATGTTCTGAGTTGGATTCTCAACTATTTGATAAACTTCTCCACTAAAATCTATGTGGGTGACAGTGAAATAGAGTCAGAGATAGGGGGAGGCTACCAGCATTGCACTGCACTTGAAAGTCTTGAAAAGTAATTAAGCTGTTGCCAGTCAGCTGGATGGGATGTCGGATAGATACTAAAAGAGTGCTGGAATAGAGAAATTCCGAAATAATATGATTCATATAAGTAGGTATGTCTATCGACGAGTAGTAATCTAAGTACTCTTATATGACATCATCATCTAGTCTAATAAAATTTTACTTTACTGGTTTACCGTGACGGTATGTAAGCAAATCGGATCACCTTTCGATACTCTTTCCTATCTTTTCAAATGGAAGTTGGACAGAACAAAAGTCGTTTGATTTATATCGTCACCAAAATTTTACCCTCAACTTGCTTTAAAAACCCATTTCTATAAAAGTTCTATCGGAACTAGCAAATGTATACTTTCGGCTCTAACTCTATCATAAATATGTATATCTAAGTAAAGAAAATGATATTGGCATTGTAAATGCGTTATTTTTCAAAAAAAATTTAAGGTAAACAAATCCGAAGGGGGACTTTTTTTAAAATATTTGTATCGGTCTTTTTTTTACTAAAAAAATTCTTTACTTCAAGAAAAGTAAAAAAATCATTCGGGGATCAATTTCATTATGATTTCATAATAAATCATAAAATAACTCAAACGGATGTGTCGCATCGTGTGTTTTTTGGTCGATTGGTCATTTGAATCATTCATGAGTTTTAAGTTGTACCCATTGATATTTCTCTCTTTTCATTAAATAACTGTGTTAACTGTATTACAATGCCTCTTGTATAAAATGGTGACCAAATAGTACTGTGGATTGCTTTTTGGACTACCGAAACGACGCGCAGCACTCTATAACATACTTACCCAAAGGCAGTTGTCTCAACCGGAGCAAAGCGCAATACAAGCGCATAATCCAAATAGTACCAAATAGATATTTTCCTTCTGTTGGCGACGAATAACACACACACACTGTAATTGCTTGTCAGCTGGCTACTCAAGAAGGGCACCATTGCCAATAAGCAGATTAATCAAGGTTGTTGATCCTCCAATCGCTTTACTCCCTCTGAAATGGTTAACCGACCAGTTAATCATAACAAAATTTTATCACAATTATATCAATATGTGTTACAAATAACAAAACTTGCAATAATTTTGTTTTAAATTCTCTGTAAAAGATAGAGGAAAGGAAATTTCATGATCGTCATAACATGATTATATCATAATGTGTTATGTTTATTTATACAAAAAAAATTCCTACATTTTTGGTAGATAGGAATAGTAAAAAAACAAAGGTACCACCTTTAACTTGCACCTACATTCAAAGTGAACCAGCTGGACAAAGTTAATCGTCTACATTATGGGTATTCGTATTCTTTTCAATAACAAAATTTGTTATAGTACAAGCTTTTTTTCACTACTTTTGACGTAGAATTACGTGCTTCGGTAACAATGGGGGGGTCATTCCAAAGTTTCAAATTTGGAACCGTCACGAAAAGAGGTCATGAAGTACGAGCCAATAACTCAGCTGTTTTTCAACGGATTGCGGAGATTTAGGTAGGAGTTGATTTGTAAACTCTCTAAGATTCAATGCATTTAACTATTGAAAAATTCAATTTCGCCGGCCAATGTTGAAATTGCACTTTAACAGTAATTTTCCTACATTTCGGTAATTAGCCATCCGGCATGAACGAACATGCATAAAATGTTGATCAACTTTCGCGTCCACTATCGCACTATACGTAATTCTACGCTCCATTTGCGGTCGTATCTTTAATTCAACCCTCTACTTTTTGCCTTTCTCGTACAACTAAGTTGTACCGAAAGGCTATCATTTCAGTCCAAATTCGAACTTTTGATAGAAGTCCCGGAGACCCGGATGCCAAATTTTCACATAGAAACTCTTAACCGATTTTCTTGCAACAAATTGCATCCGAATTGCAAAAAATAGATAATATTAAAATAGTACACTAATGGTACATGTTTTATAACAACCACTGTTATAAGAAACTGCTGTATCAAAATAACAAGTTGTGATATACATCTGTTACTATCTACTGGTCGGGTAAACAGTTGAAATGTGTACTTAGCCCCACCAGAATGCCGTTCAATTTCCGTTGAAACACAGTGAGTCCACAAAGTATTCGTCTAGCTGTGTGCTTTCTAGATAATGTTTTCTCCCGCACAGTAAATTGCTTATCATGATCAGTTAAGGACAAGCCCCTCGGAATCCAAAACTAAATGCATTCGCGTTTTAAAGGGCACACCACTCATCTTCTAATGGTACATCGTACATGTTTTATAACAACCGTTGTTATAAAAAACTGCTGTAACAGAATAACAAGTTCTGATATTAATTTGTTACTATCTACTGGTTGGGGTGAACTTAAGATGAAACTGCCAAAATCATCTTTCCTTTTCAGAGGCACCAATCTCAGCAAATAAGCAATGGAAGCTTTGTCGTTACATTCGGGTTATGTATAGGAAACTAACCAGCATTTCCGTCAGTGAATTGTTCTGGAACACTACCTGTGTTGGCGTAGGATCCCGAGTAGCATACATGTTGCAAACTAGTTGCCGCAACTTATATGTGATCAAATTAAGTTACATTTAAGTTGCTGCAACCAAATCTGTTCAAAATGTGCTACTTGGGATGAGTTTTCTTTCATCATGACTCGTCTCTTACACGGGACACTCATTATCAACCACCACAGTTCATTCCGTAGCTCTTCTTCTTCTCATTGGCATTGCATTCCCCACTGGGACACTGTTAGTTTTATATTTCAAATAAAAATACGCAGTTAGACGAATACTTATCGGACCCATCAGAGGCACCTGTAAGTTGAAGCTTAACGCGCGTAGACAATATGATGGATATCTTCGACCGATCATAAGCATAGCATACTACAAACGGTCTTTATTGGTCAATTTCTCTTCAACTTCTTCTTTGCTTACATTAAATCATGGCTCAGATAATTACTACTCCCTCATATTTTGAGTAGAACTGACCGATAAAGCCAATAAACAAATCATTCGGCTCAAATTTACGTTATTTGTACCGAATTGTTCTTTTAATTTTACAGTAGATTTAGGAATTTGGAATAACAATTTCATTTTTTAAATTTTTATTTAATACTAGACGACAAGCCGGTTCTTGCTCGGATTTTTTTTGGACCTGCCAATCGTTCCGTTGATTGCAGCGTCGCACTCTAGATCGATTTCAGTTCTAACTCGATGGTTGTTTTCAGAACTCATGAAAACGCAGTATTTTTACATTTGTTTAAGGCTCAAATTACCGTCATCCAGTCATTGACGAGAAAGACCACCCACCGAGGAGAAAAAGCAGTCTCCAGCTAGATGGGGGAAGAAGTTTTGTTTCAAAACTACACCCGATTCTTTTTTACACTGGGGATGCGTTCCGTGTAAACAAAGTTTTCAGTTCAAAATTCGAAAATCCGTGTAAAAAAAGTTTTATGATTTATCGACGAATTATGCAAAATGGAGCAACTTTGCAAAAATGTTGTATGTGATTTTTTTTACACGGCCGTGTAAAAAAATCCGTTTGAAAACAGAATCGGGTGTACATCATCCAATAACGAAGATATAACTATATCCAGTGGATGCTTAATTTGGTTGTATTTCGCTTTAGTTTAAAAAAACTGTTTTATGCCACATTTTTTCCCAAGAGGGGAAATCGACGATTTACTCTCACGCTCTCTTTTATATAATGCGAGTTTTCCCAAACCGACCGTCGGTCCCAAACTGGACCCCCCCGGTCTATCTCATAAAGGGCGCTTTCGACGAATATTCCTGTATTGTCAGTAGAACACTGCCGCAGCACTACTCATTTGGACTTAGGCAGCCATCTTCCAAGGTTGTTTTTTCGGAGTTTCGGACCCATATTGTGTTTTAATTGATTTTTTGGCTGCAGGAGGTATCGGTGAATTTTTTAGGCGTGTATTGAGACATTGAACGATAAGTTATCCTTATTGCTTATGGTCTTAACTATGTTGCACGTACTTAGGTTAGGTCGTATGAGATCGTATTGTTACACGGCGCGTTATTTTGCCAAAAAAGTCGGGTTGGTCCAAAACCGACCGGCAAGCAGTGGCCAGAAACCATTTTATTGCACTCTACTTTTTACTGCATGATTAGAAAGGGTAAAAGAGAGTGGATGAAATTCTATATGATTTCGTGATAGATTAAGGAACATCTACAAATTACATAACGTTTAGAGGGGGAGGGGGTCATTGATGTATGACATCCCATACACAATTTTCAGATGTTTCATACAAAAAGTGTGACATACACGGAAACAAATGCATACCCACAGGCATGAATAAAAAATCATGAAACCATGAATCAGGTCAGTTCATGAAACTATGATTATAATTCATGATTTCAGGAACATTATTCATGGTACTAGGCAATCCTCATCAGTCGACAGTATGCATTACCGGTTATACTTCGAACACTCCATTCCCAGAAAGTAAGAACGGCTGAGAGGTAGCACGCCGGACTCTCGCTCAGTGTACACAAGTTCGAATCCCACCCTGTTGAACTTTTTTTTATTCTGTCGATTTTAACAACCAAATTGTAACGCATTGGTTGCGCTACGCGAAAATAAATCATGAAATCATGAATTATATTCATGGTGTATTTTCATAGCATGAAAACACGACAGATTCGTGGAATCATGAATTATTTTCTCATTTCTGGGAACGGATTTTCACCCGTGGTAGTGGATGGGAGGTTGAAAATGATCGATTTTTACGATACATAGTTTGGGGCTATCAACAAAGTACGTCACGCTTCTAGCGGAAGGTAGAGGGCTCCGAGCAGCGTGACGATCCATACAAAAAAAATTAAAGATTTCATTCAAGAAGTAAGATCAAGGGCGGAGGGGGGGGGGTTGAAAATCGCCAATTTTTGCGTGACGTACTTTGTGGATCTT